>NC_080687.1:107192219-107503678 GCF_030445035.2 Dasypus novemcinctus | reverse complement strand
AAAGAGCAAAGTTGGAGGACATACATTTTCTGAACTTGAAACTTATCACAATGCTGCAGGTCAAAAGAGTATGGTACTGACACAAGGATAGATTTATAGACCAAAAGAATCAAGTGGAGAGCTCAGAAACAGGTCCTTATCTCTATAGCCAACTGATTTTGGACAAGGATGCCAAGTACACTCCATTGGGAAAGAATAGTCTCTTCAACAATTGGTGTTGGGAGAACTGGATATCCATATGCAGAAGAATGAGAGAGGACCTCTATCTCACACCATATACAAAAATTAATTCAAAATAGATTAAAGACTTAAATGTAAGAACCAGGAGTATAAAACTCCTAGAAAACATAGTGAAGCATCTTCAGGATCTCGTGTTAGGCAATGGTTTTCAGACTTTAAACTCAAAGCACAAGCACCAAAAAAAAAAAAAAAAGATAAATGGAAACATCAAAATTTAAAACTTTTGTGCATCAAAGCACTTTATCATGAAAGTAAAAAGACAACCTACTGAATGGGAGGAAATATTTGGAAACCACTTATCCTATGAGGTTTTTATTTATTTATTTAAAAATTTTAGGAAGTTCCAGGGATTAAACTTGGGACCTTGTATATGGGAACCAGGCTCTCAACCAAAGAGCTACACCCACTCCCTTCTAAGGGATTCTACACAAATGGCCAAAAAACACTTGCAAAGATGCTCAACATAATTAGCTATTAGGGAAATGCAAGTCAAAACCATGAGATACTGTTTCACATTCACTAGAAAAGCTACTACTGAAAAAAAGCAGAAAATTACAAACATTGGAGACAATGTGGAAAAATAGGAAGACTTATTTATTGCTAGTGAGAATGTAAAAATATACAGTCACTGTGGAAGACAGTTTGGCAGTTCTACAGAGAGCTAAGTATAAAATTAACATTGACAGGGCAGGGCAGCAGACTTGGCCCTGTGGTTAGGGCATCTGTCTACCACATGGGAGGTCTGTGGTTCAAACCCTGGGCCTCCTTGACCTATGTGGAGCTGGCTCATGCATAGTGCTGATGTGCGGAAGGAGTGCCCTGCCACACAGGGGTGTCCCCCTCATAGGGGAGCCCCACATGCAAGGAGTGTGCCCCATAAGGAGAGCTCCCCAGCATGAAAGAAAGTGCAGCCTGCCCAGGAATGGTGCCGCACACACGGAGAGCTGACACAACAAGATGATGCAACAAAAAGAAACAGATTCCTATGCCACTGATGACAACAGAAGCAGACAAAGAAGATGCAGCAAATAGACACAGAGAACAGACAACTGGGGTGGGGAGGGAAGGGGAGAGAAATAAATAAATAAATAAATCTTAAAAAAAAAAACAAAAAACATTGACTGGGCAATCCCAAAGAATTGAAAGTAGGAACTCAAACAAATATTTGCAAACTGATTCTCACAGCAGCATTTTTCACAACTGCCAAAAGATGGGAGCAACCCAAGTTCCCATCCACCAATGAGTGGATAAATAAAATGTGGTATATACATATAATGGAATATTACTCAGCATTAAAAAGGAATGAAGAGGGAAGTGCATGTGGTTCAAGTGATTGCGCTTCCACCTACCACATGGGAGGTTCTGGGTTCAGTTCTCAGTGCCTTCTAAAGAAGATGAGTAAGACAGCAAGCTGATGCAGAGGGCTGACCTGTGAGCTGACACAACAAGAGACACAAGGAGGAAAACATAAAGAGAGATACAACAAAGCAGGGAGCAGAGGTGGCTCAAGCAATTACATGCCTCCCTCCCACATGGGAGGTCCTGGGTTTGTTTCTGGTGTCTCCTAAAAGGAAGACAAGCACACAATGAACAGACACACTAAGTGAAAATAAGGCAGGAGGTGGGGGGGGAGGGAGCAGAAATAAATAAATAAATCTTTAAAAAAATAGAATGAACTTCTGATTGAACCCAACAGCATGGGTGAACCTTGAACACATCATATTGAGTGAAATAAACCAGACATAAAAGGAAAAATATTATTATATGACCTAACTGATATGAAATAATTAGAATAAGCAAATTCATAGAGTCAGAATTTGGAATAAACATTACCAGGGTCTGGGCTAGAGATAGGGAACAGGAGTTAATACTTAAATAATACAGAATTTCTACTTCAGTTGACTGTAAACTTTTGGTAATGGATGCTGGTGACTGTAGCACAACATTGTGAATGTAATTAACAGCACTAAATAATATATGTGAATGTGGTTAATTGGGGAACTTCTAGTTCATATGTATACTACTAGAATAAAAATGAAAAGATAAAATATAGGACTGTATATAGTGAATCCTATTTGTAAACAATGGAACATAGTTAATACTAAAATTATACAAATGTTCTTTCAGGAATTATGACAAATGTACTGCACTAATGCAAGATGTTAATAATAGGATATATAAGGAAACTGTATTTTATGTATTTTACACATGACAGTTCTGCAAGCCTACTTTTCTAACAAATATTTATTAATAAAATCATGATAGAAAATAATCCAATGTAACCATAATCACAATCAATATAAACAACCTAAACTTTCCAGTCAAAGATAATGATTATCAAATTGAATTAAACAAAATGCATGGTATTCTATTCACTAGAGACTTACCTAGAACAAAAGAAGGTTGAAGATAAAAGAATGGAAAACCAAAGCAGTCAAATACACATCATTAAAGCAATTACCTCCCCACAGGCAGAGAGCGCTCTCTTTTAAAAAGAGACAAAGAAAAATCATAAGATAAGTTGATCCCTGACTCTCTTGGGGCAGAAGAATTCATAAAGTTTAGGTTGCCTCTTGCTGGGGAAACCAGAGTAGTAATGAACTACTGAACTCTGTGTCTTAAACTCCACTGGGCTCTTTTGGGTCTTTTTGAATGCCTCCTTCACTTTCTGTACAACTGCATTAGCAGCAACAGATTTCTAAATATATATATAAATAGATGAAAACAAAACAAGGAAAATATTGCCATATAGTATCCATACCTAGATACACCCTCAAACACACACATTCACAGGCATCTAGTCAGTTAAGAATTTTAATGCCTATTTTCTTTCTTTTGAGAAAAAAAGGAAAATCTTTTGGCTGTCCAACTATCCAGCTTTAAGAATCCTTATTTAGACCACTCCCTGCATTAGAACTGGGCAGCCTGCTGACAGATCACAGAACCAGCTCTAAGAAGAAGTTAAATACCATGGACAACTGCTTTCCAGGCCAATGACCTAGCACTTTAACAGCTCAGTGGACCCCAGCAATGTGACCAGGCATGCAAAAGCTCCCCTGAGTCAGATGGAGTTTCTGGGTATGCTGAAATGCCACTGCTTCACATTCCACGGGATTCTTATTAATTCCTAAACAGCTATGGAGAAATTTTAAGAAAAGAGCACCAATCATCTATAAGTACAAATACCCTTAAAATTAATATATACTGCTTGGCATAGCATTTATTTCTAAACCATAGCCAATGTCCTACTTATATCAAGCAAAATTCTACACAATAAAATTTCAGGGCAACAAAGGCATTTGGACGTTCTTTTGGAGTTTATGATCATATATGGCCTGCAAATATTCACTATATGTGAATTGAGCCTTAAAAATATAACATGACAAACATAAGTGTTCCAAGGGGGGAGGGGGGGAGCAATGGCTTAACTCACCAATTCACTGGAGTGAATCCAATCTTCAAGGAATGTTTTGAAATTCCCGAATTTGAAATTTTTTTTTCTATTTCACTTTTCATTTAAGAGAAGATAAAAGAAAGGGAAGTACCTTTTATTGAACAACTTACATTTACAAAGGACTGTTAGCAGCTTAACCTTCATTTCTACATTTAATAAATGCCCACAACCTTATGAAGGAGGCATTAGTCTCATTTTTCAAATGAAGAAACTGAGGCTCAGAAGGTTTAGGTGATTTCTCTGAGTTCACAGGGCTTATTATAGACCTGGGATTAAAACCCTTTCCTCCCTGAGTCTAAGCTGTGTTTTGGAACTACATGACTTTTTACAAAGGATAATGATGTCATTAAAAGACATAATAATAATAAATACCCACACACAGGGTAAAGCAATTAAAGGGGATGAGAAACTAATACATTGTGGAAAAAAATGCCACTTCACATTTTTTTAATGCTTCACATCATCAATAATGGAACCAAAGTAAAGTTTCCAACTTGTCCCTGAAGTAGTTTCAAAGATATTTCACTGTACAAAGCCCAACAGAGTTGATGCTTTTTTGTTTTCTTTAAACCAGAACTATCTGGTGATTTGTAAAATAATATCTAAAATGTGTTCCATCGTCTTTCCCAAATTCACATCCCCCATGATTGGACAAACAAGACAATGAGTCTATTTTGCATGAAATCATTATTAGCATTTCCTTTCCTAAATTCTTGTACAGAACATCTCCCTATGCAGACTCCTTGAGAGCCACATGAACTACAGTGTTTTTTCTGAGTGTCTGGTGACATCAGACACACTGGGTTCTGTGGGGAAAGTGGAATGAACTGCCAGAGATGACCCACAGACCACACAACCAATCGGCCACACCCAGGAGCTCACTCCTCTTCAGGAAGGCTGATGTTCTGGGTTTGGGGAGTCAAACCTCTTAAAGATTCTGAAACCGGGCATATGATGAGGCTAGAACTGCAGAAGAACATGCTTTTCACAGTAAGCATTCAAAAGTGAAATTGGCAAGGTGAGGTTTTCTGCAGGAAATCATGCACCATTACCCACTGTTCCACCCACAGATGTAGGACTGTGTTCTGGCATTTCTGAGGACCACCAAGCACATCATAGCTATGACATAGAACTTTCTACTCCCCTGATTTATAACTCATTCTAATTAGTGAATGCCAAAGGAAACAATAATGATTATATGAAATAAATACTATTCGGTGATAAAAGGAAAATAATACATGAACACTTTTTGGGTAACATCAGAAACAGGAGAAATAGTTACAAATAGAATTTTTTTTTTACATAAATAGTATATAGTAATAGTTGTAAACTTACAAAACAAACATATATAACATCATACAGGACTCTAATAACTCCCCCTACCACCAACACCTTATATTATTGTTAAACCTTTTTAACTAATGATTAAGGAGCATTGTCAAAATATTACTACTAACCAAAGTATTTTCCACCAATCCTATTATTATCTTTATGTCATTTACATATGAACATACATAAACAAGTATATAGTAAAAGTTGTGAACTTACAAAGCAAACACGCATAACATCATACAGGGGTCCCATACATCAACCCTCCACCAACACCTTGCATTGTCGTGAAATGTTTGTTACAACTTACAAAAAAAATTCTCAAAATCTTACTAATTATAGTACTTATCTTACATTTGGTGTGTTTTCCCCCAACCCACCCTATTATTATTTTTTAAATATATTTTTAAGACAGAACTTGTAAACTTATAAAATAATCATGCTCATTTGCAAAATTCCCAAGCAACACCCCTCCATCAACACACCACACTGTGGTGGAACATTTGTTACAGATAAGATAATATTATCTGATTGTTACCATGTCCATGGTATACATTTGGCTCACATTTTCCATATTTCCCCATTATCAACACAGTACATCTTTGGCATAGATGCAAGAATATTATATTATTACTGCTAACCACAGTCCATAGGTCATTCCAGTTGTATTTTTCCCATGCATTCCTAACACCCTGCAGTAGTGATATACATTTGCTGTAGCTCACAAAGGACACTGTTGCACCATCAACCACAATTATCATCCATCTTTGGTTTATTGTGCTATTTGGTTCCTAGATTATTCTCCAGCATTCTGTCAATTCACATTTACATCCCAAGACTACCATTTTCAGCCACATCCCCATTTATAAACTAGCTATTACTATTTGTTACCATCCATTCTATATATTTCCACAAATTTTACAGTAAAGCTAATCAAAACTTCTACATACATTAAACATCGGGAGTCCATCTCAGCACTCTTCTCTCTGTTAAGAATCCTCCACCGACCACCAGGTTTTGAAGATATTTTCCTATAATTTCTTCTAGTAAGTTTTACAGTTTTCACTTTTTAGGTTTTTGATCCATTTTGAGTTAATTTTTGGATAAGGTGTGAGATAGAAGTCCTCTTTTCTTCTTTTGGCTATAGATATCTAGTTCTTTCAGCACCTTTTTGCTGAATAGACTGTTGTGCCCAAGCTGTGTGGGTTTGACTGGCTAGTCAAAAACCACTTGACCACATATGTGAGGGTCTGCTTCTGAACCATCAATTTGGTTCCATTGATCTATGTGTCTGTCTTTATGCCAGTACCATCTGTTTTTACCACTATAGCTTGGTAGTATGATTTAAAGTCTGGAGATGAGGGTTTGCTTTTCCTTTTATGAGGTTTCTGCTATTCAAGACCCCTTACCCTTCCAAATAAATTTGATAACTGTGTTTTCAATTTTTTTTTTAATGCAGGTGGAATTTTTATCATGTTTGGATTGACTCTGTATATCAATTTGAGTAGAATTGACATATTAATAATATTTAGTCTTCCAATCCATGAGCATGAAATGTTCTTCCAGTTATTTAGGACTTTTTAAATTTCATTTAACATTGGGTTGCAGTTTTCTGAATACAAGTGCTTTACATCACTGGTTAAGTTTATTTCTATTTGAGTTTTATCTGTCATACTTTATTTTCTTTTGGTTTTCTTTTGATTGACACTTTCAGTTACTTTTATTGATATAATCTTCATTTCTAGACTCTCTTCCAGGCCTTTCTCTCCTGTCTTTCCTTTTCAAGATCTAGCACACCCTTTAGTAATTCCTGAAAATCTGGACTCTTGCTAAGAAATTATCTCAGTTTCTGTTTGTCTGTGAATATTCTAAACTTGCCCTCATTTTTGAAAGACAGTCTTCCTGGATATAAAATTCTTGTCTGGATGTTTTTCTCTTATAGTTTCTTAAGTATATCAGACCACTATCTTCTTGCCTCCATGGTTTGTGGTGAGAAATCAGCACTTAATCTTATTGGATATCCCTTAAATGTTATGCATTGCTTTTCTCTTGCTGCTCTCAGAATTGTCTTTGGCATTTGACATTCTGATTAGTATGTGTTTTGGTCTATTTGGATTTTTTTTCAGATGGGAGTACATTGTGCTTCTTGGACATGGATATCTATGTCCTTCAATACGGTTGGGAAATTTTCTACCATTATTTCTTTAAATATTCCTTCTGCCCCTTTTCCCTTCTCTTCACCTTCTGGGACACCCATGACACATATGTTTGCACATCTCTGGCTGTCGTTTAGTTTCCTGAGACCTTGTTCAATTTTTTCCATTCTTTTCTTCATCTGTTCTTTTGTATGTTCACTTTCAGAGGCCATTTTTCAAGCTCACCAATCCTTTCTTCTGCCACTTCAAATCTGCTACGATAGGATTCCAATTTTTTTTTTTAGTCATTAATTGTGCCTTTCATTCCCATAAGATCTACTATTTTTCTATGCATGCTTTCAAATTCTTCTTTGTGCTCATCCAGTGTCTTCTCAATATCCTTAATCTCTTTAGACATCTCATTGAATTTATTGAGGAGATTTGTTTGAAGATCTATGATTAGTTGTCTCAACTCCTTTATGTCATCTGGAGGTTTATCTTGTTCCTTTAACTGGGCCATATCTTCCTATTTCTTTGTGTGGATTGTAATTTTTGGTTGGTGTCTTGGCATCTGGATTACTAGAGTATTTATTCTGGGTGCAGTTTTTCTCTTTAGTTTAGGGTTTCCTGCCCTTTCTCCCTTGCTGGTTGTGCAGTAGGAGCCAATGATAATTGGTGCTATAAACTGTGGAGATTCAAGCAGCCCTCACTGCTTGATGAAGCTTGTCCCAACTTTCTCCTTTCCCAGAGGTAGGGACAGAATAAATTATGTGGAATAATCCAAGTTGTGAAGGCCTAGACTGTACTTGCCCAGAGAGACTGATGAAGCTTCATGCCTCTTTATCCCCTGCCTGGAGGATGGATGGAGCTGCAGGTGTGGACAGCAATCTATGCAGTACAGGCCCAAGATAACCACAGTTGCCCCAGTAGACTTCTGATTATTCAGTTTATGCCAGCCAAAGGTAACCTCAGTTACCTGCATAGACTGGTGCAGAGCTAGCCAGCTTCCTCCTTGCCAGAGGTAGGGGTGAAGCCTAGGCTAGGGCCACAGGCTGATCTGGGTGAAAGACACTGGTTCCTACTGTCACTGTGATATTTGGTCAGACCAGCTTCCCCTCAGGCTGGGAGCAGAGTCAAAATGGCAGCCATCAGCCTCTTTCTGACTTGGACAAATTCATACCCCAGCTATCCCTAGGGTTATTCCTTAGCCATTTGAGTCTACCAATCAGTAGCTGAAATTGGCAGCTAATCATCTCCTCCTCCCGTTTTTGGGAAATGGAGCTTCCAATTCCAGCCACAGAACAGCTCCTGGGGCAACTCTTGCTGCCAGAGTAGGACAATCACTGGCCTCCATGGCTTGGCTGGCAATTTCCCATAGAGACTGGCGGAGTTCCCTGCAACACCTTCCCTATCAGAGGTGGCACTGGGGCCTAGGCTACACCTGCAATCTGACCTAGATGGGAAGAAGCCAGTCCCCACCAGCACTGGGATCCTCAGTCTGCCCCGCTTCCCCTTGTGCAGGACACAGAGTTAAGATAGTGGCTCCCAGCCTCTTTTTGACTTGGACAAGCTCACACTTTAGTTGTTCTCAGGATTATACTTTAGCCCACTGAATTTCCTCATCAGTAGCTGAAGTTGGTGCCAAACCATCTCTTCCTCCCCTGTTTTGGGGAAGTGGAGCTTTCAATTCCAGCTGTGAAACAGCTCCCAAGGCAGCTTGTGCCTCCAGTGGAGGATGGGCATCGGTTTCTGGGGCATGGAGAGCTCTACTTAAGAGTCTTCTCTGCAGACAGGCAGTCTCCTACTTCCACTACTTCAAGGATGTTGCAGGATGCCCTTCTGATCTCTGGAAGCCCCCAAACAGGTGCTTCAGCTAGCTCAGATAGTTCTGGGTATTTGCTAACTGCCCTGTAGCAGAAGCTGACTCTAGGAGCTCCTTACTCTGCTGCCATCTTGCTGTTGTCATAACCTTTCTGTTAAATTAGGTAAACCCCAAATTTCTAAATAAAGAAATGCTCAATATTAAACATAGCACAATTATGGATACAAATAATGGTAAAGGAATGTCAGCCTGAACTGATGATTTTTAAAATTATTATAAAAGGTGATATAACAGTCAATTAATAGAGCAAGAGAAGATCCTGCCAAGGCTGTTTTAAGGAATGGTTCATAACTGATTTACTATGGTCTGTAAACTGTATTTTAAAAGTTATTTACCAAATGTCTGAAACCAGATTTCCCTCTTCTAAAAGCAGAATACAGAATCCCCCTGCAATCCTACATACACTATCACACTGTAGTTTCCTGTTTCATAAATGTTGATAATATAATCTTCAGCCAAGTCAGTGTCTACCTTAATGATAGCATTCCATTGTAGTGTAACAAAACAAAACAGGACTAAGTTTTCAAAAGGATTTTTCATCCTTGATGTGCCTAGGAGATTTATAAGATACCACATTATTTCCTTGTCTCTAAAAACTAAATATACCTTTACTTGGCAATCATTCAGTACTCTAATTAGAGTAAACAGAGACTATGAATGCAAACCACTCAAACCAGCAGTCAGGCTTGAGGGGAGGGTTTGGGGACCATCCTACTGGTCTCAGAGTTAAAGCAGAGAGACAGGTTACAAGGATGACTGTGGATGACTTTGGCCCTGAAGGATGTATATTTAGTTATCACATCTGAATGCTTGCTTGGCATGTATTTTGATAAATTTGAGTTTTGCCCAACTATAGTTAAACCAGCATACACTGAGAGGCATTTTAGAAGAAATGCAGTAAAATACATTCCTCTTTTGCAGGTAAAAAGTAGAAATATAACTAATGGTATTTTCTGTACTTCATTTCCATTTCATAGCTACTATAATACTGGTCATCAAATTTGAATATAAAGGTCTTAAGTGAACTTTGCTAAATTACTATCACTTTTTTCCTTTTTTTCTAGACAAAATATCCCCTCTTTTCCCCAAATATCTGTCTTTTGCATACATGAGAATTTTCCCAGATGTCAGTATGAAAACTCCACATATGTGCTTTAGTTTTCTTTTAAAATCACATTCAAAAGTGACATTCCAATATAAAGACATAAAATAGAACTGCAGTGCTGCACTTAACATGAAATATATTTTTCTTCTATTTTTAGGCACATCAATTTATTCTAAGATCTTTACCAATTTGCTCCCCATCTAAGAGGAAAGATAGCCACTATTGCATTAAAACTGCTTCCAATTCTACTGTACAAATATTTTGGGTCATGTTTATTAGAGAGTGAAAATGGACTACTGCTCACAGAAGCAGGCAGCTGGGCTTACCCAAGACTCTTTACAATGCATCCTGATCAGTTCCAGGTCAAGTGTTTGAAGCTCAATCATGTAGATCAAGAATGACCAGGACCACTCTACTGACCGGTTCTAACTTAAAGGTTGCTAACTTAAAGATGGCAAGAGCAAACTTTCTTCCATAAAGATCTTTCAAGAGAAGGTTCTTGATAACTGTCATGCACCAATTTAAAAAGAAAAAGTCCAAAAAAATTTAAAAAAGAAAAATTCCTATAACTAGGTAGGCACATAAAAAGGGAAATGAAAATTTAATTGCTCACAAATTCATTATGCCTACTTTAACAAAATAAGAGAATAACCGCTGAGGTTACTCTGGGATGCTGACATAACCAGTGTTCACAAATGTTTTACTCTGCAGGAAGTAACTTGGGAACTTAGTAACATCGACACAAATGCTCCCAAATTATTTTTCTCACTGCCATATTACTCTGGCAGAATGCAATCTACTATCCACTATATCAGAAAACACCATCACATTACAAAGGCTGCCAATCTTAAAAAATAGTAACTCAGGAGTATGGCCAAGAAGAACATTAAATAAACCTCCACCACCGATCTTTGCTCAGGCCTCTGGTGCTGTCACTTTGATGACTTCATTGCAATTATGATTTGCTTCACCATCTTTCTACTTGGACTTTGAATTTCATGCAAGCCACACAAACACAATAAGCAGTTAGGAGAAGCAAGCTTCCCACTACGTGATAACATTATCCAAGAAGCAGCATGATCAAGCCAATGATGTAAAAGGACACATCCCAAAAGAGTGACTTCCATGTCAGGGTTAAGATTTCTCTAGAAAACAGAGCACACATACCAATAACAAAGAGGATGTTGAACACTGCTGAGCCCACAATTGCGCCCACATCAGTGGTGCTGTGAATAAAGACCCCTGGGGCATCTCTGGGGCCAAGCCCCCTGCCACCACAAATGTGCTCCAGCCACATCTTCAGAGATGCCCAGTTTTTCCATGATGACTGTCAAAGAAGGAACAAAGAACTCATCACAGACAATGGCTAAGGCTATGAACGTGTAGATCATTCCAACAACATGCGGAATGAGAGCACCTTTTCTTTGCTCCTCAAGGGAAAAGCTGTCTTTTGGGTAGTCTCCCTGGGCATGTTTTGTACAGTTCTCAGATTTGCCTTCCTGCGGAAGTGATGGCTGTGGAGTGTAATCCTGAAGCTTGTCATTCAAATCTAAAGTGTTCTTTGATGGTAACCATGTGCTACCCAGACCTCTCACACTGCTGGCCTCACCCCTGCTCAGTCTCCGTTGAGAAAAGGCACTGACTGCAAAATGGGGCAGTGCTGTTACCAGACCTATGAGAAGACCTATGATTTGAATTAACTTCAGTGTTTTCCTGATGTTATGTCTCCTGTAGCTGGAGAGTGACCCATCCAAACACCAGTTCTCAAGGAAGGTGATGGTGGTGCTTTGATGCAGATCCATCAACTTTGAGAGTCTACCAGATGATTCTTTTACACTTTTCCTCACTTTACAGTTAAAGGTCCTTGTGGGGCACCTCCACAACCAGGGATTTTTATGCTTCACAGGAAATATTTTCATTTATGCCTAAGTAAAAATAAAAGCAAGAATAAGTATATCATAAATATCATGTTTTCTTCACAAAAAGAACTTGCAAATATGATAAAAATCCCATTCTGCATCTGTATGACCTTGGGTAAGTCACTTAATTCCTCTATGCCTCAGTTTCCCCCATTTTAAAAATGAGGACAATTATAGCACCTACCACCCAGGATTGCCTAGAGGATGAAATGACTTAAAACATATGAATCATGTAGAATAAGTTGTGGCACATAATAGGCATTTATGGTCATGTATGTATAAACCCAAATAAACATTTTAGTAAAACGAATATTAGGTGTAGACTATAGTTGTGTGTGAGCATAAAAATCTTATAGATGGATAATCTGTTTCATTAGAGAATGTGGCAGAGCTGCCCAGGATGGGAATTTAATATTCCTTCAGTTATTGTATGAATCTCCACCCACCCTGACAATGCCCCATGAACATGTGAACACATTTATATGCCTTTTACATATGCCCAGGTGAGCTTCCTCCCATGTATCCCCCATCACTGACACCCCACCAATGATCCTCACCTGCTACAGTTGTAACCTTTCCATGATCCAAAACGTCTTAAAAAATTGAGCCAATAAAATAGCCAAATACAATTAATAAGAAAAGGAAATAATGATAGTTTTAAAAATAAGAAATAAAACACAAAAATTTTAATTAAAAATAAAATATAAATTTGGGATAATAAAAAATAATGAAAATATATTTACTTTTTTGACATTTTCCTTTCATCACTGTAAGTTCTGTTGTCCTGTATATACAGTGCCATTTTACTCCATTTATTCCCTCAGTGTCTTACTTTTTTCACTTCGTCTTCAAAGAAGTTTTGGGTTACAGAAAAGTCACGGAGAACAGGGGATTCCCATATACCCAACATCGTCTATGGGTTCATCCCACCTTAAACCATGCAACAAATAATCTACCAGAGCTAAGAATATCCCATTTCTCCCAGTACTATGTACTTACCAACTGACAATTATTCGATTTGTTTCTTTTAGTCCAATTACATAATTCCCAGCTATAAGTAAACTTTTCTGATCTAACCTTTCATTAAATTGTCATGAAGATGTAAACAGACATGGAAAAAGTTGAGTGTTGGAGGAGGTATAGCTCATTTCCTGAAGACATAAAGATCTGAAAACCTTATTTTTCATGAAAAAGCCTTTCTTATATCAGATGCAGAAAAGCAAAAATTTAAGTTTACGAAAGAATGCTCTGGAAACAGAACAAACTGTGATCCCTGAACATCTAGACATTATTTTCAGTGTAAGATTTTTAATGCAGCGGCTTGCTTGGTCGGTAGAGGTGGGGTCTGGCTGCGGACGAGGGGTCGGTCCCACTTGGGACGAGCAGTCGGTCCGGCAGCAGACAAGGGGTCAGTCTCACAGGGGTTGCGCGGTTCGGCTGACGGGGTCACCCGGCAAAGCCGGCGACGAAGGGGTCGCCTGGAGAAGCAGGCAACAAACTGGGGACAAGGGAGGCCAGGCCCTTGTCGGGGGCTCTCAGGACTGGAGGGCGCACGGCAGAAGAACTACCGTGGAGACAAGGTAAACACGCAAGTCCACTTTATTGAGGGAGAGGCAACAGTTTTATAGGGGCTGGGGAAGGCTGATTGGTCGAAGCCACACCCTGTTCTGATTGGTTGCCGGCAAAAGGTCAGTGGGCGGTACTGGATGGGGGAGGGGTGGTGGTTAGGGATTGGCTGTCGCTGTTGCTGGGGGAAGGGGCAGGGTTTAGGGATTGGTGGCTGCTGTTGCTGGGGTGGAGGGCAGACTTGAGTTTCCCGCCCACGCCCAGCTGTTGGTGCTGTTGGGGGGAGGGAAAAGGGCAGACTGGATTTTTCCGCCCTGCGCCTGTGCAGGGAGAAAGACGAAGAAGGGTGCCGCCCCACAGGCATCGTGTGGCGCCATCTGGGAGGAGGGGCAGCCGCGGAAGCATGGCTGCCGAGAAGGGGAGACCCGAGGGCACTCTGCGCCCATGCCGAGCTCCCTTCAGGGGTGGCGGTGAGTCCGACCAGCCACCCTATTATGGGGGCAGCGGCTTAGCCTGCCGCGGCCGCTCCCCCGCCAGGCCAGCAAACCACACTTCAGCCCGAGGGGTGACCGCATTTTAAAAAGCAAAATTTTAGTCATATAAAAAATTGATGAATGAGTAAACTGAACTCAACTCCTAAAGCATTAAATGGTTCCTCAACAAATAAGCTACTTCGAGAGAGCAATGTGCATTTCAGATCAACCACACCAGGGAGCCAAGAGTGCCTACAACTGCAAGAGGAGAATTGCATCCATCTTCCATGTGGAATCTAAGCCCCCTCTTGATGTAGAGGGGGACTGGACATAACCACCCCAGGGTCCACAGGATGGAGGAATTGAGTAGAGTGGACTTACTGGTGTTCTGCTGGGGAACTATTGTGATTAGTAAGGGAAGAAACTGTAATATTGATGTGGAGAAAGTGGCCATGGTAGCTGGTAGAGAGAGGGAAGAAGAGATATGATGTGGGTGCATTTTCAGGATTTGGAGTTGTCCTGGGTGGTGCTGCAGGGACAGATGCTGGACATTGTATGTCCTGCCATGGCCCACTAAAGACAAATAAATTTAATTAAAAAAACAAAGCAACAACAACAAAAAATATTCAAGCTGCACCAATACCTCTGTCCCCCCAAAAATCTATAAAAAGTAACCCCAACACTGAAATCTCTAGTAGATTAGGTATGGAAAAGCAGAATTTTCATTCTCCACGCACAGGGAGACGAGTATAATATTGGGAGAGGGAAGCTAATCAGAAGATTACTTTTTAAATTTTTCTTCTTTGAAAACAGATTTACTCCATTTCGGAGGCATGCGCTGAGATCATCTCAGGTGTAAAATAAGCTAATTAAACACACACCCGTGAAACGCTGAGATTTGAGGGAGCTCAGGTTTGCAGAGCAGACCTGGAGCATCAGCACAGGTGCAAACAGGCTTAGTTGTTGCTTCTCCCAAGATGACCCGAAGCCACCCCTGAGCTTCCGGCCGGCAGCAGATGTGCTGCTTTAGCACCAGTGATAAGCGCCTCACCCGGCGCAGGGATTCTCACCACGCCCGGGCTGCAGAAGGACCCACACGACTGCCCGGCGAACGCCCAGCTCTGCCCACCGCCCGCGCCCTGGGAGCTGCCCCACCCGCGAATTGCGCCCCCAGCCCGCACTAAATTTGCCCCGTAGGGCCCCAAACTTCCCCTGGTTGGTTAAAGGAAAATAAAGGACAGGCGCCCTACTTGCGAGCCAGAGCCGGGATCTGGGATGCGGCCGGGGAAAGTGCAGGGTCTGCGTCTCCCCGGGGCGTCGTGGGTGCGTGAGGAAGGGGGGGTTCCCTCTGCGCGTCTCCTCGGACGGCAGGACCTGCCCCGCGCGCCTCACCGCGGGCCTAGAGTAAGGCTGGCTGGAGGGAGAGGCGGGGGCCGGGAAACCGCGCCCGGAGCCGAGAGAGTAGCCACGTGCTAGCCGGCCTGGGGGCCCAGAACCGCGGAGGAGCCCTGTGAGCCTGCGCCCAGGGGGGTGGTGTAGGCAGAGGGGCCCCGGGGACAGCGACCACCACGGCCGGCCACCTGGCCTGGCAAGCGGAGAGAGCCGTGGCTGCGCGCAGGGAGCGCAGTGGCCGCACTTACCGGCTCCTACCGAGGACGCGCGCCCGGCGCTGCCTGAGCCGGGTCCCGCCCCGCGCCGCCGCCTCCGCCTCCCCCACCCCGCGCCGCCGCCCCCCCTCCCCCCTCCTCCCCCCTCCCCTGCTCCTAGGCCCGGATTCGGGCTCGCACTCGCCGCCGCTCCCGCCCGCCCAGGCCGCGTTTGGAGGAGACTGACCGCGGTGGTCCCAGCGCGCAGCGTCCGGCGCTGCGCGGGCCCCTGCCCTCCGCCCCCTCTGCCCTGGGAGCCCGGCCTGAGCGCTCACCTGCTGCGCCTCCAGCTCTACGTATCCTGGCGCCGCCGAGGCCAAGGCTGGTCACCATCTCTTAGGTAACTTCTCAGTGCGACGGGAATCAGGGCAGGGGGTCAGGATTTATAGGCGAGCCGAGGCAGAGCCCAGAAACCCTACCATTTGGCATCGTGCCTGATTCCTGAAGCCTGAAATTACTGCCAACTTTAGGGTCATCCGTGAAGGGTATCTTCTTCTCTTCAGTTATCTGCAAATAGTAGTCATATCAGTCACTTCTTTCTTTAGGAGGCAGCGGAAGTCCCCACTCGAATGATAGAAAAAACCTGTAGAGAAAAGGCCCTGAGGCTGTGGGGCCCAGGGTTTCAGGAGTCTCAGGTTTGGGTGGTTGGGATACTAAAGGGTCCTTAGCAGGCTTGCGGACTAACCTTTAATTTCGTGGGGGATGAAACTGGGACTCAAGACACGCTGCGCTTTGGAGTCACGGGTAGCGTTCCAATTCTAGTCTCAGGACTCTCTTTTCCTGCTCTATCTGGAGAGCAATGAACTGAGTCTGGCTTGTTGAAGATTATTGGCAGGAATCTGAACCAAACAGTGTGTGAGAAGAGACAAACCCGTCACTGAAGGAAGCCCCTCTTACCCAGACCCTGTAATCCCCCAGAACTGCCAAGAGCTGCGCACACTTGGAGGCTTGAGGCTGTTTAGCTGGAGTTTTCCACTCTCCTTACCCTCCACCCTTTTCCTGTCCTTCACCCCAGGGCAGAGAAGGTTCTTCTTAACCTCCTTGAGTTGAGGGGAACAGCCCTTGTATCTTGAAAGCTCACTACCTCTGACTTAGAGTGAAATTCTATCTTCAGAACTCTGGGCTCATTCTTGGTAGTCAAGGGAAGTATTGGGAATTTAGAATTCTCTCTTCTTTCATCAAAGCCAGGTATTCCAGACTAAGGATTTCAAGAACCGTTTATGGAAACCATAGTTGGATTTTTTAATCTTTATTTTTCATTTTGGAAAATTTCAAATAGAGACAATTGTAAGGCAATAGTATAATGAACCTCTATGTGGCTATCACCAGCTTGAGTAATTAATAACTCATAGGCAATTATATTTCATCTTTACCCCTTTCCCTCTGCCATTATTTCAAAGCAAATCTCAGACATTATATCATTTCATCTATGAATATTTTCAAAAAGCAAGAAAAGATCAACCACTACTGGGTTGTATTCAAATGACTCAGGAGCTAATTTAAATAGGTTCAGCCAAAGATGGGTCAATTTGAGCATCCAAAAAAGATAACTGCAGTTTTTTAAAACACATCAGATGTGATTATATCTATAAATTTATAATGATTCTAAAATAACCTAAGTCATCACTTGTTACTGTTGGTGAATGAATTGTTGGTGAATATTTTGAAAACTGATTTTTAAAGAAGAAAACGGTTGTGCATTTATTCTGCCTTTACTCTGCAAATTGGACCTTAGGGTAAGCTATTAGGCTTTACTTTTCTCCTGCCTCTGTCTATGTTTTCCTGGTTTAACTATCCTATTCCTCCCTGAGGCAAGTGATGCCTCTGGCTAAATAGGGGGAGAGGATCTTCTATTTAAAAGAAGATTGTTCTGTAAATCCACAACTTCTCTAATAAAGCAAGTGCAAAGTTGCATGCACACCAAAAAAAAAAAAACAAAAAACAAAAAACAAAACAAAACCACACACAAAAAAACTACTTGATTTTGGAGCTTATGGGTAAAACCATGAAAAGAATACTTAAACTACAACTTGACCAGTAAAGACTTATTTATAAGAAGTGCCAATTGAAGATGTGATATCCATTCTGAAGATAAAATGATACTCAACTCTTCAAATGGTGATTGCCTGCTCCATTACATGTCAATCGAATGTCTACTCTGGAACCATTGTTTAAAGCGTACTTTAAATTATTTTTATTTAAATCTTAATTTTTAATATTTTACAGTATTAAATATACATTTAGCAATATTAAATTTTAGTAAACATAAAAATAAAATAAAAAAACAAGATTGTTATATATTTCAAAAAATGTTACCCAGCTAACTACCCCTTCTGCCCACAGATTACCCTGTGTCTCCATTTGGTGGAAAGATGAATCAGTCCCTCATAAGTCTGCAGGTTGTGTTTGTTGGGATTTGCACTTGGCTGCATGCAATGGAAACTCAATCTCAGAGATTTAACCATATAAAGGCTTATTTTTCTCTTATAAAAAGAAGTCTGGAAACAGAATGTCCTGGGTTTATACAATAGCTCCACAATGCCATAAAGGAACCCAGATCTTCAATCTGTCTTCCTTAATATATGGCTTTTATCCTCTTGGTCACAAAATGGTTGCCTCCTCTAGGCATCACATCCATGTTCCAGACAGGAAGACCAAAAAGAAGGAAGAAAAGCAGAAGACCTCCTTGATAGGCTTTGCCTTTTCATTTAGGAAGGAACTTTGGAAAAACTTCCTTATATTTCACTGACCACAGTGGTCATATCTAGCTGCAAGCAGTATGAAGAATATTTTAATTGGGCTCACAGTAACCTTTAAAAATATCAGGGTTCTTTTAGTAATATAAAAGGGGGAAATTAATGTTGAGTGGGTGACTCAGAGTATTTGGCACATAGTAAATAGCAGCTCAATGAAATCCATATTGGACTAAAGATTTGGCAACTATCAAGAACGTGGCAATCAACTGCCAAGACAGTTGAAAAACCTGGAACTAGCATCATTGTGTGGATGGAGAAAAGGCTGATCTGTCATGCAACAAGAAAGCAGTGGAAGGATTGAGCAACATCTGTAGGTGTCTCAGATTCACAGATCTTATTGCCTAGTCATAAAAAAAAAGTAGCTTCATGAGAAAAATCATTTCTCTCTATCTTATTAAAGAGCCAACTCTAAGTTTTTAGATACCTGAGTAATTATAAACACTACTTGGCATAACATTTACCCTTCTACTATTAACTATATGATTTGTTTGAACATAGAGTTTATGGGAATCATTGGTTATTACTAGCTGGGGATGGTGAGCCCTTCTTGTAATTCTTCAGAAGAGCCTTTCAAAAATAAGCAATGAATCTTAAATGTAGGTTATACTTAAGCCAGTACAGGAACATGAATATAAAACTGCCAAAGACATGCTAGTTGATAATTTTGCTAAGTATCCATACAATTTTCACAAAGAAAAGCATGATCTAGTTACTGCTAGGTAAGTGTCCTTGTCCTCCAAGGACATCCTCAGTCGCCACTGTGCCTTCAATTCCATCATTAATGATTCGTTCCTTTGGCTTTTCATTTTATACCTCCAGACTTTTTTTTTAAAGTACATGGCTTTAGAATAGTAATAGTAATAGTGATAGTAATAATAATACCATAACTATCTGTCACACATTACTGATGGTCCATCTCTCTAATAACTTTCTTGGAGGGAGGGATTCTTAAAAGTGGAATAAGGTATGGATATTTTAAAGGCTCTTGAAATATGTTGTTAAATGGCTTTCTGGAACCATTATACTGGTATAACGCCAACAACAACACAGATGGCATGCCTATCTCAGCACACAGTGGCCAATGTTGATCACATAATTTTAAATCGTTGCTGCTTTCATCAGTAAAAAAAAAGATATCATACTGATGTTTTCATCTTTAGTCCAAAGGTTAACATCTTTATTGGCTTTTTAGGCATTGCAGTTTTTCTTTAGAGACTTCTGTGTTCCTATTCTTTTGCCCATTTTTTGATATTGTTATCTTGAAATAAGTGTGACATCTCTTCCTTGTGACCCCTCCACCACCTTAGTCCTCCAAAAAGTAATAGAGAAAAATGGTGGCATGAGAAAGGGTGCAGGACTCAGCTCTGAGTCTGGGCGGAGGCCCAGCATTGTCCACTGTGGGCTTTTAGTAACTAGGTATTTGGTCCCTCTGCAGTGGCATTCTGAAGCTGTATTGGACAGGAGGTAGGAGGTGACAAAAAAATGGAGAGTCAGTTTTCATCTGCTCATTTATTGGGCAAACATTCCATAAAGATACACAAAAGCTGACCCACAGAGTGGAAAATTTGGCTCAATAATTCAAATTAAAACAAGGCTGAAGGGAAACGGACTTTGGCCCAGTGGTTAGGGCGTCCGTCTACCATATGGGAGGTCCGCGGTTCAAACCCCAGGCCTCCTTGACCCGTGTGGAGCTGGCCATGCGCAGTGCTGATGTGCGCAAGGAGTGCCGTGCCACGTAAGGGCGTCCCCGGCGTGGGGGAGCCCCACGCGCAAGGAGTGCGCCCGTGAGGAAAGCCGCCCAGCGTGAAAAGAAAGTGCAGCCTGCCCAGGAATGGCGCCACCCACACTTCCCGTGCCGCTGACGACAACAGAAGCGGACAAAGGAACAAGATGCAGCAAATAGACACAGAGAACGGACAACCAGGGGAGGGGGGGAAATTAAATAAATAAATAAATCTTTAAAAAAAAAAAAAAAAAAAACAAGGCTGAAGAACATCTGAAAAATGCCACCTTGCAAGCCCTCTTATCCCGAGCTCTGCTCCCCTGAAAAAAAGGCTGGTTCATGGAAGCAGGTCAGGTATGCTTCCTGTTAGGTGTTTCTCAGTTCCATTCAATATGCAGAAAGACTAATGAAAATAATTGCATCCTAAGAGACTTTGAAAACAATTGTGACTCTTAGAATACGATATGATTAAAAATTTCCTAATACGAAAGAATATCAGCAATCATGATTTCTTTTACTCATTTAAGAACTACTAGAACATTTAATAAGAATATCTCAATTCCTTTAGGCAAATGTCTCTTTTCACAGGATATGGGAGTTTGCCAATCTAAACTGTTTTATCTACTACAACAGTGCAAACAAGGAACAAAAGCAAAAGGTGCCATTTCCCCGGTGCTCCATTTTTCCCCTGGATAAGTGCTGGTCATAGGTCTTATGCAGAGCAGATGATGGGACACATGCCACTTCTAAGCAGCAACAAACAGGCTCTTTCCTTGTTATGGTCCTAGAGGGAAAAGAGGGATAAGGGAGTGAATGGCTAGGAGTAGAAAAGTACTGAGCCAGAGAGGGGATAAGTGCCTCAATTCAGATCCCCCAAGAATTAGGTCCCTAAATGGAGTCACATAGGCTTGGTATACAGATATGCACATGAATATGGCTGTCCAGGGGACATGAGTTTTTGACTGCAACTCCTGCCAGAAAACTGCAACACACTGTGCAATCAACGTCTGATGTGGGTAGAGCAGCTTCCCTCTGAGACATGCTAGGTAAGGAGCCAGAAAGATCACAGTAAGATTTATCCCTGGAGCCAGATTCCTTAACTACATCCCTTCATTATTCAGGGTCCAAATGAAAATTATAATCAACTCCATCCTGGACTGAAATGACAGACATTGAGGGACTGTGACCAGAAGCAGTTAATCAGTCTAAGGCAACAATGGGTCAGGCATATGGCTGAAGTCACTCAGCAGGATCATCAAGCATGTCTGGAGATGTGAATGTAGTCATGAGACTCAATCATTTCCATATCAGGTAAAGACGTCCAAGTAGGAATACTCTAGAGATCCAGGAGGAATTCCATCTAAGCCTCATAATGGACTTTTCTGCCTTGCCAGTTCCATTGATCCAGATACAACAAGAGGTGTTGATGATTGCACAGAACCCTTCTTAGTTGGCCAGCAGAAAATAGTTGGCTATTCAGTTATTTAGCACTACAAAGGCCAGTAAGATGAGTCTGGTTTTTTGTGCCTTCAAAGCTGAATAATCTCTTTAATAATCTCAGTGAAGTGCAGTGACAAGTTCCATACAACTTTATCTATTTGGGTGACCCTAACAATGGTAATATCACACAATCTATTAAGTGTAGGGAAAGAGAAGTCCATTATTTTCATGGGCAAAATAGCTCCAATGATAGCTCTCTCAACCTCTTCTCCAGATTTCCAATCACCCCTATCTTTGACAAAAGTGCATTGACTTTTACAAAGGCATTTCATTCCTAAGGTATAAGAGTCAAGTTGTGGCATTGCATCAGGTCCACATTAATAAGATTAGGGTACTTCAGGTATCAGAAAAATCCATGGTTGGAGAAATGTCCATTTGTGTTCTGTGGCACAGCAGTAATATGTTTATCTGAAGGATTGGGCGGTGGGTGACTTATCCATCAGTTCATCAAATTCAGGGTGGTGGTGACTGCCTGGAACAGGAAGACCAAACAATTTGGTGAGGCAAGAGTCACACAGGCTACTCTATGGGAGTGAATGAATAAAGGTTACATTCTCCTCTCCTCCCCTCCATATCTGGGTTCAAGGGTCTGAAGGTGCTCATGTCCTTTTTGTCACTGTGACTCCTCCCCATTAACTGGAATGGGCAGGGATAGTGCTATCAATCCATCCCCCAAGGACTGGACCTCAGATATTTTGGCATGGATACACTTGTGGTTCAATAAATGTAACCTGGATTACAAATGCAGATAAGGGTATAGGTATGATTGGCCTAAGGTTCCTGGTTAAGGATTCTGGAACTCCCTCCCAAAAACTGAATGCACTGACAGTTTACTATGTCTGATGTGGGGAGGTTAGCTTTTTCTATAAATCTGCCAAACAAAATTTTGTAACTTAATATGGTCATGGATGAAAGAGTACACACAGAATTTTGGCCAAGAGCTAGACTCCTCAATTATTAACATATGTACAGTATATAGTAATTTAAATAATTCATCAAATTTTAAAATCTTTTTTTATGGTTGTCATTTAATCATATATTTTGTCTGCTAATTGGCTGCATACAATTGAAAATTTATTATTTCCTTACGAATTGAAATATCATTATGTGGATACTTCTGTTTCCTCTTTGAATGATTTTCTTTGACACTATCTCACATGATAGAGTTATGTTCTTATATGATATTAATATTTTCACATGATTTTTGGGTTTTCTATTAGTTGCTTATATTTTACAAGCTTTGTCAATCATTTTCTACTTCTTACAATTGATATGTTGTTTTTTTGTTTATATTGGTCTTTTTGGTGGTAGTGCTTTGCAAGTCAATTACTTCATGACTTCCCATTAAATTTCTGCCTGATAAAAACAGCATTAATCTCTTTAGACATAGGTGTAAAGATTGTTTTCTCATGGGAAGCAGTTATAAGATTAACAGTCAAAGCATTATAAATCTCTTCGGATGGATATAGGATTCCTCAGGGTAGAACTTTATAGGTATATATGGCAAAGACTATTTGGAAGAATCTCAGGTTTCAATGTCCCTAAATCACTATTATAAGTCCATATGTCCCCATTGCAATATTCAGTAGCCCATTCCATCCTCAACAATGTGCTAACTTTAACAGAAGATACATGCAAGGTTGGGAATTCAGTTCATATTGTAAATAAACTACTGGCTCAATAGACTCTGCATCTGATTTCAGAAATCTCCTGTCTGTAGTTACAAGATAAGAGTTTCTTTCATGTCTCACATAGGAAGAATTTGTAGTCCTGTCCTTCCTGATGTGATTGAACTGAGACTTTGAACACCTGGGCTTATCCTTTCCTTTCCTTTAACAACTTTATTCAGTGCATTTAGGAATCACAAGCCAACTTCATTATGCCTGTTAACATCACAAAAAAATCTGGTAAGATATTGAATACACTGTCACCTTAACCATTGCTCTTCATAAACTATCTTTTTTTAAGATTTATTTATTTATTTCTCTCCCCTCCCCTCCCCCACCCCTGTAGTCTGTTCTCTGTGTCTATTTGCTGCATGTTCTTTTTTTGTCCGCTTCTGTTGTCAGCAGCATGGGAATCTGTGTTTCTTTTTGTTGCATTATCTTGTTGTGTCAGCTCTCCATGTGGTGGCACCATTCCTGGGCAGGCTGCACTTTCTTTCACACTGGGCTGTGACGGTTTGCTTGGTCGGTAGAGGTGGGGTCTGGCTGCGAACGAGGGGTCTGTCCAGCTCTGGATGAGGGGTCGGTCCCGCTTGGGATGAAGGGTCGGTCCCACTTGGGACGACGGATCGGTCTCACAAGGGGTTGCGCGGTTCGGCTGATGGGGTCGTCCGGCGAAGCCGGCAATGAAGGGGTCGCCCGGGGAAGCAGGCGATGAAGGGGTCGCCCGGAGAAGCAGGCGACCAACTGGGGACAAGGGAGGCCAGGCCCTTGTCAGGGGCTCTCAGGACTGGAGGGCGCACGGCAGAAGAACTACCGTGGAGACAAGGTAAACACGCAAGTCCACTTTATTGAGGGAGAGGCAACAGTTTTATAGGGGCTGGGGAAGGCTGATTGGTTGAAGCCACGCCCTGTTCTGATTGGTTGCCGGCGAAAGGTCAGTGGGCGGTACTGGACGGGGGAGGGGTGGTGGTTAGGGATTGGCTGTCGCTGTTGCTGGGGGTAGGGGCAGGGTTTAGGGATTGGTGGCTGCTGTTGCTGGGGTGGAGGGCAGACTTGAGTTTCCCACCCACACCTGGCTGTTGCTGCTGTTGGGGGAAGGGAAAAGGGCAGACTGGATTTTTCCGCCCACGCCTGGCTGTTGCTGCTGTCGGTGGAGGGGAAAAGGGCAGACTGGATTTCTCTGCCCACGCCTGGCTGTTGCTGCTGTCGGGGGAGGGGAAAAGGGCAGACTGGAATTTTCCGCCCTGCGCCTGTGCAGGGAGAAAGAAGAAGAAGGGTGCCGCCCCACAAGGCATCGGGTGGCGCCATCTGGGAGGAGGGGCGGCTGCGGAAGCATGGCTGCCGAGAAGGGGAGACCCGAGGGCACTCTGCGCCCATGCCGAGCTTCCTTCAGGGGTGGCGGTGGGCCCGACCAACCACCCTATTATGCGGGCAGCGGAATTAGGCCTACCACGGCCACTCCCCTCGCCAGGCCAGCAAACCACACTTCAGCCCGAGGGGTGACCGCATGTAAGAACTGGAAGACTTTATCAAAAAAGAAATGACATTTATTGTTCCTGAAGAAATAAAAAAAAAAAAAGGATAGAAACCTGTTAGCGTATTTCATTGCAGCTATAAATACAGGATTGAACCCAGAGTCCATGGTCTAATGTGAGCCCAAATTACAGGAAATGGCATATGGCACGGCCAATGGTGGTAGAGGAACTGTTCAGCAATTCAGTAAATCCCCAGGCCCGTGTCACCATGGAGAGGTAGATGCTTTGGATCAGTGTATTTAAATTGTCTTTGTGATCAGGAGTAGTCATTAAGTAGAATCCTAAAATGGGTGAATTATTTATTATGAAACAGATGGTGATGTGAAATATTTGGTCAAGATAAGTGAGTATACTCTATTTTGGTACTGCTAAGTGAATGAGTTAAAACACAGAACTTGTAAGAACTCTAAGTCGACAAAGATCTAGAATCTGTGAATAGGTATTCAGACAACCCTGTTTTGTTGTTCTTTTCCTTTGATATGAAATGCAGGTCTGTAAATACAGCCAAGAATAAACATGAATGGATCAGTTGTACCAGTATATACATCCAACTACATATTGGAAAAATAAGACTGAAGTGACCAAGTTTTGTCATTATTTAAATATAGGCAAATCATCCAAGATGTATAACCTTTTCCTCAGAGACAAAAATATGAAAAAATGATCAGTTAAAAATATAAGTTCCTTGTGAACAAGAAATATTTCTGGGTTTTGTATTAGAAGGTACTGGGTTTCATTTTTGGTTTTGGTTTTTTTATTTGATATCTGTTTAATTATGGCAAATCTCATGAGTTCCTCTGTGCACTGTAAATTTAGGACATTAGCTGTTGTTTAGAGATTGTTTTCCATTTGTGCCATCTTCAAACACATTCTACTGCTTCTCTGAAGATAGGACTTTTTTTTCCCGTTTTTCTGAACATCTTTTATTTTTCCATTGATTATTCCTTCCTTAATTACCTACAAACTTTAAGTCTTTTTATCTTTTAACACTCCATGTTTGTAAAACGTGCCCATTATACCTACTTCTCTTCCAATTTCCACAGACTTGATTTAAATCCCAAGATCTTTTTCCTACTAAATGTTGCATGGACACCTGCAAAATGTTCTTTAAAACTGATAAAGCCATTTTCTAAAATCCTTGTCCTGACTCTGCAGAACTTTTACTAAAGCACCAATAAGACAAATATAATGTACAATGTTTACATGGCCTTTATCTGTTCTTGCAATGTCATGCAAGACCATTCTAATGTCCCCAAAATGCCCCCATATTATAACTATTCTTCCCTCTCCCTCTCTTTAGAACTTCTGGTGGCCATTACCTTTACATCAATGGTAAAACTTCTTCCATTGCTAGAGTAATAAGTCTATAATAGAATAATAATGTCAACTTTAGTGTATTGTTCATTCCCCAATCTTGAGGATTTTGGGATGGTGGTGCCCACTCTTTCTAAATGAGAGGGCCTTAGATCCCATGGGGCAGATGGATGAAACTATCTTGCTTATACTTGCAGACACTCTCTGTTCCTTGGGATGGGTGTTGTCCATCATTATCTCCTTGTACCTTTAAATACAAGCAGGCAGATTGAATTACATATAGCTCCCAATTTAGAGGATATTCACTATTTCAAAATAATTCAGGGTGGCAAATGTACACTCCCACTTTGAAGAGTATTGAGCCCAGAAAAGAACAGGTACCATTTCCCTGACAGAAAGTGAAATTGTGGTCATTAAAAATGAAACTGAATAAAGGAATATCACTGTCAGAAATAAGAAGAGCTAACCAGGGCTGTCATTCTGATAAAAGCACTGGGCTTCCAGGATTTACTTACCTTGGGGAACTGAGTCTCACTTTGAATACATAACTAATAATACAGTGCATGACATTGGAAATTAGTTGTAATAAAAACATGTAGGTGATTCATACAATTGCCCAGGGCACCTTTGCACCATATATCAAAATTGTGTGGAAACTTGATATTATTTAATGAAGGAAGGAGACAAAAGGAGAATATTTTGGATAGAGAACACAATAATGAGGAAATACTAATGAATCAGATTGAGTATCAATATAAGTAAAAAAAGAATTTGGTTTCTGAAAGTAGAAATATTGAAATGTGCTGCCTAATTGTGAACCTGCAAATATAGGCAACTTTTCCTATGTATTTACAGAGTAAAAAATACAGATCTATTTAAATGTAACCATGTCGTATCAGAGATAATGATCTGACAATATTTTGTAAACATATATATCTACATGAAATGTATGAGAGGAAAAGATTCATAACATGAAAATAAATGAAGTAGAAGCATGATATGTACCCATGGGGTTCTTTTTGTCTACTGGAATGAGCTAATATAAAATGAACAATAACAAAGTAGCAAAGTCACATTTTGGAGAACATATAAAGAATGGTATGTGTGAGTAATGATCTGCTAAGTATCACAGAAAATAATTTGCATGGCACAGAGAAAGTGGCATTTAAATTCTACAGAAAATGTTGAGTTTTACAAGTAGTAATTACTGTACTTACTGTAAAGTGGGAAAATGAAGAAATTCTCCTGCATGTCTTGAGATGTAATGGGTTGAGAGTGTGGATGAAGGTGAGGATAAATGCAAATGAGTTTTTATGATAAAGGTAATACATCATATAATGAATAGTTTTTATGTCAAAAAATGGCAGAAGTGATTGAAGGACTTTATTTCTTTCAGGGATTGTGTTGATCCACATTTTAGAGGGATAACCTGCCCCTTTGTTGTCAAAGATTTGGGGAAGAGGACTAGCTGGAAGATGAGCCTGCATAGTATTTCAGGTATTCACCAGGGACTCTGAAGTATTTAGCCAAGGGCTCCTGTCAGAAAACATGGTGGGGTGGGAGGAGGAGAGACTTGTGCTCAGCACTAAGACCACTTTCCCACATTAATGTCCACTTTGATTGATTCTTACTGGAAGGTGAACATATTAACTGTTGTTTGGATGAAAAATACTACTTTCATGAAAAATAAATTACTCTTGAAAATCACTGAAGTAAATGATCATAGTTGATTCCAGAAAAGAGGAAAAAAAAATCCTGCACCGAGAAAAGATTTCATGTGTTAGATCACTGTTATATTAAGGAAGAAAAAAGAAAATCTGTAGGCAAATTCTATTTATAAGAATAAAGAACAAAGTTGAAATGAAAAATGTAAAAATAGTTTAGCCTGATAAATTGGACAATCAGTGGTACTACCTCAACAAATGAAGTAGGAACAACAAGGCAGTGTAGTGGTTGAGGGAAAGTTAGGAGTACATTTTTGATGTATGAAAAATGAAGTGCTTATTGCATATTTGCATAAAGATGAAGAGAAAGTTGGAAATACAAGACTGGGAGTCATTACATGAGAATGATGATAAAGATTTGATAGTAAAAATTAAAGCTAAGAAATGAAATGAATTCTCCCAGATATACCAGGTGAAAGAAGGATTTTTTTTTACAAAAACATGATATTATGGTAGAATATAAAGAAATATCAAAGTTTACATGTTGCTAAGTTAGAGGAGCTGATTCTGCACTAGGGGGAAGAATAGTTTGGAAAGGGAAGAGAAGCAGCAATGCAGTGCCATGGGGAGACATCCTGCAATGGGCCCGGTCACCAGTGCAAAGTATCAGAGCACAGAGGATGACCAGTGATGAAGTGAGGCTCAGTCCAATTACAGTAATTGAACTTCTGAAGAATCTACAAACTGTAACTCTCTAATACTTAACGTTTCCTTCAACAATACAACTTCCATTGTCTTTGTTTCTCAGACAACAGATAAAGGGGTTCAAGGTAGGTGTGACAATGGTGTAAAAAATGGAGGCCAGGTGACCCTGAGTTGGGGAGTATTTGGAGGCAGCTCGCAAGCATGCAAAATGTACAGTTCCATAGCGCAAAATAATTGTAGTGAGGTGAGAGGAACAGGTGGAGAAGGCTTTCCACCTGCCATCCACAGAGGAGATCTGAACAATTGTGGAAATGATGCAGGCATAGGATACAATTGTGAGGGCAAAGGAGCCCATGCTGATACAGCTGCTAACAGCAAAGCCCACTTCCTCATTGGTGTGGAAATCAGTGCAGGAAAGTCTCATGGCAGGAGGCATGTCACAGAAGAAATGTTCAACAACATTGGGCCCGCAGAAGGGGAGGGAGAAGGTATTGACTGTGTGCAAGGCTGAGTACAGGGCCCCAGCCACCCAGGCCATGATAACCTGTTCAGAACAGAGTATGTGGCTCTTCATGGAGGCATAGAGCAGGGCGTATAAATGGCCAAGCACCAGTCATAGGCCATGGCTGTGAGCAGGAAGCATTCAGTAGAACCAAGTGTAATAAGCATATACAGCTGAGCTACACACTCCAGGTAGGAAATGATCCCAGAGCCCAAGAGGGAGGTCACTAGGGCCTTAGGGATGGTGACAGAGGTATAGCACATGTCCAGAAAAGACAAGTTCTTCAGGAAAAAATACATGGGGGAGTGGAGACGGCTTTCCCTGATCACAGCTATGATGATGGAAACATTTCCCAGGAGGCAGAACAGGTAATCAAACAAACAAAAAAAAAAAAAAATAAGAGGACTAGAAATTCCAGTTCCTGGGTATCTGAAAAGCCCCTGACGATGAATTGTGTCACTCTTGTGTGATTAGACATTTTTCATTTCCCTTGAAATTTTATTAGGCTATGCTTATAATAAGTGAGGAAACAAATAGGAACTACCTTGGACCATGACTATGCAGGCTCATTTGGTCTATAAAGGAGCAACTTCTTTCAGTGGGAAAATCAAACAAATTAAGTAACTTGTTTAATTATGATTTGTCAATGAATCATTTGAAGATTTTTTTTTAAAGATTTATTTTTATTTATTTAATTTCCCCCCTCCCCCGGTTGTCTGTTATCTGTGTCTATTTGCTGCATCTTGTTTCTTTGTCCGCTTCTGTTGTCATCAGCAGCACAGGAAGTGTGGGCGGCACCATTCTTGGGCAGGCTGCACTTTCTTTTGCGCTGGGCGGCTCTCCTTACGGGGTGCACTCCTTGTGCATGGGGCTCCCCTACGCGGGGGACACCCCTGCATGGCACAGCACTCCTTGTGCGCATCACCACTGCACATGGGCCAGCTCCACATGGGTCAAGGAGGCCCAGGGTTTGAACCGTGGACCTCCCATGTGATAGACGGACGCCCTAACCACTGGGTCAAGTCCGTTTCCCTCATTTGAAGATTTTGATGACTCAGCTTGCACTGGCTCCAATTCTTCTGTCCTGTGTGAGAAAAAGGAAGAGAGAAAACAAAAAGAGAACAACTGCATAATTTTCTTCCTTTTTAATTTTGGATATCTTTGGTGAGAAGCAGTCCCTGTATTACTCTTGTATTTATTGAACCGTTTTATCTCTTCCTACCATTTAAATGTTAATTCATTTGCTTATGTTTTACAAAAAAGAGATATGGATTTCTTAAAAACAATTCCTTTTAAACATGCTAATTTCACATAGTTTACATGAGGCCCCCTATTTTTTTCCTACTAATTATCACTCTCTATCCAAGTCTCCCTTGGTGGTAGTTATTTCCTCTGTTTCCCTTAAAGAATGCTATTCTTGAGGAATCTTTCTCAACTGGTTATATATATACATATATATATATTCCTGTATATAAAAATCCAATGAAAAATGTCTTCTTTTAAAGGAGTGTATTGAATCTGAAATGCTTATCTTCTAGGCTTACATTGCACATTGCCTTTTATATATTTAATCCAGAATATATCAGAATGCACAAAACAATTATATATATATTTTAATTTCTCAAAATATTTTTTCCTTCTATACATGATTGTCCAAATTGGCTCCTGGGTTTTCTGTGTAACTCCTCACTTCTGCCCGTCCCATTCAATAACTAGAGAATCAATTGGGTTCTACCCATTCCACCTATCCTATGACTGTCAACTCTGCTTGATATTAATAATCCCTATCTGCCCTCATAATATAGGTTTTTAAGAGGCTCCAAAATTTTCGCACTGCTTCCAGCCAATTCTACATGTAGTAGTTACACCTTTTTCTCTCAGTAACTGAGTTACTTGTAGGATTGCCTGTTAAAGCACTTTTGGGGGCTTTATTACTGAAGGAGACATTTCACATCCATTGAAATTGCACAGAAGCTCTGTATGATTTTACTCTTGCCCCGTATTTGAGGGTCATATTGAAATATTTAGGCTTTCACTAAATACATAGCATAGTTTAATGATTCCCTGTCTTTATTTATGATGTTATTTGTTTTAATTCCCCTTTCCTGTTATGAATCTATTGGTGCCTCCTCTTGTTTCTTGTCTGATTCCCCATGACTATTTTTTCATCATTTTATAAGTTAAATCATAGGATCCAGAGAACTTGGGAATATTTGTTTTCATATATGATTTTTCTTTCTGAGCAGAAATATCCTTTATTCTTTCCTTATATGGAGTGATTTGCAGGCCCAGTGTGCATAGTATGCACTTCAACAGTGAATAAATAAATGAGTAAAATTGAAAGTGTGACCCTTAGGAAGTTTCCCCTCATATACTAGTAATTTGGTTATGCTATTGCATCATAGTGAGCTTTCTGCAAGATTTCCATCTGCAGAAGTTCCTGCACATTTACAATCATGCTGCTCTAAATGTTCATTAATATCATATTATGTAAAAAGGTGATAATGTTTATTAAAAGAGTTACATCCATGAGCATTTTTATGTTGCTCTTAGACTTTGTTTCTCCTTTTTGTCCAGAGTTTGGAGAAAGGACATTAGAGGAGACTAGGAGAACTAAGACATCACATTCTTTAATTATTTCCCAAAACTATAATTCTTTCATACATATATATGTATAATTATTAAAATACGAAGGAGTCAAGTTTAGTTTAGACCTTCCTCTTGCTACTTTCTGGACAATCTAATAGGAAGCAGGAGTCAATTTAGGGTTAATAAGAGCATCGCACTTATGCTTTTCAAGTCTTCTTGAGAACAGAGAAATCTATGAACTGCCCTGAAAATGGCCTAGATTTATAGACAGCACACCTCTTTGGGAACCTATGCCTCTGTAAATATCACTGTGGTTCTTTTCCACCTGGTAGTTGGGATGTGGTTCAACAGATGTGCCTTCTGCAAAATGTCAGCAGAATAATAGGAGGGATGTACGGGGGCAACTGGACATAGACAACATGGTGAAGTGCCCATGTATCCCACAGTTTCTGAAAACATCACAGAAGAACAATCGACACAAGCATATTCCCCTGGGGGATGAAGAGATACTGGGTTGAGAAAAAGCCTCCACATTCAGAAGAAACTTGACTCTAAGGAATTCATGGATCCACCAGTTAACAACAGGATGTCCAGAGTGACTAGAGCAGGTGAGACACAGAGGAGTCTGTGGCTACTGTTCCAAGGGTAAACAAATAGGATTGGTGATTGTGTGCTTTGAGTGAGGCCACATGAGAATATCCATGGACCATATGTCCCCTCCCTCCCCTCTACATTTTTGAAACAAGGCACTATGAGAGGAACTCATCATAAAACACCTCTGTGTTTTCGAAGAAGTGTATGGCAAATCCAGAATGAGTTTGAAATGTACTTGAATGATTGATAGACCTTGGAATTATGAAGTATACCCAGAAATAACTAGTGTACATTGATCTCATCAGAGGAAATTAAAGTTCAAGGTATTTTTTTAATTTGTAGAAATCTCTATTTATGACCTGTTGTTTCTGTGACTCGTGAAGACGTGTACCTTCCAAACTATGAAAATTTATCCTTATATAATTTTTTCTTAATACAATTTCATATCTACTAAAATGGTGCCCATGAAAATCAGGAACAAATAAAGGACACTCATTACTATCATTCACATTTGCCCTAACAAATGCACTAAAATAAGAAAATAAAAGGTAGGATTATTTAAAAGAAATATATTAACTGATTTAAGCAGATTATGTTCTTATTTCTGTATCATCCAAATATATAAACCTTTTTATTAATCCAACTCTTATAGAAAATACCAAACTATAACTTAATTAATAACTACATGGCCCAAATTACTAGAGATGGTCACAGATACTATGTCAAAATATACATAGTGAGAAGGAAAAAAGGAACTGCTGCGGCAGAGCAGAGCGGGAGAAGCTGCATTAGGAAGAGGGAGCCTGTGTCCACGAAAATCCCCAGGCAGCGTCCGCGAAGGAGCAGAAGGAAATGGAAGAAGAAGTGACCAGACTAGAGAAACCTGAAGAAGCAAAATTAAAAGCAAAGTGTCCTCATCTGGGGCAATAGCTTGGCGTTTCAGATTTCTTTAAAAAACGATTACCGAAAGGGTAAAAATATGTTGATTCTGGCGAGTACCCCGTGGCTCCAGCAAAAATGAAGAACAAGCAACTTCCTACTGCAGCCCCGAATAGGACGGAGGTCACTGGTGACCATTCCCACGCCACGCGGCTGGCTCAAGAAACCAACCCTGCTTGCCAGCACGCTGGCTGGCTGAGTGAAAGGGCTGAGCTGCATGACTCCTCTAATTCCCAATATTTCTCCTTAATATGTTCCTTCTTGGCTTTTTTTTCTTCCTTTCAATCACTGAGTCATTTCATACTGAGGGCTTTGCAGTATGTGCTGCTTTTGTAAGGGAATATACATGTGTAGAGTTTGGATTAGTTAAAAAATGCGCTGATGAAAAGGACGTGTTAGAGGAACATAAAATAATCTACTTGAAAATAATTGTATATACTACCTAACTCCTAATGTAGTGCCTGGCTCCAACAAGTAACAAGGTTTACAAGTTTAATGTTTTGGACTTTCCTCACTTAATTATGGCTCTGTATATTATTATTTCAAATAACCTCTATTGCATTGGTTTCTTTCCAAGTTGGAAGAAAGATCAAGAATTTCAAACACAAACAAGTAGAAGGGACTCTGAAAGTCTTGTATCTCTGTGCTTGAGCTTGAATGGCCTTAAACCTGTTTCAGCTTTTATAATAGACTTTTATTTGGGCAATATTTGCCCATTATGGTGTAACTTATGTGACTCTAGTGCTTAACAGCTGCTATTGAAGCTAGTATTTTTATTCAGTTCTGTAGTGTTAGAACACTTTTTGTTGTTGAAGAGGTGAATAAATGTTCATGTAAGTATAATCATGTAAGTATAATCGTTTTGCACAACCTCTCACAAACATCTGAATAAATTTCACACTTTAAAAAGTAGATGCTGACTAGAAGCACAGGAGTGCGTATAAAACTCTGTATGTCACTATAGTATGAAGAGTCCACAATCTTGAGCTTGCAGAGCACCAAAATGAAATTTTTGTTCGGCCTGCCATAGGCTTTAGGTCTTTTTCATTTGTTACTAATATGCATGATAGTCAGTTGCCTTGTGCAAATATGTGTTGCTTAGGCATATCTTTTGTCTTATGCAGAATATTTAATTCTGACTTTTATGAAAATTGCAACTCATGTAATTTATATAAACTATTTATTTATTTATTTTTAATTAATTTCTCTCCCCCTCCCCCCCCCAGTTGTCTGCTCTCTGTGTCCATTCACTATGTGCTCTTCTGTGACCACTTCTATCCTTATCGGTGGCACCGGGAATCTGTGTTTCTTTTTGTTGTGTCAGCTCTCTGTGTGTGTGGCGCCACTCTTGGGCAGGCTGCACTTTCTTTCTCCCTGGGCAGCTCTCCTTATGGGGCACACTCCTTGTGCTTGGGGCTCCTCTATGCAGGGGACGCCCCGGTGTGGCATGACACTCCTTGCGCACATCAGCACTGCCCATGGGCCAGTTCCACATGGGTCAAGGAGGCCCGGGGTTTGAACCATGGACCTCCCATGTGGTAGGCAGATGCCCTATCCATTGAGCCAAGTCTGCTTCCCTATATAAACTTTTTAAATGTAGAAAATTTTATGTCCACAGTCAACATTGGAGATGCTGGAATAAAAGGCTTCAATACTCTGTCCTGTGCTCTTCTCCCCTCCCTTTTTACTTCTGACTCAAATGGAGTTGGTCTGTTGGATCTATTTAGAAGCATAGATATCTATATTTGTCAGCCAAAGGGGTGCTGATGCAAAATATAAGAATCTGTTGGTTTTTATAAAGGGTGTTTATTTGGGGTAGAAGCTGACTGTTACCAGGTCATAAAGCATAAGTTACTTCCCTCAGGAAAGTCTGTTGTCACATGTTGGGGCAAGATGGCCACCAACTCTGCCAAGAGTTCAGGCTTCTTGGGTTCCTCTCTTCCTGGGGCTCCATTTCTCTCCCAGCTCAGCTGCTGTGCTATCTTCAGAAGGCCAGCTATAGACTATCAGGCAAATGACTCTGTCTCCCTGACTCTTCTGCTGTGTCTAAGGAACCATCTCTATTTCTCTGTGTTCTTCTGCTTTGTATTTGCTTCCCAGGCTCCAGCTTAAAACTCTCAACTCTGTTCTTTGCCATGTCTTTTCTCTTTGAGTTCTCACCCACCAAGAGGTGGTGATTCAATGCCCTACTGATGTGGCCCAATCAAAGTCATAATCATAAATTAATGAATTAAAAGTGATACTTCTGACAGACCAGTTTACAAACATAATCCAATAACTATTTTTGGAATTCATGAACAATGCCAAACTGCTACAGCATCTATGTTCTTACTCTTTAAATTTTCTCTGAATGCTGTATTTTATAACTAATAATCCTGTTTTTCTTATAATTTTTCAGTTAAGTAACTACCCTTAAACCTGTATTATTATTAATATTTAACAATTGTTTAAATAAAATGAACTTTATGATGAAACAAATTATTGAGAAGACTGACCCAGGAACCTATGTCAGGATGAGCTGAATGAAGTATTATGGTGAGCTAAGCGAATTAGGTTTGCCACAATTACAGCAATTTACATGATAAGTGGAGCATATCCATATTAAAATGTTTAAAATTAGATATTTTCTTTTTATAAATATCACTTTAAGAAAAATCTATTTAGTAAGAACTTTAATTGGGGCATATTTGCCACTCTTTGAAGAGCTCTTCGCATAAGCTGTTGTAATGCTATAGCCTGATAATGAGCATCAGTAAAGTGGGATGATATTATTTTTCTCCTCATCCTTAAATTGCACAGTGACTCCTGTCTTTTGGATCCAGGCATCCTTTCTTGGCTCTGTTTGTATACCAGCTTTCTTAGAACCCAAAATCATAGTAGATGGTACCTTGAACAGAGCACCTGCATTTAAAGGCTGCCTAGCATTTTAAGGAAAGATCAATTATTATCTTCATGCTCTACCACCCTCCCCAAGGCAGATAAATAGAACAAAATCAGTAAGGTACACATTTACAATTTTGAGTGTCAGTAATATGTAAATATGTAAATATATGGGAGCAAGTAGATTATCAAAAATTATTTGTAATCATTGTAGAACCAATTTAAGAATTACAAAATATTTGAAGTTCTATAACATCTAGTCTTTTGTTTTTATGAATATTTGCAATATATCACCTTTAAATTCACACATCCATTAATCTGAAAGATTAATCTGAAAGATAGGAGAGACCATGTTATTCGTGATAGGACTCCTGCTGTAGTTTGGGACAGATGACATAACCTCTGCCTGGGTTTATATTTATAACTTATAATGCTGAGTAACTGCACAAAATAACATATTGATTATCTCTTTATTAAAGATAAAATTTCCTCATTGAATCAACCTACCTTCTGTAAAGTCACTGTGCTCAAAACTCAGGATTTTCCATTGGGAAAGAACTGTCACTAAGGATTCCTAGGTGTAATTGCTTAGCTTCCATTGGAGTAGAGAGGTATTTAATTTTTCTATTTTTTTGTTATTCCTCAAAGCTCAGTTAATTGAAGACATATTTATTGTTTACCATTGCTTGATGAAGATTTTGACTAAATGCTTAATTGCCCATTTCTCTGTGTTGAGAATTGTGGGAAATGATTATTTTAATCATTACCTTATTTATTATTAAGGAATGTTGGAATAAACTGCAACTGTGTTGGAGATAAATAATTTATGAAAACTGGCTAATATCTGAAATAAATGCCCTGTTCATTTCATGTCCCAGTAACTCCTAATTTGATAGTAATTGAGAAATTTCATATTTGAAAGCTACATCTGAATAGAACAATTATTCTTGGCAAGTTTAGATATTAAGGATTGTTTTGATGAATTGGAAGGGACACATTTGTGGTCTCTTTACAAATTCTTCAATACTCTTGTGCTGCTGACATACTTTATTCCTCCTGTGGGGTTACTTTGTTGTTTATTTACTAATTCCCCCAAATGTGCAGTTAGTTCTTCAATTTTTGCTCTTTCTTCTTTTTTGATACATGAATTTATGGCTATAAATTTCCCTCTCAGTACTGCTTTTGCTGCATCCCATGAGTTTTGGTATTTTGTGTTATCATTTTCATTAGTTTCAAGGTAGTTATTTATTTCTTTTGAGATTTCCTCTTTGACCCACTGTTTTTCTAAGAGTGTGCTGTTTAATTTCCATATCTTGGTGTGAAATCTGGCCCTCTGGACCTTGCAGATTTCCAGTTTCACTCCACTGTGGTCAGAGATATTATTTTGTATGATTTCAATCTTTCTGAATTCATTGAGCCTTTCTTTGTGGCCTAGCATATGGTCTATCTTGGAGAATGATCCATGTGCACTTGAGAAGAATGTATATCCTGCTGTATTTGGGTGTAATATTCTGTATATGTCAATTAGGTCCAGGTCCTCTAATATATTGTTCAAAGTCTTTCTTTATTGATTCTCTCTTTTGAGATGTTCTGTCCAAAGTTGATAGTGGTGTATTAAAGTCTCCTGCTATAATTGTAGAGACATCCATTCTTTCACTTTTTGTTCCAGTGTTTGCCTCATGTATTTGGAGGTGCCCTTGGTAGGAACATAAATATTTATGATTGTTCATTCTTCTTGAAAGATTATCCCTTTCACTAATATGTAGTGTCCTCCTTTGTCTCTCACAACTGTTTCACATTTAAAGTCTATTTTTTCTGATATTAATATAGCCTCTCCTGCCTTTTTTTGGTTATTGTTTGCTTTTAAGATTGTTTTCCAGCCATTCACTTTCAACCTCCATGAATCCCTGGATCTAAGATGTGTTTCTTGTAGACAGACTGCAGATGGGTCATATTTCCTTATTCAGTCTTCCAGTCTGAATCATTTCACAGGTGAGTTTAATTCATTGGCATTCAGTGTTATTACTTTCAAGGAATTATTGATGTTAGCCATATTTTCTTTGGACTTGTGTTTGTCATATTTTGTTTGTTGTTTTCCTTCTCTTTTTGTCTTTTTTTTTGCTCTTACACTCTCCTCCAATTAAGCCTCTCCTGTTGTTTTCTTTCTTCCTGCAGAACTCCCTTTAGTATTTCTTGAAGGGCAGGGTTCTTGTTGGCATAGTCTTTTAATTTCTGTTTATCTGTGAATATTTTGAACTCCATTATTTTTGAATGCTAGCTTAGCTGGGTAGAGTATTCTTGGTTAGAAATTTTTTCCTTTTAGTACCTTGACTATATCATACAACTGCCTTCTTGCCTACATGTTGTCAGATGAGAAATCAGCACTTAGTCTTATGGAGCATCCCTTGTATGTGATGGTTCTCTTTTCTCTTGCTGCTTTTAGAATTTTCTCTTTGTCTTGAGCATTGGATAATTTGACAAGTATATGTCTTGGGGTAGGCCTGTTGGGATTTATGCTGTTTGGGGTGTGTTGTGCTTCCTGGACATGTACATCCATCTCTCTCAGTAGGTTTGGAATGTTTTGAGCCATTATTTCCTCCAATACCCCTTCTGTCCCCTTTCCCTTCTCTTCTCCTTCTGACATGCCTGTAATACATATGTTTGTGCATTTTACATTGTCATTCAGGTCCCTAAGTCCCAGCTGGATTTTTTCTATCTTTTTATCTATCAGTCCTACTATCTGTTTGATTTCAGATGTACTGTCTTCCACATCACGAATTCTCTCCTCTGCCTCTTCTAATCTGCTGCTATTTACTGAGAGTGTATTTTTGATTTCTTGAACTGTGGTATTCATCACCATCATATGTGTTATCTTTTTGTGTATGTCTGCAATTTCCTCTCCAAGTGTTTTCTTCATATTGTTAATCTCTTCCTTTACTTCATTAAGTTGGTCTCTAATATATGTTTTGAGAGCTTTACTTGACCGACATTCTGCTCCTCTTCCTGGTTTTTAGCTTGTTCTTTGGATTCAGCCATGTTTTCCTGGTTATTGGTTTGGTTTGTAGTTTTGTGTTGCAGTCTGGTCATCATTTTATCTTGACAGGTTTAATCAATTCCTTAGCTTCTTTGTCAAGTCTTGGGAATTAATTAGTTGTTTGTGCATAAATGTTATGTCTTCTCTTTGTCACTTTGTTCCTCCTTCTTACTCTATTTTCTTATTGCTGGTAAGTTCACTTTGAAGGAAAATATTAGGGCTAGGGAAAGCAAAATGAGTAAGAAAAGAAAATGTATAAAGTAGTATTGGTAATAAATGTTAACAGAGAAACAATGTGAGATCTAGGACAATGGATATTAGACTCATGTAAGTTGTGTAGAGTCATAGCAGTAAGTAGAGTACCTATAATGAGACAGTCAACTGAATATGGGGAGGAATATAGTATGAATTAAAAGGCCAGTGTTTTCATGAAAGAGGGAAAGTGAAAGGAAATATAATATCAAGAGTGGATAAAAGACAGAAAACAGAACAAAAGTATTAGTAAGACAATTTGGGTCAGACAATTTGGGGGCCAAAGAAAGACAATTTGGGGGCTAAAGAAAGGGAGGTGGAATGTTAGAAAAAGAGTAGATGATGGAGGATAGAAAGATGTGGGGGAAAGGGGATAGTGTAGGTGGCCAAAATCAATACACACAGGAAAGAGGAAATGGAGGATGAGAAAACACAGCAAATGTGAAGTGCTCCCTGCAGCACCTATTATATAAAGAAAATAAAATAAAAAAGAGGAAAAAGAGAGAAAAGAAAAAAAATAGAAGAGAAAAAGGGGGTGGGCAAAGGAAAGGGGAGATCAAGCAAGAAAAAGAAATAGAAAAATGACTAAATAAATAATAAAGAACCTTGGGGGATAAAACAGGAGAAAAATCCAGGAGACAATGCAATATTAGCAACCATGACAAAAACAAACAAACAAAAGAACCAACGTTTCAAGTTAGGACTCCTCTTTGCAGTTAAATAATATGCTTAGGGATCTGACCTTCCTCCTTTCTCCCTTCCTCACTTCTCTCTCTCCCAGGGCAGCAGGAAAGCTGCCTGAGAGGTCTGGTAGGAGATTCAAGTAGGTCCTTGTTGAACCAACTCAACACAGAAGACTATGACTCTTTATTTCCAGTGACAGAGCACCTACACCTCACCAGAAACCCCAAATATGCTTTTGGAAGCTTGGATAGCACCTCCTACAGTCCCTCCCCTTAGGTGTGCTAGGGGGGGGTCTAATTGATTTTCTGACTCCACCTTCTCCCAGACCAAGTTTCCTATCCCAGGGTGTTTATGTAAATTGGGCTTTCTCAGCAGATTCACCTCTCCTTTCTTCCCAGGCTCTCCCCAAGTCAGCTGGTACACTCCTCCAAGCTCAAGGAGAGAGAGAGAGAAAAAAACAACAACACTAAATGCGGAGGACTAGGGTAATCAAGGGCCTCAGAGGGACCTCAGGGTGCGGTGGATTCGGGGATGGGAAGTCCATGATATTGCAGACTCAAGGTGTGTGAGTCTCTAGAGTGTGTGCCACCAGGGTTTAGGGGACACAGACCAGGGAACCATGCATCCAGTTAACACAGGACCTGGGAACACTGCAGCACAACAAAGCCTTCAGGGTTCACCATGGCTGGGCTGCCAGCTCTAGCAGAAAGGGTCCCGCCCACAACTTCTGACCTCCATGTCAGAAACCCAAAATTTCCACCTCTCATAAGAATCTCTTCTGTCACTGTCTCACCAAATTGACATCCAGATACCTGCCCTGCAAGCCCCCAAAACAGCCTGCTCAGGGTTTGGGAATACCCCAGCATAATAAAAATCCTTTGTGCAAGAGACCCAAAATTCTACCTCTTGCAAGAATCTCCTCTGTCACTGTCCCACCAAATCAACATACAGACACCTCCTACCCTGCAAACACCCAAAACAGTCCAGTCCAGCAGGACTCCAACCCTACTCAGCCACTTCTTTGCAGGAGAGATTATGAGGTGCACTCACTCAGACGCCATCTTGCCCTGCCTCAGCTTGTTGTTTTTTAACTAAGTCCTCCAAGTGTGCATTTAGTTCTTCAACTTTAGCTCTGTCTTCTTTTTTGATGTATGAATTTATGGCTATAATTTTCCCTCTCAGTACTGCTTTTGCTGCATCCCATAAGTTTCGATATGTTGTGTTATCATTTTCATTAGTTTCAAGGTAGTTATTTATTTCTTTTGAGATTTCCTCCTTGACCCACTGTTTTTCTAAGAGTGTATTGTTTAACTTCCAAGTCTTGGTGCCAAATCTGGGTCTCTGGCACTTGTAGATTTCCAGCTTCATTCCCCTGTGGTCAGATAAATTATTTTGTATGATTTCTATCTTTCTGAATTCACTGAGGCTTTCTCTGTGGCCTACCATGTGGTCTATCTTGGAGAATGATCCACATGCACTTGAGAAGAATGTATATCCTGCTATATTTGGGTGTAATGTTCTGTATATGTCAATTAGGTCCAGCTCCTCTAATATATTGTTCAAAGTCTTTGTTTCTTTATTGATTCTTTCTTTTGAGATGTTCTGTCCAAAGTTGATAGTGGTGTATTAAAGTCCCCCACTATAATTGTAGAGGCATGTATTCCTTTACTTGGTTTTTCCAGTGTTTGTCTCACATATTTGGAGGCACCCTTGTTAGGAGCATAAATGTTTATGATTGTTCTTTATTTTTGAAAGAATATCAATTTCACTAATATGTAGTGTCCATCTTTGTCTCTCACAATTGTTTTGCATTTAAAGTCTATTTTGTCTGATATTAATATAGCTACTCCTGCCCTTTTTTGGTTATTGTTTGCTTATCAGATTGCTTTCCAGCCATTCACTTTCAATCTCCTTGAATCCCTGGGTCTAAGATGTGTTTCTTGCAGACAGCATATAGATGGGTCATATTTCCTTATCCAATCTTCCAGTCTGAGTCTCTTGACAGGTGAGTTTAATCCATTGACATTCAGTGTTATTACTTTCAAGGAATTAGTTATATTAGCCATATTTTCTTTGGATTTGTGTTTGTCCTATTCTGTTTGATTTTCTTTTTCTGTTTTTGTCTTTTTACTTCCTCTTACACTCTCCTCCAACTCTCTCTCTCTCTTGTTTTTTTCTTTCTTCCTGCAGAACTCCCTTTAGTATTTCTTGAAGGACAGGATTCTTGTTGGCATACTCTCTTAGTTTCTGTTTATCTGTGAATATTTTGAAGTCTCCATCATTTTTGAGTGCTAACTTTGTTGGATAGAGCATTCTCAGTTGGAAATTTTTTTCTTTTTGTATCTTGACTATGTCATGCCACTGTCTTCTTGCCTCCATGGTTTCAGATGAGAAATCAGCACTTAATCTTATGGAGCCTCCTTTGTATGTAATGGTTCTCTTTTCTCTTGCTGCTTTTAGAATTTTCTCTTTGTGTTGAGCATTGGATAACTTGACAAGTATATATCTTGGGATAGACCTGTTGGGATTTATGCTGTTTGGGGTGCTTTGTGCTTCGTGGACATGTTCATTCATCTCCTTCAATAGATTTGGGAAGTTTTCAGCCATTATTTTCTCCAACACCCCTTCTGTCCCCTTTCCCTTCTTTTCTTCTTCTAGAATGCCTATAATATGTATGTTTGCATATTTTGCATTGTCATTCAGGTCCCTAAACCCCTGCTGGATTTTTTCTATCTTTTTATCGACCAGTTCTACTATTTGTTTGAGTTCAGATGTACTGTCTTGCACATCACTTAATCTCTCCTCTGCTTCTTCGAGGCTGCTGTTATTTGCTGAGTGTGTATTTTTGATTTCTTGAATTTTGCTGTTCATCACAATCATATCTGTTATATTTTTGTGTATGATTTCAATTTCTTCTGTATTCTCTCCAATTGTTTTCTTCATATTCTTAAACTCTTCCTTCACCTCATCAAATTGGTCCCTAATATATATTTTGATATCTTTTTTTAAAAGATTTATTTATTTATTTATTTCTCTTCCCTCCCCCCTCACCGTTGTCTGTTCTCTGTTTCTATTTGCTGCATCTTCTTCTTTGTCCGCTTTTTTTGTTGTCAGCAGCACAGGAATCTGTTTCTTTTTGTTGCGTCATCTTGTTGTGTCAACTCTCCATGTATGTGGCACCATTCTTTCAGCTCTCCATGTATGTGGCACCATTCCTGGGCAGGCTGCACTTTCTTTCATGCTGGACGGCTCTCCTTACAGGGTGCACTCCTTACAAGTTGGGCTCCCCTATGTGGAGACACCCCTGCCTGCCATAGCGCTCCTTGCACGCATCAACACTGCACATGGGCCAGCTTCACATGGGTCAAGGAGGCCTGGGATTTGAACCACAGACCTCCCATGTGGTAAACAGATGCCCTAACCACTGGGCCAAGTCTGCTTCCCATGTTTTGAGATCTTTAATTACTTGTTTGATGTTCTGCTCCTCTTCCTGGTTTTTAGTTTGTTCATTGGATTGGGGCATGTTTCCCTGATTATTGGTTTGCTGTTATTGTCTGGTCATCATTTTATCTTGATAGGTTTAGTCAGCTGCTTAGCTTCTTTGTTTAGTTTTGAGTTTAATTAGTTGTTTTTGTGTGTGTTTTAAGTCTTCTCTTTGTCACTTTATTCTTCTTATTCTGCATCCTTGTTGTTGGCTAAGTTCAGTCTGTACTTGTAGGCCACAATTCTCCATTGCAATTATTGAATTGCAATGAATCCACAATAAGATAAGGAAAAGATGCCTGCTGTATGTATAAGTGACATCAAGTCACTCCCAAAGCAAGACTCAAATACCATTAGACAGTGTTCCCCTTTTCATAATAATTTCACAGTACAGGAGATGACAAATGGCAGCATAGCAGCTGATGAACATCACCATAAGGAGGTACAGCTCAGTAGCCACTGAAAAAAGGCACCAGAAAGGCTTTTTTTTCCCCTCAAATACCAGGAAATTAGTTGATGTTGCTCTTAGTCAAGGATTTGAAAATGGTTTCAGATACTGTGAAGATTAGGCTAATTTGTCAACTCAGCAAGGTAATTGTACCCAGTTGTTTGGTCAATCAAGCCCTGGGATAATGGTAATACAAGAACATTCAAGGACTTTAGTCACCGATGTGTTTATTGCATAGATAGCTGATTACATCTACATCAGTCAGGGAGATTGTCATCAGCAATGAGTGATACTTTATTCAATCAGGTGAATGCCTTTAAAAAGGGGGATTTCAGCATTTGGAGAGAATTTCCCAGCTCATCTTTGGACAGCCAACATCTCCTAGAAACTCATTATGAACCTTCATTGGAGTTTCATCAGAGCCCCTGGTTTGCAGTCTGCCTATGGAACCTGGACTTGTGCCTCCCCACAGTCACATGAGAGACTCTTATAAAATCTCTTACTGTTGGCAGATATCTCCTGTTGATTCTATTTCCCTAGAGAACCCTGAAGAGTATAGATACAATGGCAGAAATGAAGTAATAAACAAATTTTTAAAGAAGGAATACTTTTATTAAGCAAAACATTAAAACATTTAAAAAATCAAATTAGGTTAGAGAATTTTAAATCAAATGAAGAAAAGTCATAGGAACAATATAAAACTTGAAGATTGATATTGATTTATATGTTGATTTAGTATAGCAGAAATATCCATTCTGTTATGTATAGTTAACAGTAATATTGTAATATTTTTACAGCAATGGGAAAAAAGGTACTGTATCAGTAGTAAGAGTCAATAACAGGGGAGTAGAAAGGGGGATGGGAATTTTTCCTTTGAAGTAAAGAAAGCATTGTGAAATCAACCAAGCTAATGACAGCACAACTCTGTGATGAAGCAGTCACTGAGTGTATCATTTAGCTGGTTTGTAAAAGGCAGGGAACCATCTATAACAGTGAACTCCATGGTGAATGATGTACTATTGTGAACAGTACAATAATGCAGCTGTTCTCTCATGTGCTATAACAGATAAAGAATACTAATATATGGTGTTAATAACAGGATGTTTTTTGAGAAGAACACACTAAATATAAGCTATGGACTATAGAAAGCAATAATATTATGATGATCTTTCATCATTTGTAGTAAATATGGCATAACAATGTAAGGCGTTGGTGTGTTGGTAATGGGGTGATGTATGGGGATCCTGTATGATATGTATGTTTTTTTAACCTTCAAATTCTCAAATAAACAAAATAATATAAACATACTAAAACTAAAAGATTGCTATTGATTTACATGTTGTTTCAATATAGAATAAAACATCAATTCCCTAGGCAAGGCAAGATTTAATTACATTATATTAGAATATTATTATCCATTGCAAGGGAAATATATGGGCATAGATATTATTCCATACATAATTCATCTTTAATGGGTTAAAAATGTAAATTTTTAAAATGTATTTAATTAAACATAACTAAGAGATTAGGTAAAAATTGGAACACATATGATAAGAAAGTATAAATATCAACTCTAAAATAAATATTTCTTACAAATGATCAGGAAAACAAACATGACCATATGAAACATAAACATCATCAACATGCATAGGAATGCATGATTCACAGAAGATAAATCCTTTTTTGCTAAAAATCAAATTCAGTGTGCAGGAACATAAAAAGTAAATAACAAGGGACACAATTTATGCATATAACATTAGAAAAAATGAAAGAATCTGTCACTAATTGCTATTACGGATAAGGAAAAAATGGCACTTCTGCACATTTTTGTTATTTGTATGAAGTAAGATCTTTAGTTTAGATTTATTTTATTTCAGCAAGGCAAATACATATAATTCTAGTGCCACTAGTCCTATTACTGGTTATCAGACTGAAGTCACAGTATTTTTAGATGTATATGTGAGTATGTTAATTATAGAGCCCTTCAGATGGCAAAGAAATGCCAAGAAAGTCTCCATAGATTATGAAGTTGAGGTACCAGGGGAGACTAGAGGAATTGTCTGAATTTTAGGGTCTTTCTAAGCAACTAGAAGGAATTTATCTTTAAATGGTGAGACATATCATGTGACAGGTTTAAATGTGTTGGAGATTTGGACCTGAAGAGTATTGGGAATGAAAGAGAAAAAGGAGAAGGAAAGAGAGAAAGAAAAAGAAAGAATGAGAGAGCTGGGATCGGGGGTCTGCGAGTAGAGACTCATCAGACAAGTTTATTGTTTACAAGGTGCTCTCTCTATACCCCAGTCTACATGACAACAAGCAGGAACACGTAGCCTACATGACAACAAGCAGCAACACATTAACAGAAACATACAGTTTAAAATTGACTCATAATTCTTACTTTCTTGGTATAGCTGTTTTTAAGTTCTCCGTTATATCACATTTTACTTTTTAAGGTTTCTTCTGGAATCCATGTTGCCTGTAACATGCAAGCTTGTGCTTGGAAACATTTTTATTAGCTATCAGCAATCAGTTAAGATAACTTGAGCAGCATAAATGTAGCTAAGCTCTTATTTAGCAGTTTAGATAGACCATTAACACATATTTTTGGATTACTATTCTGTAAGACTATACTGAGACTTGGCATTCAGGAGTAAACTACAGATTAAAAACTGAAAATTCCTTTTAATATATGGATAAAAATTTTGTACTAATTTTATTATCTTGGTTAAATAGGCCCAATCAGAATTAGCATGGAAACAAAACAGAACACTAATGTTGCCATGTTTTTCTCTTTTTCCAGTGTCTTAACTCTATTAACCCTCACTAGCCCACAGCTACATTGTATTGTAGACAGCAGGGGTTTTGCAGAGTTGCTGCCAGAATAGTTACCTTATCTTAGTTAACACTTTAACAGAGAGTTTACTTACAAGCCTGATTTCACTAACAAGGACTTTATTTAGTATTTTTGCCTGTTTTAAATCTTTCAATAGTTTAAAAGTTATTGGCTCAGGATGAAACTCGACACCCCCTTGTGGATTATTTGTATCTGGTGGTATCACAGGTAATGTTACTGGGAAAGCAGATAGTAATTGTTTAACATAAGGCAAAGCATCAGCAACATCTGAAAACATTTCTAACTTAGGCTTAGTAACAGAAGGCAATTCAGTAGATGCAGAGGGTTGTACTGGATACACAGAAGATATTTCTTTAGGACACTTCACTGAGCTTTTATTGATGAAAAGGTTAATACCACGATGAGGGAAAAAACCTGGTGGTTCCCCATTCACCTCAAGCTCCTGTGCTTGTTCCAATTTACTTTCTTTCATTTCACATTTACTTATGGGCTTAGAAAATGTAGTAATTTCATCTTTCCTTCTTCTAAAGCTGCCGTTATCTGGTGGCATTTTCCCTGATGACTTCTGGGAAAATGTTACTTACCTAAAAGAAGACTTGAGTCATACTGCTTTTTTTTTTTTAATTTAAGCAATGACTTTATTTTCTAAGTACAAAGATAAAAACTTAGGCAACCAGGGCAGATGCTGTAGATAATTCATATTTCCAGTGGGGGGGGGAGGGGAGAACTCGCTTTGTCTTGTAATATCGAGCCAATAGGTGAATTCGGCTCTCAATCAGAGTCAGATAGAATTTATCATCCTTATCCTTTCTGTTCCTCTCAAGATGCTTCCTAACAGCAACAGCACATCTCTTCTTGTGAGGCCACTGTGCCTCAGTTTCCAACAAAATGCTGGTCAAAGTGGAAGTGTTCTTAAATTATTAGACTCTATGCATATTTTGAAGTTGTAGTCAAGAGAATTTTCCAAAGAGGGTGTGAGAGAAAGAGAGGGCCTGAGGGGGAAAGCCAAAGAACTCATATTTGCAGGTGAGTGGGAGGCCTGGAGAGCCCTTTGATGTGTACATCATACTTCTTACACACCTACAGGGGAGGAAATGCTGAAGCAGTTTCTGATCACTGCCTTCTGTGCAAAAACCACCCTCTATAATCTTTTTTCAGGTCCATCTGCTTTTAGGGTTTTATCAGAGCACAAACCTTGTAAATACCCAAACCTATCTCCACATAGCTTTCCATAGACAATTTTCTACCCTACTTATTTTCTTTTTTATATAATTTTATTGAAGTATATCATTCATAAATGAATATACATCAGAACAAGTGCATAGAAAAAGTTGTGAACTTACAAAAAAAAGCATCCATATCACCATACAGGTCTCCCATACATTTCCCCATCATTCCCTTAGAATTGATATAATATCCTCTTTGTCATTGTTGCAAAAAGATTACAGTATTATGTTAACTATTAACCATAAGTTATATTAGTTGTGATTTTCCCTTATCTCACCATATTAATAAAACTTTGTAAAAGAAGTACATTTTTATATTATATTATTAACCACAATCTTTTTTTAAAAAGATTTATTTATTTCTCTCCCCTTTCCCCCTATCCCAGTTGTCTGCTGTGTCTGTTGTGTCTTCTTTGTCCACTTCTGTTGTTGTCAGCAGCACAGGAATCTGTGTTTCTTTTTGCTGCGTCATCTTGTCATGTCATCTCTCCATGTGGGCAGCACCATTCTTAGGCAGGCTGCAGTTTCTTTCACTCTGGGTGGCTCTCCTTAGGGGGAGCACTCCTTGTGCTTGGGGGTCCCTTACACGGGGAACACCCCTGCATGGCAGGGCACTCACTGTGCACATCAGCACTGAATGTGGGCCAGCTCCACATGGGTCAAGGAGGCCTGGGGTTTGAACCGTGGACCTCCAATGTGGTAGATGGATGCCCTAACCACTGGGCCAAGTCCATTTCCCTATTAACCACAATCTTCACCCACCTCTGAAATCAGTGTTATACATTCCCTACATTATTCTCTACTTTTCTTTCAAATGATATTTATGTCCACAGACTACCCCTTTCAGTCCTAATCACATTTATAAATCAGCACTGTTAGTGATACTCAATCTGATGTGTTACTGTAAACTTTATTCATGTCCACACTTTTATAATAAACCTTATTAAAAATTTGACATACATTAACCATCAGCTCATTTTCTCAACTCATATTCTAACTGTTAATGACCTATACTCTAGAGTTTATCTCTGTGAGTTCATGTATCATATTTAATTACTATTAGTGAGAATACATAGTATTTGCCCTTTTGTGTCTGGCTTATTTCATTCAATATATCCTCAAAGTATATTCATTTTGTCCTATTCACCCAGAGTTCATTTCTACTTACAGCAGAATAGTATTCCATTGCATACATATACCACATTTTGGCTATCCATTCATTATTTAATGGGCACATGGGCTGGTTCCATATTTTATCAAATGTGAATAATGCTGTTATGAACACTACTGTTCAAATGTTAGTTCACATCCTTACTTTCAGTTCTTATGAATATATTCCTATCAATGGGATCATATAGCAGTTCCTTATTCAACTTCTTGATGTACAGCAAAACTGTCTTCCACAGAAGCTGCATAATTCTATATTCCCACCAACAGTAAAGGAGTGTTGCTATTTTTCCACATCTTCTTCATCATTTGCAGTTTTATTTTTTTAATTATGGACATTCTTTAAGGTGTGAAATGGTATCTCATTGTAGTTTGATCTGCATTTTCCTAATAGCTACTGATGTTGAATATTTTTTTCATGTGCTTTTTGGCAATTTTTATTTCCTCATTGTAAAAATGTCTATTCAAGTATTTTGTCCATTTTTAATGGAAACTCTTTTCTTTTTATCATTGAGTTGTATAATCTATAAAACATGTATATCAAGCCATTGTCAGATATATGGTTTACAGATATTTTCTCCCAGCAAATAGTCTGTGTCTTCACTTTCTTGACAATATCTTTTGAAGAACAAAAATGTTTAATTTTGAGGAGATCCTATTTATCTGTTTGTTTTTTTCTTGTGCTTTGGGTGTAAGGGTTAAGAAACTACTGCCCACCATTTGAAGATATTTCTCTGTATTTTCTTCCAGGAGTTTTATGGTTATAGCTTTTATATTTAGGTTCTTGATTTATTTTGAGGTAATTTTTTATAAGGTGTGAGATAGGGGTTCTCTTTCTTTCTTTTGGGTATGGATATCAAGGTCTCCTAGCACCTTTGTTACATATTTTGTTCTGGCCCAGCTGGTTGGGCTTTACAGCATTTTCAAAAACCCCTTGACTGTAGATGTAAGTGTTCTATTTCTAAGTTCTCTATTCAGTTCAGTTGGTCATTATGTCTATTTTTATGCTAGCACCATGCTGTTTTTACTACTGTAGCTATGTAAATTGCTTTGAAGTTAGTAAGTGAGAGTCATTCAAATTTTGTTCTTATTGTAAAAGATTTTTTAATTACTATTTGGGTCCCTTTCCAAATAAATTTAATTGTTTTTTCCATTTATGCAAAAAATACTGTTGGGATTTTTATTGGAGTGTGATGAATCTACTTTTTAACCATTCATCCACAATTATTGGAAATATTCTTCATTAGTCTCTGGAAATCCCAACATTTTCTCCTTATACATCTCAATCTGGAGGCTAGGAAAGTAACCAGATTACTGTCCAACACATGTCCAAATTTTTCCCCAACAGTAACCTGTTTTTTAATTTATTTCATGAAGATATCGTGCTCAACTTTCTGGGGTTTTTTTCTCATCTATCCTTCCAGGAGGCCCTGTCCTGAGATGATCAGGCCCAAATTCCAACTGCTTCCCATTGTCATTACTCTACAAAGAATGACAGAAAAGGAAGGCTGATTTCTGATTCTATGCAAGGATAGCATCTCTGAAGTAATAACATGTATTAACAATTTAAATATATAAATGCAAGTTAAATATTATACCTTTAAATTCTTCTTATTTCACTTATATTTCAGTTCTATTGCTTTGAGACTTTTTTGTGTTTAAATTTTATGTTTTGATGTATTAAATTTTGGGGACATGATTCTAACAACTGTTTGTGTAAATACGAAGTCTGATCAAATTTCTTCATAAAGTGAAGAGTAATGCAGTCACCTGACTGCATTAGTGAGAGTTCTCTAGGGAAACAGAATCAACAAGAGATATCTGTCAATAGTATGCGATTTTATAAGAGACTCTCAGACAGCCATGGGGATCCATGAGCCCAGGTTCCACAGGCAGACTGCAACCAGGGGCTGCAATGAAAGTCCAGTGAAGGTTCTTGATGAGTTCTGGGAGATGCTGGCTGTTCAAAGATGAGCTGGGAAAATCTCTCTCAATGCTGAAATCACTTCCACTGTTAGGCATTCAACTGATTGGGTTAAGCATTGCTCATTGCTGATGGCAATCTCCCTGACTGACGTAACCATAATCAGCTATCTATGATTTACCACTCCAGTAAAGTCAATGGTGACTTAAGTCCATAAATGCTCTTGTATTACAGTTAGCCCAGTGCTTGCTTAGCCAAACAACTGAGCACAATTACCTGACCGAATTGACACAATAGCCTAACCATCACAGTCCACCCCTTGTCAACTCAGCAACAATACACATTACCTTAAGCCATCATTAGTCTCTCTCTCTCTCTCTCTCTCTCTATATATATATATATATGTTCAATCTTCTGTGTACAACCAGAAATGCATTAATTCCATGCAGAATAAGGTACAAGTTCTTGCATAATATTCACTCTCAATGTTGATATCTTCAAATATTATAGCATGAAATGGATACAAATTGTTTTATGATATAGGAAAAGTTTGCTGAAGAAAACAAAGAACTTCATTTTGTGTACATATACAATCATCTTAATGAAACAAGAAAGAAGGATTCATGACCATTATAGTCCTCATTTCTGTAACTGGTCACATGGTTGAAGTTCATATTTATCACTACCTTCTTCCACTGTGCATTTCATGTTTCCATTACCCTCAGCAAGCACTTCAGCCAGCCATTGTTCTTTGCCCCTTGGGGTTACCCAAACTTTCATTCCTGAAGATTCTGGGCCATTGTTAGTCCTTCTTGGATTAGGTTGTTGTGATTTTCTATTGATTTTAATCATAGGACATGGCAGTACTAGGAGATGCCCTAGAGGATCTCCTGTATGCCAGGAAAACTCTTCTTTACCCCCACATGAAGGTGCAGTCCTATTTCCTCTTGATAGTCAGGGTCAGTCACCCCAGACAGTACAGTAATTCCCTTCTTTGACTGTTGATTAACAGGCAAGAGGAGCCCAAAGTGGCCAGGTGGCAGTTTTAACTTCCAGTTCAATGGAATCATTGTTGTGTTCCCTGGTGATAGCACTCCTCCTTTTGGGACTAAAACCTGTAGACCAGTTTGAGGTTGCAGGGACAGGAAGCAAAAATCTTCCTAGTGATGGCGGACTTGGCCCAGGGTTAGGGCATCCATCTACCACATGGGAGGTCTGCGGTTCAAACCCCAGGCCTCCTTGACATGTGTGGAGCTGGCCCATGTGCAGTGCTGATGCACGCAAGGAGTGCTATGCCACACAGGGGTGTCCCTGCATAGGGGAGCCCCATGTGCAAGGAGTGCACCCCATAAGGAGAGCTACCCAGCATGAAAGAAAGTGCAGCCTGCCCAGAAATGGTGCTGTACACACAGAGAGCTGACACAACAAGATGATGCAACAAAAAGAAACACAGATTCCCATGCTACTGACAACAAAAGTGGACAAAGAAGACACAGCAAATAGACACAGAGAACAGACAACTGGGGTGGTGGAGGAGGGAAGGGAAGAGAAATAAATAAATAAATCTTAAAAAAAATTTTTCCTAGTGGGTCACTAGTGGTAATAATGAGTGGTGCCACTCCCTTTTCTACCCCTTGATTCCTGGACCTATGGATCCTGGTTATGGGAGAAATAGCACCAAAGAGTGGATGCTGGTTTAGAGCATACAAAGCTTCCTGGAGAACATTCCGCCAGTCCTGCAAGGTTTTGCCACCTAGTTGGTGCCATAATTGAGTATTCAAAATTTCATTCCACAGTTCTATCAATCCAGCTCTTTCAGGTTGATGGGGAACAAGGTAAGACCAGTGAATTCCATGGGCATGTGCCCATTCCCACACATCATTTGCTGTGAAATGTGTTCCTTGATTGGAAGCAGTGCTGTATGAAATTCCATGGTGGTAGATAAGACATTCAGTAAGTCCATAGATGGTAGCATTGAGTGTGGGAAATGCAAACCCATATCCAGGGTATGTGTCTATTCCAGTTAAAACAAATTGCTGCCTCTTCCATGGTGGAAGTGGTCCAATGTAGTCAACCTGCCACCAGGTAGCACGGTGGTCACCTTGAGGAATGGTGCCACATTGGGGGCTGAGTGTGGGTCTCTGCTGCTGGCAGATTGGGCACTTAGCAGTGGCTGTAGCAAGTCAGCCTTGGTAAGGGGATGCCCATGTTCCTGAGCCCATATATAACCTCCATCCCTACCTCCATGACCACTTTGCTCATGAGCCCACTGGGCAATGATAGGAATTCCTGGGGAAAGAGGCTGAATATTAGCCACAGAGTAAGTCACCTTATTCACTTGATTATTAAAATCTTCCTCTGCTGAAGTTACCCTCTAGTGAGCATTCATGTGGGACATAAAAATTTTCATGTTTTTTGCCCACTCAGAAAGGTCATCCCACATACCTCTTTCCCAGACCTCTTTGTGATCAATTTTCCAATCATATTCCTTCCAATTCCTTGACCATCCAGACAAACCATTGGCAACAGCCCATGAATCAGTGTACAAATGCACTTCTGGCCATTTCTTCTTCCAAGCAAAATGAACAACCAGGTGCACTGCTTGAAGTTCTGCCCAGTGGGAGGATTTGCCCTCACCACTGTCCTTCAGGGATGACCCAGAAAGGGACTGCAGTGCTGCAGCTGTCCACTTTTGGGTGGTACCTGCATATCATGCAGAACTATCTGTAAATCAAGACTGAGTTTTCTCTTCCTCAGTCAACTGATTGTAAGGGACTCCCAAAGAGGCCAAAGCTGTGGGCTGGGAAAGAGGAGGTAACATGGCAAGGTGATGACCATGGGCATTTGGGCTACTTCCTTATGTAACTTACTTGTGCCTTCAGACCTGCTCAAGCTCTATCTTGTATATACCACTTCCACTTTGTTATGGAGTGCTGCTGTGCATGCCCAACTTTATGGTTTAGTGTTCAGACCGTACCCAACTCATGATAGGCAACTCAGGTCTCATGGTGACTTGATGTCCCATGGTTAAGTGTTCAGTCTCTACTAAGGCCCAGTAGCAGGCCAAAAGCTGTTTCTCAAAAGGGGAGTAGTTACCTGCAGAGGATGGCAGGGCTTTGCTCCAAAATCTTAAGGATCTGTGCTATAATTCTCCTATAGGGGCCTGCCAAAGGTTCCAGACAGCATCCATATTTGACACTGAAACTTCCAGCACCATTGGGTCTGCTGGATCATAAAGCCTGGACCTGACACAGAGCCTCTTCTTGTTCCAGTCCCCAATCAAAACTAGCAGTTTTTCTAGTCACCCAGTAAAGGGACCAGAGTAACACACCCAAATGAGGAATGTGTTGTCTGCAAAATCCAAAGAGTCCAACTAAGTGTTGTGTCTCTTTTTTGGCCTAGTAGGAGCCAGATGCAACAGCTTATCCTTCACTTTAGAAGGGATATCTCAACGTTCCCCACACCACTGCACACCTAGACGTTTCACTGAGGTGGAAGGACCTTCTATTTTAGTTGGATTTATCTCCCATCATCTCTCACACAAATGCCTTACTAATAAGTCTAGAGCCTCTGCTACTTCTTGCTCACTAGGTCCTATCAGCATGATATCATCAATATAATGGACCAGTGTGATGTCTTGTAAGAGGGAGAGATGATCAAGATCCCTGCAGACCATATTATGAGATAGGGCTGGAGAGTTGATATACCCCTGAGGCAGGACAGTGAAGGTATACAGCTGGCCTTGCCAGCTGAAAACACACTGTTTCTGGTGCACCTTACTAATAGCAATTGAGAAAAAAGAATTTGCCAAATCAACAACTGCATATCAGGTACCTGGGGACATGTTGATTTGCTCAAACAATGATATCACATCTGGGATAGCAGCTGCAATTGGAGTGACCACCTGGTTAGGTTTGATAATTTGTGGTCATCCTCCAAGATCTGTTTTTTGTATAGGCCAAATAGAGCTGGATGGGGATGTGGTGGAAATCACCACCCCTGGATCCTTCAGATCCTTGTTGATGGTACTAATTTCTGCAGTCCCTCCAGGAATCCAGTATAGCTTTTGGTTTACTATTTTGCTAGGTAGTGCCAGTTCTAGTGGCTTCCACTGGCCCTTTCCAACCATAATAGCCCTCACCCTATAAGTTAGGGATCCAATGTGGGGATTCTGCCAGTTACTGAGTATGACTATTCCACTTATGTGTTCTGGAACTGGGAAAATAACCACAGAATGGTTAACACAGACCCACTGGACCAACTGTGAGATGGACCTGAGCTAAAACTCCACTAATTACCTGAATTCCATAAGCCCCTACTCTGAAACATGGACCACAGAGACATTTTGGGTCTCCTGGAATTAATGTCACTTCTGAGCCAGTGTCTAATAATCCCTGATATATCTGATTATTCCCTTTTCCCCCATGTACATTTACTGTGGCTAAAGGCCATAGATCTCCTTGGTGAAAGGTGGGAGGAAAATTAACAGTATAAATTTTGGACAGTTTGACAGGATCCTACCCCAAGGAGACCTGGCCTCCTCCTCATTCAAGGGGCTCTGGGTCTGTAAATTGTCTCATGTCTGGGAATTGATTAAGGGCCCGTGATTCTCTGCATCTGTAATTTGAGTTAGGATTTCATCAACTCAACCTAGAACTCTTCTGTTTATACAGATCCAGAAGAAATTTAGTGGACTGCCATCTATTACACTGCTAGGTACCCCATGATGGTTTAGCCAATGCCATAACACTATGCAACTCTGACTATTCTGAGTACTTTTATGAATCTGCCTTTCATTGTGTGGCAGCCATGCCCACATTGACTTTGTCGATTAACTGCCAATACTTGACTTTTACCAGACTGACATCCAATCATCCCCATAATGTTTAAGGATTCTAATTCCATCACAGGCCTCTCTACAGTAATATCTGTACTACAGAGAAGAGCAACCACAGAGCTCATCAGGGAAGATGGAGTTAGTCTTACAAATTTATTCCTCACAGTCCTGGTTAAAGGTGTGTTTTATGTACATTCCTGTGGTGGGTGGGCAGCTCTCAAATGGTAAATCCATTCTAGCATTCCAATCTTCTTAAGCCTTTGAATTCCCTCTTTTATCATTTACCAGTGCAAATTGGGCATCTCAACCTCAGACAAGCTAGGCCATCTTTTGGCCCATGTTTCAATCAGCCACCTGAACAAACTGTTAGAGCTCTTTCCAAACCCTTGACCTATGGTATTGAATCCAGAATTTCTGCTTAGTGGGCCATATCAATAAATTCAGCCTGATCCATCTTTATATTCTACTTCCTGAAGGATCACACTTTGCATTTCACCTTTGGAGGCTTGTTATGATTTTAGTCTAGTAATAGTTCTTGAAGATAAGAGAGGTGGTGGGGGTGGGTATGGAGAAGGATTAGAAATGCCTTGCAAGCTACTGAACTCAGGGCATTCCTTTGTTCTGGTGAGATATAATTAATCTCTTTAGGCAGGGGTTAGGGGGCAGTTTCCTCAGGGCAGACTGGAGGCTTGGCAGTGCATGCTGGAGTTTGGCTGCTATGTGCCTCAGGGCTGAGAGGAGGTCCAGACTCACTGGGGCATGCCAGAGGCTGGGCAGGGCAGACTTCAATTTGGCAGGTATCCACCCCAGGGCTGGAAGTTGTTTCAGATTCCCTTGCCTGGGGTTGGCTGGAGGCTGGATGATACAAAGTTGACAAGGTGTGGTCTCTGCAGAGCAGGCCATGGCAGGCTTATCCTGGTAAAGCCTCAGTAGAATTCAGGGTTCCAATATCTCCATCAATATTATCATCATCCCATATGTCTCCACTCCAACTCTCTGGATTCCACTCTTTTCCAATCAATGCCTTCACTTTAACTACAGAAACCCTGTGGGGTTGAGATTTTAGTTTCCTTTGTACCTCTGCTACTCATAAAATGAGAGTCTGAGTTTGGCTCTCAGATATTTCTAGCCTGTGGCTATAGGAGTTGAGGTTTTCTTTCAGAGCACACAGAAACCTTCACATTATTCATTTGGTGTTTAAGTTTCAGATTTGAAGACATTAATGCATCTCTTTCTTTTGTAACAGTAGCCAGAGTATCTAGGAGGAGCCAGCCAAAATCATTATACTGTTTGACTCCACAAAACTCTGTTAAGGTATTGAAAACTCTCACCCAAACTCTCTTATAAGCATAGAAGTAGGGGAATTCTCTGTGGAGAATGATTTGGTTGTGGGTGTGGGCTTTGTTCAGAAGTCCAGGTTGGTGAACAGACAGGAGGTGCTCATTGATCCTCAGCAGGACAAAAGGTAGCCAGAGCCAGAGGAATTCCTTGATAGCATTTGGTACCGTGTTGCTCTGATTGTTAGATAGCCAAATGTTCCCCAGGTGCATTTATTTATTTATTTTTGACAGAATCTTGTTTGAATGCCTAAAAATCATGAGATTATATTGCACAGAGGCTTCCCCAAAGAATCTGCATAAGTCTATTCTGTATAAAGCATAAGAATTCTTGATTAATAGTAATTAACTAATGATAATCAGCAGTTTTTGATTGCCCATTGTAAGAACATGCATTCTTGATGCAATCCTTGCAACAACCCTGTTAATGCCTCTTTGAAAAACCTAGCAAAACATGGTTATTGTCACCTGATGTACCATAGAAAAATTATAGGCTGAGCAATAAAGTAAAATCTAAAATCAAATTTGAATATCATACTGAGTCTTGAAATACTTTTTTTAAGGAAATTATTTGGTAGATAGAATAAAAAATATGACAGCAAACAGTTGAGGCTATAGCCAGTTTCTCACTTGTTCAGTGATATACCTATGTATGGGATATGAGATAAATCATAATTATACTTATTATGGTGTCACTTTTTATTTAAAAAGATGGAATTTTTTGTTTTATTAATTCACTGTAAAAAGAAAGATTTCATTGAGAAACATTTTTCAGGATTCAGGAAAATACTGATTTTCTTTAAGACTTCTGCAAAAATATCCATAATCATTATGATCTCAATATACATATGCACACTTTTGTATATAAAATTTATAAAAGGTATAAAAGAATGTTAATTGTGTAAAGAATTAATAATATAATCAAAATTACAAGGAAAAAATTGACAGATTTAATTACATAATTCTTAGAATTATGTTAAGTAAAAATAAGAAAACTAAAGGGCCAACTAAAGATGGACAGTTTTTATGTAAAGTATATGTTTGCATCTATATGTTTTAAAAGCACATTCATGATAACCATAAATTTTATGACATCACAGATAAATAACCAAAATATATGATTAGATGATTTAGGCTAATAATAACAAACAGTAAGTAAGCATGTTCCTCTGCATGGTGAACAAATCAATTAGCATAAATAGCTATCCCTAAATTATATTCAGATAAAAAAAGTTCAAGAAATTTAGAATCCAATTTACAGAATTTAAATGGTTAAAATGAGGCAGCAGTCCAAGAAAGATAAATTTTTTTAGGGAGAAGTACATGGGAGTGTGGAGGTGCTGGTCCAAAATTGTGATAATGATAATGAGGACATTCTTCATCAGGATCCACAAGTAAATGAATGAGAAAAGCACTGCATGCAAACTGCACATATTGTGGTTGGTAGAATATCCCATGAGAATAAATACAATCACAGCTGTTTTATTTTTCATTACTGCAGGCATAATGTGATAAAAGTCAACAAATAAAAGATGGAAGACTATGAAATCAAATCTCTCAAGTGGTAATGTTACAATTGAATTTACTAAAATATTGATTTCATCTAGAGATCCTCTTCACTGTATTGTTCATCAAACATTTGGTTCATTTAGTTTTATGTAACCAATTTAATTTAGGTCACCTATATCTGTAATTATAATATTGTTCAAATGTATTCTACAAAAGTTGCTGAATGACTGGAAAGTTTCTACTAAATTTTACTAAGCCCTTTCAACATTCTATATATGGATATTGACCAACTAACAACTGATAAATAGTTCCATAAGCTTACTATTTCTATATCTGTTCCCATGGGGTGAATAAAGCTCCAATTTTTACAGAGCTTCTGAGATTTTTAGAAGTGAATAATTCTGGAAAAACTGTTATACTTATTATTGACCTTCCTCATGTATGCTATAAAACCCTTAGCCTATATGTCTCTAAAAAACATTCAGTTTAGAGCTGATCACATATTTCAAACTGTTAATAAGGAATTTAGCTTATGGCGGGCCTTTTTTCCTCCTTTACAACACCCAATTTATATATCACTTATAGTCTTAGAGTCCTGTAGGACACCTAACCTGGTTACTGTAAGCATCAAATATATGAGCTGAAATTGTTGAACTGATAGTTACCAAATTATTCTTTTAAAATTCCCTCTTTGACTCTCCTGCATCTAATATGTTAATAATTATGTTTTTTACCATAAGCTTTTTCTTTCTATTAACTCTTCAACTACTAAAATGAATGGTAAGATCTACTGCACATCAGAAATATTGCAAATACTTCATAAAAATTTTCATACACTGCCAATTTCCCATCCTCCTGTTCTTCCTATAAGATTAATGAAAAGTATATAGCAGGGGAGAAAGGCTGACAAAGAGTTGGAGCTAATTCAGATAGTCCCAGTATGATGAAATGCTCTGGCTAGTGACTTCTCTTGCAGTGACAATTTGAAGATTTTATTCTTTTAACCTTCCTTTAAATGTAGTAAATATTTACAAATGTGCAGTACAGTATGACTTCCTACATTCTCCCCTTTAAACCTTCCTTTAAAGGTTATGCGCATCCTCTCTCTATGGTTGTGGATAGTGAACATGTCACAAATATATGTTGGTCACTGGATTTGGGATAGCTGTGAAATTAAGTAATTTATCATGCAATATTTTTTATTTAATATCCTCTAATTTATTAAAGGAAAAGTATCAATGTATTGTATTAAAGAGAAAAAATATAAGAATTGGGATGTGTTCCTGTCAAATAGCTAAACATTTTCTGAATCTGATTTAAAATGCTTCTGATAAATTTGATTTAATATATTTCTGCTGTGAAGAATTGAAAGTAGGGACATGAACAATGATCACAGCAGCATTATTCACTATTGCCAAAAGTTGGAAGCAACCCAAATGTCCATCAACATATGAATGGATAAGCAAATCATTGTATATACATACAATGGGATATTACTCAGCCATAAGAAGGAATGAAGTATGAACACAGGGGAAAACATAGATGAATCTCGAAGACATTATGTTGAGTGAAGAAGTAAGTCAGTCACTAATTGACAAATATTATATGATCTCACTGATCTGACAAGCAAATTGAGCAGACTCACAGAGTTAGAGTCTGGAAAGTAGGTTATCAAGAGACAGAAATGAAGTAGAATGCAGTGAGCCAATTCTCTATATAGGCAAAATCTCCAATAAGGTTGAAGGGTGTGGTTGGGCAGGAGATAGGGGAGATAGTGGTACAGTGATGAGATTGGGTTTGGTGGTGCTGGAATGTGAGGGGACTTAGGGTAGGAGGGTTGGGGCAGACTATCCATGGAACTGGGGGAAGGTTAGAGGAAGGACCAGGTGAACTCTGAGTATTTGTAGGTCTGTGGTTGAAGCTACAATTGTGGGAATGTTTGTTTTTTTTTTTTTGACAAATATGGCAGATGAGGGTCACTGGTGCAAAGCATTAGGGAGTGAGGGGATATGTGGAATTGGGCACACCTGGGAGCATGCCTCTATGGAATATATAAGTGTTCATCTTGTCATAGTGTGTTAAATAAGTGTGTAGAGACCCACACAATAAACAAGAAAATATTAAACTCCCATCCAGTGGAGTCCTGCTGTGTTTTCAATTACAGGCACAAGAGTCTGTCGAGATCATAGGCAGTACCTAATAAAAGAAAACAGACCAATATGTCAAGCCCTAAATAGTAATGCATGTAACATTGAACCTTATTCTTCAAAAATTGAAACTTAGTAGTTACTATAGGTTTGGAGGGTAGAGGGAGGGAAGAACAAATCATATGGAAAATAGGACATTTTCAGGGCATTCAAATTTTTCTGCGTGATCTTGTAATACTGAATACAGGACATTACACATTTTGGGAAAATCTATAAAAATGTGTAGTGCAAAGTGTAAACTATAATGTAAACCTTTGTCTATGGATAGCAGCAATTCAATATATATTCATCAATTTTAAAAAATGTATGACAGTAATGGAAGATGTTATTAATAGGGGAAAAGATGAAAAGGGGAAGGGTGGGGCATAAGGGAATCCCCTACATTTTCAATGTAAAGTTTATGTAATCTAAAGTTTTTTTAAAATAAAACAAAATGAAATAAAATTCTCTCTGCTGCTGTTCTTGTTAAAATATTATGAATTATTCATCATAAAGATTCACTCACTGCCCCTTAACATTTGAGTAAAATATGTTCATAACCATAAACATATCTCTAAATTATCCATTCTTATCTGCATCTATTAGTTTGAGGGAAATAAAATAAGAAAAATTATCTCAACAAAGGCTTCTTGATAATTCTACTGACTCAGTTACCTGACAAAAACATGTTAGGGCCGAAAATATGCTTTATTTTATATAAAGTATAAAATATAGTAAACATCATGATTTTTTTATTTTCTTCCTTTATTACTTCTTATATGACTTTCAGTAATTTTGATTTCATTTAACTTTGAAATAATTTCAGTTTATTGAGCTAAATGGAATACCCCTTATTCCTTACATGCACTTCCGAATGAAGATATTATAAATTATTCCAAGTATATTCAAAATTGTACTCTTTTTGGAATACTTAAATTGAGGAACACAAATGCATTATGTTCATCAATTGAATTTCTTCCCAAGTAAAAGGTGGCCTTGTTAAGTTGAATTATTAGAATATCATACAAAAATATATGGTATAATATGATCCCCTTATATTTCATTATATTTCATTATTTGTTAAATAAGGATTTTAGCCTCTATTTTATTTCTCCATTTGCTTTAAAATCTAAAACAAATTTTCATCTGAAAATAATGATTTACTAGTATCCCTCCTATCCTTGTTCAAGAAGATTCCAACTGTCTTCTGAGGTTTAGGACTGTTGAAATTACAGCTGACCACCAGAACAGAAAGAAGTTAAAACCTGTATTTTCAGTAGAGATCATAAGATGTGTTTACATCTCTGAAAATTCATATGTTTCCCACATAATCTGACTTCATTCTATCTATGTTGGCAGACACAGGGAGGAGATGAGCTTGATGATTTTGCATCTGTTGCTGCTCTCCCATGGGCTTGACACTATGCAAGAATTACAATTTATCAGAGTTTGATTCCCAAGGGAAACTAGACTACCTTTATCGCCATTAACTTTCTTAATTAGCATCAGCTGATACTAAAATCTTACTGAGTAATTAGTGTATCGGTATGTCATATTTGATATTCTGTCAATGACTTGCACATTTATGGGGAGAACTATAATTAATTCTAGCTTTGGGCTACTCATTCATCATTTCTTGAGTAGCTTCCAAAAGTACTGCTTCAATAAAATCAATGCAGTAAGTCAAACTTCTGATGTAAATGTGAATGTCATTGCCACTCAGCAGCAAGATTTGCTTTGGAGGGAGGCAGAGGTGTGTGGTAAGTAGTAAGGGAGCCTATCTGGGGAAAGCGTGATTGGCAGAAGGTACAAAAGAGCCCTTCCTTGAAATAGGACAACTCCAGGTGACCAGCAGATTCAGTGTGGACCCCAAGGGAATGGGTAAGTCAGAAAAAAGAAGGTGATGAATGAGAGAGAAAATGAGGAAAAAGGGTTCCATCAGTGGACATTGCTGTTCATGGGAAGTAGTTTTAATCTGTACTGTGAGAAGACAATCTCTAGGTGTTTGAGTAAAGGAGTAATATGATCTGACTTATAATTGAACTTGACCGCTTTGACAAAAATTGACTGTCAAGACTGGAATGGAGAAAAGAAGGCTTTTGCACTACTCCTATTGTATGGTAGTGGGGTTGGTGGGCTTGGGCAAAGGAGATTGCTTCACAAGTGTGAGAGGAGTACAGTTTCTGAGTAACTGTAATATTTGTTTGTCATTTAGCAATACCTTATTTTATTTATTTTTTATGCTTCCCCTATCATCATGCGTTTAGCTATTGGTTCAGATTAATATATTATTTTCAAGCTCTAACTTTTTAAATAAATTAGTTTTAAATGTACAATTCTTTTTTTTTTTATTTTTTATTGACTTTGTAATAATATTACATTAAAAATATATATGTGAGGTCCCATTCAACCCCACCCCCCCACCCCCCCTCTCCCCCCCCCAACAACACTCGTTCCCATCATCATGACACATCCATTGGATTTGGTAAGTACATCTTTGGGCACCTCTGCACCTCATATACATTGGTTCACATCATGGCCCATACTCTCCTCTATTCCATCATGTAGGCCCTGTGAGGATTTACAATGTCCGGTGATTACCTCTGAAGCACCATCCAGGGCAGCTCCATGTCCTGAAGACGCCTCCACCTCTCATCTCTTCCTGCCTTTCCCCATACCCTTTGTCCATTATGTCCACTTTTCCCAATCCAATGCCACCTCTTCTATGTGGACACTGGATTGGTTGTGTCCATTGCACCTTTATGTCAAGAGGAGGCTCAGATTCCACCTGGATGCTGGATGCAATCCTCCCATTTTCAGTTGTAATCACTCTAGGCTCCATGGTGTGGTGGTTGTCCTTCTTCACCTCCATCTTAGCTGAGTGTGGTAAGTCCAATAAATCAGATTGTAGGTGCTGGAGTCTGTTGAGGCTCAGGATCTGGCTATCACATTGTCAGTCCAGAGATTCAAATCCCCTAAATATATCTTAAACCCCAACATTAACTGCACCTCCAGCACATTAGCATGAAAGTCTTATGAAGGGAGATCCCATCTGAGTCCAGATTCATCACACATAAGCACCATTTCCAAAGAGGGGCCATCTGCCCTGGTAGTTAACCCCATCGGCCATGACCATAACTCCCATGGGTCTCTTTAGCCCTCAAAGGAACCAATATCTGGGGGTTGTATCTGCTTTATCTGTCTCTCTGACTCTGCTCAGTTGTGCATGAGGGCAAACCTTCTGCCAGCCTCCAGACTCTTTTTTAGAAACTCGTAGCCATATAAACTCATTTCTCCTTTCCATTTCCCCCTTACTTTAGGTCAAACAGCATTTAAAGTCATGGTATTTTATGTAGACATGGATATTCTGCTGATCCGCATTGAACCTTCCGTATAAGGTCATTTTCCAGTTGCATCATCAGTTGGTAGTTGATAGTGGTCCCTCGTTGCCAGGGAGGCTCATCCCCGGGTGTCATGTCCCACGCTGGGGGGAAGGCATTAAATGTACAATTCTATAATCAGCATAATAATATTACAATCTGGAACACTAAAATAATCAACAGGCAACACACATTCCAGATATACAAGAATTCTACCCTCTCACAAATTGCTGCTTTAATTGATATGTGAAGAAATAAAATAGGAAATTTGGTTTTCCTAAGAACTTGAATATTTCTCCACACTCCCACCCCCAGTCCAATTACATGTATTACAGACATATCAGGGACACTTTGACTAATAAAGGACATATTAATGGTATGCAAATTAGTGGAGTATTCAGGATTAAGATCAGCCCAGTGCCATTGGTGTTCAAGCAGCTGGTCTAAATAGAATGACCAGTTTTTTTCAGGGCTGTGGACTATTTCTTGAAGTTTGTTCACTTTCCTTTGTTTGGGCACTCTTTCCTGAGGCCTATAATAATGCAAGCTTTATAATTATCTAATTTGGTCCTGTCCATTTGTTCATTTGGATTCCAATTTGGCTGAATATGTGGATCTGCCTGATTCCCTGGGATATGTACTTGGTTGTCTGGATTATTGTTACTTAATGAATCAATATGGCTTTGGGCTTTTTCCAATGCCATCCTTCTTCCTTCAGAGGGTAACAGTATATTTAGCAGGGACTGCATATCTGTCTAATTAGAATTATGGGTTGCAAAAATTGAGTTAAATAATTTACCATTTGTCAAGGATCTTCCACATAACTGGTGACTCAGTCCTTCTAATTGCACAGATCTGAAGTTGAGAATGGGATGTGGACATAAAGTCTTGGTTTCCCTCAATTGTCCATTCCAACTGGTACTTCTGTTAGTGAAAATTGCCAGCTGAGGAGGATAGCCCCTGACCAAATTAGGCACAGCTCTAATTTGTGAGCCAGGAAGACCATTTCTGGATGCTCTAGAGGTAACTTGGACTTGTCTTCTCCACTCTCTGCCCACCCTCATAAGGAGGAGGAGGGGCCGTTGGAGTTAAGAGTCCAGTGCTTCATCTGAGGGGTTTGAATCAGGAAGAAATTTTATTTTTTTCCTTGGTTACTGACTCAAACATGGCCCTCAGTTAACTAACATTATGCATAAAATATTGATGAAGTTTGGCATTGTTGGCTAAGATCATAAAACATTGAACATAAGGTATTTCATCCCATTTACTGAGATTTTTACAATATAATCAGAACTGTAGAATAGCATATTCAAGAAATCCTTTTGATGAACATTCCTGACTACCCTCTAATTTATATTGTGGCCACACAGTTTTATGCAAAAATATCATTCTCTTTTTAGTGATTGATTTATACCCAAATTGTACCCAAAATTTCAAAATGCAATTTAAAGAATAACTTTCCTCCTTTCCCTCAGAGATCTGTCCATTACACATCCAAAAACCTCTCCTCTTTTTCTGGGAGACCCAAAAATGATCAATTCACAATTCTCCAATTCCAAGACTAAAGGACACCCATGTACCTGCCCAGGTATATGCAAGAGGCTGTTCACCTTTGGGCATGCTAAGGTTCATAGTGTGCCCAAAACGAAGACCAAGAAACCGAGGACTATATAGCCACCTGCACCTTCAGCAGGAGGTTTAAACCCACATCTACAAGACTAAGTTTAACTTACAGAATAATTTGAAGCATTGGATGCTCACCAGATTTGAGGAGGAAATTTCACTCTTTCCCTTGTCAATCTGCTGTTTTCTGAATCAGTGGTAAATAAGGGCTAGGGATACCCAGTCCCAACTCATGTAGACAGTTGGTGTCACTGGCTGCTAAGCCAAGCTTAGTGCATACTCATTGGCCCAGAAAGCCGATGTATCTATCAGGTTGCAATCTCCTCAGGGATCATGGGGTCTTTCCTGGGGTTCCAAATGAAGGGAACCATGAGGATTCTCTGGATCCTTGTCCAGTGCAGAAAGTTAAAGTCCACACCAAGTCTTATCACACAAGGGGAGAAGTTTATTAAAATGGTGGAAGTCAGGAAAGCAAGTTTCAAATCTGCCTCCTGAAACAAAGGAGGCAAGGGTATTTTTCTTAGAATTAGACAAAGTGGTGGGTCAGGGATGCCACTGACTGAATGCACCTGCAAGCTAGACAATTTCCATTAAAAGACAATGATGCACAGCTATAAGCTATGGATTATAGGAGTGAGGTTTCATAGTTAAAGCTAAAATATCATTCATTAGCTTAATCTAAAAACATTAAAGCTGTAATGTAATATGTATCATATGACTGCTTTTGATCTCTTTCCCCATGAGAATTCCCAGCTGTGAGAAGTCTCACTGAACATTTTAAAATTACATTGCATGGGTGTTTATGCAAACCTGTGAGCTAACTTTTAAAAAAAGAATAATATCTTTTAAATGGACAAATTGTGCTGTGCCTGAATTATATCTCAATAAAGTTGTTTACAAAAGTAAAGACACAGAATTTTTTCTCAAATATAGAATATGTCAAGAATTGTCACACTAAGTCATAATTTGACTAATTTTGGGAAAATTAATCACAAGATGTTTCCAGAAATGGATGAATTGTGGCTATAAATGACTTAGTGTATTTATTGCTGCTGTTAATAATAGTTGAGATCAAATTAACAAAAGATATTCCAAGGACGCATCTCAAGAAACCCAAAAATCAAAATCTAGACAGTAACAATTTGTTAAGTGTTTGAAGTAAATACCAAGTGATGTGAATTTTTGAAAATGACTGTTTTTGTTAGAAGGAAATACAGATCTCAGAAAAATAAATGTTTAAAAATAGACATTAAATATTAAACTACCAAAATTAAATAAAATGTAAGAAAAATGTCTACGTATTTGTGAGATATGTATTTCCAAATGTAATATAAGTGTTAAAGATAGTTTTGTGATGTTTATAAGGGCTACATAAAAATCAAGAAGAAATGGAAATGTCAAGAGTGAAAGAATGGAAAATACCATTTCAGGCAAAAACTCACCAAAATAAAACTCGTGGTCTTTTAAAACAAACAAACAAAAAAACAAAAAAAGCACCATGAAGTATAACTATGTGTTACAAGAACCAAGTCTGGGAGAAAGTAAACAATTCTAAAAGTATATGCATTTTTAAAATATATATATTTGGCTCTCTTCTGTATAAATATAAATGCCTATATACAAATATATCTGAATTTCAATATATCTATATTTCAACCTATTATATCTGTATCTATATGTATATTTCTAATTATATCTCTATATAGTATTTTATTTTTCTTGTTGATTTTGTGGTAGTTCTTTGGATATTCTGAATATGGGCATATTGTCAGATATACATATTTCTAAAAGATCACCTACTGTGATCTTTTGATCTTGTGCTTCTTTGTTGACTATTGTTTTGCTATCTTTAGATGTTCACAATATTTAAACTTTTATATGCTTTAATTTATCAAAAATTTCCTATATAGTGCTAGGGACCATGAGTAATCCCCAGAAATGGATCTTTAGAGGTGGGAATTGATTTAGTTGTTTCTTTGGTCTGAAATATGATGTTGTGTTTCTTGTTATAGAGAAATGGGAAGATTGTGATCCATTTTTTATTTTGATGAATGCTCTACTTAAGCCCGATGCCTTGGGGACTGAGTGGTTGCCTCACTTAACTAATAAGGTAATTATTAGAATTGGGATTTGTTATAGTTGCCTTTGACTATGCTGACAGAAAGAGGATAACAATTTCAGGGATTTAAACTCTTAGTCCCATAGCATTCCATAATTCAGATTCCAGAAATGGCACAAACCAGTCAGGAAAATAGTAAACATACTAATCATTTTTGCAGCAAGAAATTAATATATGGATGTGGTTAAAAAGTGTTGGAGGACTAAAAATGGACAAAAATACCAATAGTAGGGAGCAAACACTGAGCACTAGGACTGGAAGATTAAAAATAAAACAATGTAATCATCAGATTTATGGGGAATACTTTGTGTGGAAAACTGCACTGCATTTACAACATACTTCCTCATTATCTGATTCTAGCCTTTCATTGCATTTTATTTTTGAGGTACCCAGGCTGGGGATTGAACTGGGAACCTCCTATGCGGGAAGCCAGCACTCAACAACTGAGTCACATTGCTGCCTGAGTTGGTTTTCTCATTTGTTTCCTTGTTTTGTTTTTTTGTTTGTTTTTAGGAGGCACAAGGAACTGAATCTGGGACCTCCCAGGTGGGAAGCAGTTGCTCAACCACTTGAGCCACATCCATTTCCCTTTCATTTCCTTTAACTCTATAAATTTTGATTAATTTTAACAAGGCAACAAAATTATATTTGACTATAAACTTGCAAATTCTATCAAGTGGACATTCTATTGACTTTCTTCCACAACTCTGGAAGAGGAAAAGTTCCCCACTTTGTACATTCATCTCACTATTATTGATTTATGAATGTATGAATTATTTGGATTTTTCTTTGAACTCATAAAGAGAGGTTCATAAATTTGGAAAGGTGGTTCAAATAGACCTGCATTAGATAAAACTCTGGCTTCTCAAGGGGAAATATGTGCTGTTCGGGAGTAGTGTTGTACTTACATTCCTGCAGGTCTCTTTGAGACCTGTAATCTTACTAGAAAGATCAGGAAAGGGGACAAAGAAATAAAAGAAAACAAAGAAACAGCTATCCAAAAGAACTTTTGTAATTGATGGAAATGTTCTATATTTGGTCTCTTCAATATGATAGATGTTAGGCAAGTTTCATTATTGAGTATATGAAATGTAAAATGTGAATTAATTTATTAATTTTATTTGATTATAGTTCATTTACATTGCTATCACCATTTCCTACCATATTATTCATCAAAGAGTTATTTCTAAACAATATAAAAGAATATTAAAATTCTGAAAAATTTTTTAAAGATAAATTGTCACTCATGGTAATGATTAAAATTATTGCAAATATTGAAACACCTCAGCAGGGTACCAGAGATGGCTAAGGTTAATGGAAACCCAGGTGCTGGTTCTCCTGAGGGCTGCAGAGACACACAGGTTCTATGGTCATGGAAGATGGCTCTGGAGTTCAGGGCCATGTCAGTTGGCCCTACTTTGGAGTTTGTGTGATGGAGTTAGACTCAGATATGACCTTTCTACACATCCCTTTTCTGTTACTTTTACCAGACCTGTGGTTGGCATTTGAGCTGATGTGTATTCAGGAGACCTGAATCTCTGGATTGTCCATGCAATGGCCAGGCCATGGGCTTCAGCAGACTTGCAGGTCCTACCCTCTGGTCTGTTGGGCCTACCCTGGCCAGTTGATGGGGAGGTGAAGAAGGTCAAACAATACACCAGGGAGCCAAGAGTGTCTACAACTGCAAGCAGGAGATTTGCATCCATCATCCTTGTGGAATCTAAGCCCCCCTCTTGATGCAGAGGGGTACTGGATATAACCATCCCAGGGTCCATAGGATGGAGGAATAGAGTATGGATTAGAGTGGACTTACTGGTGTTCTGCTGGGGATTTATTGTGATTAGTAAGGGAAGAAATTGTAGCATTGATGTGGAGAAAGTGGCCATGGTGGCTGTTGATGGTAGGGAGATGGAAGAAGAGATATGGTGGGACATTTTCAGGATTTGGAGTTGTCCTGGGTGGTGCTGCAGGGATGGATGCTGGATGTTGTGTGTCCTGCCATGGCCCACTGGGTGGACTGGGGGAGAGTCCCCACAGTCCATGTGGTGCAGTGGTGCTCCAGAATGTATTCACCAGGTGCAGTGGGTGTGCTGTGATGACAGAAGAGGTTGTTGATGTGGGAGGGGTGGTGTGGTAGGGTGGGGGTTCTATTGGGACCTCATATTTTTTAATGTAACATTTAAAAGAAAATAAAGAAAAAAGGGAAAAATTATTGCAAATATTATAACAATTTATGAAACTGCATGTCTAATTTTAATATCAATTCTAGTGGTATTTAAAATAATTAACAACATTGATAAGTGAGTCCAGAAAATTGAAATGGGGAGGGAAATTGGGGATACAAATTCCCTCACATAACACTGCTTAAAACTGGACATGCTTAAAAGTAGTTAGGATTGAGAAGAGATGGAAATTATATTTAGATTTTCACCCCTGTGTTCTGTTACTGCTTTAATTGTCGTGATCATGGCATATTTGTATAATAAGAAAAATGAAATTTTAAACAATATAGAAAAACTGATCATTATTCTATAATTTATATCCTAAAATTGCTATCTAAATTGCTATTCAGCAAGGTAATATATATAATTGTAGCTGGTTCTAAATTTCTTTTAATTTGTGTTTGGTGTGAAATAGTCGCATATATGGAATTCTAAAAACTAATTTTAGAATAATAACTACCTAGTAATAACTATCTAGAGGTGAATATTTAATCAATATGGACTTTAGAAATATATTTTGTATATAAAATTAATGTACATTTTTACTTATTAATATGCATGATACACAAAAATTATCATAACACAAAGGAAAACTATTTCAGAAAATGTAAAATGAATTTGAAATGTTTAATATGTAAATACCTCATGCAAAATTATAAGGAATAAAAGTTTCCAGAGAGAAAATGGGCAAAGAACCTGGACAGAAAATTTATTAATTAAATCACAAATGAGAAATATTAAAATGAAAAAAAATCCTCCCATTAACTGGGCTGCCTTTTTACCTTCTTTATGAAGTCCTTAGAATCATAGAAATGTTTAAGTTTGAGGAGTTCCTGGTTATTCATGTTTTCTTTTGTTGCTCATGCTTTTGGTGTAAGGTTTAAGAATCCACCACCTACCACCAGGTCTTGATGTTTCCCTACATTTTCTTCTAGGAGCTTATTGTACTTGATTTTATATTTAGGTCTTTGATCCTTTTTGAGTTAATTTTTGTATAAGATGTGAGGTAGGGGTCTTCTGTCTTTTCTTTGGCTATGGATATCCAGTACTCCCAACACCATTTTTTGAATAAACTGTTCTGCCCCAACTGTGAAGACTTGACAGGCTTGTCAAAAATCACTTAGCTGTAGATTTGAGGGTTTGTTTCTGAACCATTAATTCTTTTTTTTTTAATTATTATTATTTTTTATTTATTTATTTATTTTTTAAATTATTTATTTATTATTATTTTTTTTTATTACATTAAAAAAATGAGGTCCCATTCAACCCCACCGCCCCCACCCCCCACTCCCCCCACTCCCCCCACAGCAACACTCTCTCCCATCATCATGAAACATCCATTGCACCTGGTAAGTTCATCTCTGGGCATCACTGCACTCCATAGTCAATGGTCCACATCATAGCCCAGACTCTCTCACGTTCCATCCAGTGGGCCCTAGGGGGATCTACAGTGTCCCGTAATTGTCCGTGAAGCACTATCCAGGACAACTCCACGTCCCGAAAACACCTCCACATCTCATCTCTTCCTCCCATTCCCCAAACCCAGCAGCCCCCATGGCTACCGTTCCCACACCCATTCCACATTTTCTCTGTGGACATTGGATTGGTTGTGTCCATTGCACACCTATGTCAAGTGAGGGCTTAGATTCCACATGGGTACTGGATGCACTCCTCCCGCTTCTAGTTGTAGACACTCTAGGCTCCATGTTGTGGTGGTTGACCTTCTTCAACTCCATGTTAGCTGAGTGGAGTAAGTCCAATAAATCAAAGTGTAGGAGCTGAAGTCTGTTGAGGCTCTGGGCCTGGGTGTCATATTATCAGTCCAGAGATTCAAATCCCCTACATATATCTTAAACCCAGCACCAACTACAATTCCAATAAAGTAGCATGCCAGTCTTGTGAAAAGAGATCCCCTCTGAGTCCAATTCCATCACGCAGAAACACCAGCTCCAAAGAAGGGCCATCTGTCATGGCAGTGAACCCCTTCTGTCATGACCATAGAACCCGTGAGTCTCTTTATCCCTCAAAAGAACCAATACCTGGGGTTGTATCTACCTTATCTGTCTCTTAGACTCTGTTCAGTTTTACATAGGGGTATTCCTTCTGACAACCTCCACACTCTTTTTTAGAGACTCACAGCCTTATAATCTCATTTCTCCTTTCCATTTCCCCCTTACATTAGGTCAAACCGCTTCCCGAAGACATGTTATTATAGGTAGACAGGTATATTCTGCTGTTCCGCATTGAATCTTTAATTCAAGGTCATTTTCTAGTTGCTTCTTCAGCTGGTATGTGGTAGTGATCCCTCGGTGCCAGGGAGGCTTATCCCCAGGTGTCGTGTCCCACGCTGGGGGGAATGCATCGCATCTACACACTGAGTTTGGCTGTGAGAGTGGCTACATTTGAGTAACATGAATGCTGTCAGGAGGAAACCCCCAGGCACAATGCTACTCTAGGCCTTGTTCTTATTGCAGGTGTATAGGCTCAAAAGTGTAGCCATTAGTATCAAGAGCCCACTGTTGGGCCCTCCTTCCTTCCTGGTTCTTGCCGTTGCACCTGGAGGATTGCCACTGCTCTCCCAGGGCCCACAACCGTGACCCCCCGGCCAGGAGCCCAGTACCCCCCAGCTGTTGTTTTTAATTGTTTCCACTATGAGTATATATAGACATTACCATATACCCTGGGCATATGCCCTGTATAACTCCCTGTCAACCATATATATCCTGTCAATAACATCCCATATCAGTATTCCTCCGCTGCCATTGTTGAACCACTCTGTGATCCAAAACTTCTCGTAAAGTGAATCCCAACATAATGTCAGCTTCAGAAGAGTCTTAGATCACCGAAATTCATATATACAATATACAGTATTTCCCCAGATCCACCATAAAACCTTTTCCCTTCCACAGCAATAATCTTTTAACTTATTCATATCATATTTCCTGAAACTGATGTACAGATTCCGAAACTATAGTTTTCAAACAAGGTGACATTTGTGCTTACTATGTGGTCCATACTTTAGGTTGTACAGTTTTCTAAATTTTTTAGTTATCCTATGTTTTGTCTTATGGTTTTCATTATTAGTTTGTCGTCCCCTATATGTTTTTGGTGTAATATTAGCTGTTTTATATTCATCCTCGTGTACTCTCACATAACTCCTCTTTTGTCCCCTTATTTACCTTTGTTCCATCCATTGCACATCCATTTTCCCCTCCCCTTAGGGCCCACAACGCCTGCCAATCTAATGCCCTGGGAGCCGTCCTTTCTCACGAGAGATACAGTTCTCTCTATTTGACGGCATTAGTCTTCCCCAGGATATGGGTCCACCCCACCCAATGGTAGAACCCACCTTGGCAAAATGAGCCTTCAGCTATTCCCTCCAGAGTCTGTCCTGCATCAGACCATACCCCCTGAGTGTCCTAGCCAGGTAACCCTCCTACTTATACTTTGATACATTTTACTCAACATTTGGTTCTCAACGAACTTCTGACACTCTCCCATGTTCGTATGTTGCCCCTCCCTCCCACCTATTTCTTGAACCATATTACCCCTCTTCCCATCCCCAGCCCCCCTCAAACCCAGAAAACCCCACCCGAAGGTAACTCCTTGCCCCCATTTTGTCCCTTCTTTGTGCTCATACTTACCGCCAGCTCATCACAGATTCCACCCCTGCAGACATTAACACACATCCTTCCTCCACCCCCCGATTTCCTGTAAGCCGCTTTTCCAGACTCTAGCTCTCTGAGGCAGTTAACTTATTTCAAATCATTGAGGTCATATAGTATTTGTCCTTCAGTGCCTGGGTTGCTTCACTCAACATAAGATTCTCAAGGTTCATCCATGTTATCACGTGTGATTGTAGTGTATTGGTTCTTACAGCTGAGTAGTATTCCATTGTGTGTATATACCACATTTTATTGATCCACTCATCTGTTGATGGACATTTGGATTGATTCCAACTTTTGGCGATAGTGAACAATGCTGCTATGAACATTGGTGTACATATATTGGTTTGTGTCCTTGTTTTCAGATCTGATGGGTATATACCCAGCAGTGGTATTGCTGGGTCATATGGCAAATCTATGGATAATTTTTTGAGAAACCGCCAAACTGTCCTCCAGAATGGTTGGATCCTTCTGCATTCCCACCAGCAATGGATGAGTGTTCCCCTTTCTTCACATCCTCTCCAGCATTTGTATTCTACTGTTTTTTTCATGGCTGCCAATCTTATGGGAGTAAGATGGTATCTCATTGTAGTTTTGATTTGCATTTCCCTGATAGCTAGGGATTTGGAGCATTTTTTCATGTGCTTTTTAGCCATTTGTATTTCTTCTTTGGAGAAGTGTCTATTTAAATCTTTTTCCCATTTTTTAAATGGGTTGTTTATCTTTTTGTTTTTGAGATCTATGAGTTCTTTATATATGCAAGTTATAAGTCTCTTATCAGATATATGCTTGCCAAATATTTTCTCCCATTGTGTGGGTTCCCTTTTTACTTTCTTGACAAACTCCTTTGAGGTGCAGAAGGCTTTAATTTTGAGGTAGTCCCATTTATCTATTTGTTCTTTTGCTGCTCGTGCTTTTGGTGTGATATTCATGAAGCCATTTCCTATTACAAGGTCCTGTAGATGTTTCCCTACACTGCTTTCTAAGGTCTTTATGGTCTTGGCTGTTTCTGAACCATTAATTCTGTTCCATTAGTCTATGTGTCTATTTTTATGCCATACTATGCTACTTTTACCACTGTAGCTAGGTAATATGATTTAAAGTCTGGAAGTGAGAGTCCTCTAACTTCACTTTTCCTTTTTAAGATGTTTCTGGCTATTTGGGGCCTCTTACCTTTCCAGATAAATTAGGTCATACAATTTCACAATAAAAGAGCAAGCAATCCAATTAAAAGATTTAAATAGACATTTCTCCAAAGAAGGAAATACAAATGGCCAAAAAGCACATGAAATAATGTTCCATATCACTAGCTATTAGGGAGATGCAAATTAAAACAACAATGAGATATCATCTAATACCATATAGAATGGCCATTATTTAAAAAAACAGGCAATAATAAGTGCTGGAGAGGATGTGGAGAAATGGGAACACTCCTTCGCTGTTGGTGGGAGTGAAAAATGGTGCAGCTTCTGTGGAAGACAGTTTGGCAGTTCCTCGGGAAGCTAAATATAGAACTGCCATATGATCCAGCAATTCTTCTAGTAGGAATATATCCAGAAGAACTAAAAAGTATGACACAAACAGACATCTGCACACCAATGTTCATAGCAGCTTTGTTCACAATTGCCAAAAGATGGAAACAACCCAAGTGGCCATCCACCAATGAATGGATAACAAAATGGGGTATGTATGTATGATGGAATACTTTGCTGCATTAAGAAGAAATGAAATTGGGATATATGTGATAAAATGGATGAGTCTTGAAGACATTATACTGAGTGGAGTAAGTCAGACACAAAAGGACAAATATTGTATGGTCTCGTTAATATGAACTAAATACAAATAATAAATACATGGAATTAAAACCTAGAATATAGGTTATAAGGAGATAAGAGGAGGGTTGAGAAGAACTATGAATGCATAATGTATGTAGAAGTTTTAATTAACTTGATTGTAAAAGTGTGGAGATGAATAGAGTTGATAGTAACATATTATAGTAAGTAATAACTGGCTTATGAAAGTGATTGTGACTGAAAAAGGTAGTCTGCAGAAGTAAAAGTCAATAGAAAGAAGGCTAAAGAATAATCTAGGGACTGAATAACACAGTGAACCCAGAGGCGGTTGAGAATTGTGACTAAGAGTACAAATGCAAGAGAGTCCTTCTGTGAGCTAGAGGAGATGTACATCACTATTGCAAGGTGATGGGAATGTGAAGAAACATGGGAAAACTACAATTGGTGTGACCTATAGACTGTGGTTAACAGCAATACTGTAATATTCTTGCATCAATTCCAGGCTGTACTGTGTTGATAATGGAAGTGTATGGAAAAAGTGTGCCAAATGTGTTCTATGGACCATGATTGGTGGTAATAGTCTGATGATATTATCTGATAACCTGTAACAAATATTCCACCAGAGTGTGGAGTTGCATGGGAAATCTAACCAACTGTATGATTGTTTTGCGAGTTCACAATATCTGTGTTGGAGATTTGGACCTGAAGGGTATTGGGAATGAAAGAAAGAGAAAAGGGAGAAGGAAACAAAAAGAAAGAAAGAGCAAGAGAGCTGGGATCACAGGGTCTGCGAGTAATGACTCCTCAGACAACTTTATTTTTTACATGTGGCACTATATATACTCAAACTATCAAGATAATAAGCAGTGTAACTACACATTAACAATACTCATAAATTAAAGAACTTATCTCAGAGTACAAAAATTCAGTACTCCTTTCAAACTACAAAGTGTGTTTGCTCATATTTCTCCCTGCCCTGGACGGTTCTATCCTATTGAGTCAAAAGGCTTAATTGCTGCATTCCTATGTTAAAAGCATAGCCATGGAAATAGCATATCTCTCTTTGAGAGACCACTATGCCTCAGTTTCCAACATTTCCCCCTTTTTGTTTTAGTTGAGGTGACCGTGACTGTCTTAGATTGCCCTTCTTTCAAGAGTCTTACCTGTCATTGACTACTGGCCGAGCTCTTCAACCAGGGGAAGTTATTGAAGTGCTTTTGCTAGCTCCATATTATTCACATGTCCCATGGCTGTTACACTTTGCAATTTTCTTCAAAAGCACTGTCCAGCACAGGTGAAAATCATGAGAACAGAACAAATATGATTAGCCCTATTACTAAAGCTGGCAGGAAATGCTGTGATTTCCACCAATTAACTGGGTTAAATTTTGTAATATGTGAAATCATATCTGGGAAAATATCATTGGCTATATGAATTTGATTTTGATACATTTCTAATATATTTTTTTGTAATTCAATGATTTCCAGAGAGATATTACTTTTATGGCCTAGCAAATGATTCTTAATTTTTCTCCATTCTATATCAGATGAATTATAGGCAAGAGGAGTAATACAAAAGTGGCTTCCATTCCAATCACATTTCAATCCTCTTAACAAGTTTAAACTATACAATTAATCTCCAATATGCAAAACAGCCAATTCTAAATCATTAACCTGATTATTTACCTGTTCATCAATGTGTTCTTGCTTATGCTGCAAATCACTAGCATTTTTATGCCAATCATGTATATATTGTGTTTGTGCTTTCATGTAAAACTTCCATAGCAGTAGGAGCAGCTGTAATGATTCCAATCAGTCCCAAAATGCTTATAATAAGCAGTCCAATAAAGCATCTAGTCTGTTTTAAGAATTCTTGTGCCATATGTAACAATAACTAAATTTCAAGAGATGACTGCCAAATCTGCATCTTTCTCACAGGTATCCAGATGCATTTTCTTCTCCTGGCTATTGCTGTTGTTTCTCCATCCTGCAACACACTTTCTGATATGTCTACAAGGCACCATTTTCATAAAACAGTGAGTCATTCTTAATAGTTATCTTACCAGTTATGAAAACAAATGGATCTTTAACACAGGTTTTAAGATGATATGTTTGATTAAGGGTCAAATAATGTCCTGTCTTATTTATATTTCTCAACCATTCATAAGTAGGGGCACTTCCAAGAAATATTTTCCACAAATTCTTTTGTAGGTTATGACTGTAAGTGTCATTAGCCCAAGGGGCCAGTATCCACTTTTCTTTGTAATGTTAACAGTTCCTGCCACAATAGCATAGGGAGAGGGCACACAGGCCCAAAGTCCATAGGCAGATACAAGCTGCAAGTTCATAGTTCCAGGATTTGTAAAGTTAATGTGATGCATGGCAGCAATTGCCACAGGTCTCAGTGAAGTATTTTAACCTCTGGCTATATTTCCACTTTTCCCCCTTTTTGTTTTAGTCAAATAATTAATACAGTTCAGGTGGTTTTTTGTTGTATTACTCCTTGGAGGGTTTGAATTGTGCATCTGAGGGCTCATTCCTCTCAAGAGCAGAAGGGATCTGATGTGACAGTCATTGGAGTAAGCATGAAGGAAGTTATGGGGGATGTCTATGAGCTGTTGGCAAGTAACGGGCAGCCAGAACTGCTGGGCTAGGCACCACAGGGTTTGGTACTCATGATGTTTGCCTTTTCAGTGGAGCCACCTTGCCTTTTCTCAGGTTCTAGTGGTAGGGCCCTGGATCTTCACAAAGGCATCTGCATTAACAGTCCTAAAAGGGATGTTAGTGGGGTGGGTAGGGACATGACAGACAGTCACCTGTTAATACTAGCAGGTATCTCAGATGTTTTTTCATAATCTGAGGGTGATTTACAGCAGTCCATCATTTCTGTCTTGCTTTTACTATTTGCAGTCCACCCCTGTTTAGGGATGACAGTTTTCAGAGTGACCAGACACTATTGGGTTAAATCTTTCACTTTTAGCAGGACCTCCTATGCTGTACACAGTTGCTTTTTTATATTATACTTTTGGCCTCCTTCCAGAATTGTGATTAAAACCCAAGGGGTACTTGTTTAGAATTTTGCTTTTGCCACACACTCCACCCAAAGCCAATATTGGTGCTTGCCACATCCAATTCATAGGCTAAGTTAATGTTCACAATTTACCTTCCTTTTATTATTATTTAAAGCAGTTTGCTGCAGGTTTTTCTACTTCCGTGAAGGACTTTTCCCAATTAATACATATAATGGTTTTAATATTTGAGCTAAATGAGGGATGAAAGATTTTTAGTATTTTAACAATATTACAAAGTCTAACATTGCACTTTATCAATTACAGCAGAAAGTATAGTTTTATCTTACCCAACCAAACAACATTTAAGAATTTGATAGAGCAGCAGGGACTTTGCAGCCTGTCCCAATTTTTTGCTTAGTTCAGGCTTTTAAGAGAAGATACTATTGTCTCTGATGTTTCTTTTAATTTTGAAAAAAAGGATTACTGGTTAACATAATGTCATCAGTAGTGTTTCATCCACAGATTTTTCCTACACAGCCAGATTATTATCACCATGCCAGGAGAGATGGTTGGGCTATGCACATAGCCCCGAAAAGCACTGCAAAAGTCCATTGTTGAGTTTTCCACAGATAGAGGAATGCAGGCTGACTTGACCTGTCTAAGAAGACACTAAAGAAAGTCTTAGCAAGTTTTAAAATGAAGTGATAGTGACATAGCTGGACATTAACTCCTTTCAATAAACTAGCAGTATTTGGAATTGCTGCATCCTACAGTGTTGTTACTTTAATCTATGATAAGAGGTTTTTTCTTTGACACATACCCTTTTATAAAAATTAAATCCATAATTAACGACATTGTACTTCTGTTTAATATTATGCTGAAATATTGGTAAATTTATACACTCGTAAGCATTCATATGAACCTTTTACTCATATGACTTTAACAGAGGGTTAAAGAAAAAAAACCTGTTAATTTTATAACATTTTTAAACACCTTCCATTTGATTTATATCATATTACATGAACTCAACTATTACTTTAATTTTTCTTTTAAGGTAAAAGAACAAATCTCTTGTAATTTGTTTGGAATAAAAGACTACTTTTCAGGATTTGATTTTGAGAAAGCCTGTTTGAACATTATGTTCCTTTAAAAGAGATAATGATGTGGGCTATGGGTGGGAGGCTCTGTCTCTTCGGAGATAAGCTGTCAGTCCTGACTTATGGGTGTAGGAAGGTAAGAAGCTGCAATTCTGCCCTTGTTAACCATGGCAACAACTCCAGTCCCAGGAGGCAATTTAACAATTTACCAATCAGTCCAGGGAAACTCTGATGGTGGTGATGCCAAAACTTAAGGGAACTTGAACTTGGCCTCAAATGGGAAACATAATATACCCTGTGCATAAATTCAAAATCATCTAATTCTGTATCCAAGTGTGCCTAGTCTCTAGAAATCCAGTTAAGTGATATGGGCTTTGAATGTTCAGAAAGGATGTAAGACTGAATGTGTATTCAAGGTTGCATTTAGATGGAATGTGGCGAAGATGCTAATTCAAGCTCACCAGAAGTGTGGGCGATATATTAATTCAAAACCTATCTATACTCAGGCAAAGACTTAACTAACAAAGAAAGTAGTCTTCTTTGATAAAAGCACCATTTGACTCCCCACCCTGTATAAAAGGAACTTGAAAATCTTGTTCTTGGCTTGGGTTTGAAACAGAAAGCTCCTGAGTCTGGCCAGCAGTCAATAAATCTTTTTTCCTTCTCAAAATCATTCCTGAGTACTGACCTTTCTAAATGCAAATAATTGAACCTCTCTCAACTTCTACAACAATAAGACCCTTTCTTCTTCAAACACTGAGGAAATGATGAGGTTAAAGCACAAGAAGGTATTTTGATAAAACAGACTTTCTTTGTATACTGATTATTCAGGAAACTTTTACCAAAACAGACTAATGACTTGAGAGACTTTGAGAAAGAACAAAATTTTTGACTTTGATACATGCCACTTGATACTAAACCTTTTAAAACTTTATAGATAGACCCATCAAATTTTATTTAAATTTAATCATAAAAATTTCTTTTCCATGAACCTTCTACACCTTCAGTATTCACATAGGTTTTGTCCCACACTCTACTTTTTCCCAATAATCAATCATTTTATTTTAGGACAAAATCATCTCCTGTTTCCTTAACAATAAAAACACATTCCCTATATCCCACATATTAAGTTACCAGGCAAACTTCTTACAACATATAATTGCCATCAACACTAAACAAGCTTGTTATAATAATGAACTTTTCTTCACTTTAAATACTTAGTAGCATGCAATACCAGAAACAGTCCCCTAGAAGCCAGTTGGCGGGGGAGGCTGGCTGCCAACAAGTTTTCCTGTTATAAAATTACCTTTTATTATTAGTATTATCAATTCAGGTTTTGTTTAATAATGACTTTTTGGAATTAGCTATTTAAATGCCTTAATTTAAACAATGCTTCATTAAACTTCTTATAATTATTTATAATTTTAAGACAAATTTTACCTTCAGAGAATACATTCCCTTACTTTTTTTTTAAAGATTTATGTATTTCTCTCCCCTCCCCTCGACCCCAGTTGTCTGTTTTCTGTGTCTGTTTGCTGCATCTTTTCTGCTTCTGTTGTCAGAAGCATGGGAATCTGTTTGTTTTTTTTTTCATTGCTTCTTCTTGCTGTGTCATCTCTCCATGTGTGCGGTGCAATTCCTGGGCAGGCTGTACTTTCTTTTGCACTGGACAGCTCTCCTTATGGAGTGCACTCCTTGTGCAGGGGCTCCCCTACATGGGGGACACCGCTGTGTGGCATGGCACTCCTTGCGTGCATCAGCATTGCATGTGAGCCAGCTCCACATGGGTTAAGGAGGCCTGGGGTTTGAACTGCAGCCCTCCCATATGGTAGGCAGATGCCCTAACCACTGGGCCAGGTCCAACCCCCCACATTCCCTTACTTAAAGTTACCACAATACCTTCTCCAACTTGCCACATGCATTTAATTCCCAAGAGTTAATGAAAATTAGCCATCCTGTTTTAGGACAAAAAACACCTTTTAGAAAAAACATTAAATTTCAGTCAGCATTCCCACAAACTTTTAACCATTTTTAATATTCATTTAAGTTTTACATCCTTCATTTTATCCAGTGAAGAAAAATAAGTTTTTCATTTCAATCTAGGCAAAAACTATTTTTTATGAAAAGACTTATAGTAATTTTGTTAATCAAGACTTACAATTTTTATCATTGTAGAGATCTTATTAACAATTATTTTATTTATTTATTCCACACCCCTCATTGTGCTTGCACTGAGAACTGAACCTGGGACCTCCCATGTGGGAGAGAGGTGCTTAATCACTTGAGCCACCTCGGCTCCCTCTTATTAACATTCAAATTTATGTATTAATATAAGTGCTTATTTAATTTTGGCCATTTGAATAGAGCTCTTTCAAAAAATTATTTATTAATTTATATCACCATCCAGAGGTATTAAAATATACACTGACATTGAACAGACAAACACAATTACTACACATTAACAGAAACATACAGTTCACAATTGACTCATAATTCTTACTTTCTTGGTATAGCTGTTTTTAAGCTCTCCGTTAGATCACATCTTAGATTTTACTTTTTAAGATTTCTTCTGGAATCCATGTTGCCTGTAACATGCAAACTTGTGCTTGGAAACATTTTTATTAATTATCAGCAATCAATTAAGATAAGTTGAGCAGCATAAATGTAGTTAAGCTTTTATTTAGCACTTTTGACAGACCATTAACACACATTTTTGGATTACTACTCTGTAAGACTACACTGAAACTTGAAGTTCAGTAGTAAACTGTTGCTTTAAAACTGAAAATTTCTTTTTAAACCTTGATAAAAATTTTGTACTACTTTTATCTTGGTTAAATAGACCCAATCAGATTTAGCATGGAAACAAAACAGAACACCAATGTTGCAATGTTTTTTTTCCTTTTCCAGTGGCTTAACTCTATTAACCCCCACTAGCCCACAACTACATTTTCAGGTAGACAGCAGGGAGTTTGCAGAGTTGCTGTCAGAATAGTTTCCTTTTCTTAGTTAACACTTTAACAAAGAGTTTTCTTACAAGCCTGATTTCAGTAACAAGGACTTTAGTATTTTTACCTGTTTTAAATCTTTCAATAGTTTAAAAGTTATTGGCTCAGGATGAAACTCGACACCCCTTGCAGATTATTTGTATCTGGTGGTATCGCATGTAATGTTACAGGGAAAGCAGATAGTAATTGTTTAACATAAGGCAAAGCATTGGCAACACCTGAAAACATTTCTAACTTAGGCTTAGTAACAGAAGGCAATTTAGTAGGTGCAGAGGATTGTACTGGGGATACACAGAAGATATTTCACTAGGACACTTCACTGAGCTTTTGTTGATGAAAGGGTTAACATTTAGGATGAGGGAAAAAACCTGATGGTTCCCCATTCACCTCAAACTCCTGTTCTTGTTCCAATTTACTTTCTTTCATTTCAAATTTACTTCTGGGCTTAGAAAATATAGTAATTTCATCTTTCTCTCCTTCAGAATGTAAAGGATCTAAAGCTGCTGCTATCTGGTGGCATAAGGCCCATACTGATAATGGAATGAATTCCCTTCTTTTTTATATGCTCTTTGTAAAGCTTTCATTACACATTTCCACTGTCTCAAATATAAAACAGTACACCCCTGAGGCTGAGGACAGCAACAATGCTTTTGTATTAAAGCAAACAATTCTAGTAATTCATAATTTTTTACCGGTACCCCATTAACTTTCAGTAAAGTTTTTAACACTTGCAAATATGCTTCCACACATCCCATTTGATTACCCATTACCCTGATGACTTCATGGAAGTGTTACTTACTTAATCTTGAAGACTTGAGTCACTGCTTTGGGCATCTCACTTGACACTCGACGAGGTCTTTTCTGTGGTTCCTAATACTGATTTGGAAGACTCACTTCTTCGGGCCCCATATTGGGGGCCAGATGTTGGAGATTTGGACCCGAAGGGTATCAGGAATGAAAGAAAGAGAAAAGGGAGAATGAAACAAAGAGAAAGAAAGAACAAGAGAGCTGGGATCAGGGGGTCTGCAAGTAATGACTCCTCAGACAACTTTATTTTTTACATTTGGCACTATATATACTCAAACTATCAAGATAACAAGCAGTGTAACTACACATTAACAATACTCATAAATTAAAGAACTTAGAGTACAAAGATTCAAACTACAAAGTATTCCTTTCAAACTACAAAGTGTGTTTGCGCGTATTTCTCCCTGCCCTGTACAGCTGTATCCTGTTGACTCAAAAGGCTTACTTGCTGCATTCCTATGTTAAAAGTGTAGCCATGGAAACAGCAGGTCTCTCTTTGTGAGACCACTATGCCTCAGTTTCCAACAATCTGTAACAAAAATACATTTAAAAAAATAGTATGGGTTGGGGGAAAAATACACCAAATATAAGAAAAGGACTATAGTTGGTAGTAATATTTTGATGATGCTCTTGCATAGCTTGTAACAAATGATTCACACCAATGCAAAAGGTTGGTGGAGGGGTGATGTATGAGACCCCTGTGTGATGTTATGTATGTTTGTTTTGTAAGTTCACAATCTTTACTATACACTTATTGTTTATGTGTGTTCATGCATGAATGATACACATACAAAAATGAAAAATAAATTTAATAATAATGTGATAATATAACACTAATATCCTTGTATAAACAGAAATTTCATTTAAAAATGATACTTTAAAGTTGGTTCAAAGGCAGTGAGAATTCTCTCATACTCTCCTGGGTAGTAGTAGAAATTGTGATGTTCTAGGACTTACACATTTTAGTATATAACAAACAATTTCAAGAACCATATTTTTTGGCATGGAGGTTGTATTTCCAAGTATTGATTCAAAAATAATCATAAATATAAATATAAATATAAAACAAAATTTCATGTATTAAAAAATGAATTGGAATACTTTTTTATAAGCACAATATCCTATAGGCATCTTACTTTGTAAGAAAAGGTGAAGGGGTATATACATTTTTAAATGTCCTTAGACTACAGTATCATCCAATGAAACTACACTGGTTTTCAAAAAATTGTACTCATATATAATGTTGCTTATACACAATTAAAATATAGGTTAACCTAGTTAAATTATTTATTTGTATTTTAGTATTTTAGATTAAATTGCTCATATTATTATTAAATAAATAAATGAAAATCTATTTAAAAGAAGTTTACTAGAAAAATTAATGCAATTTTTGGAAGGAAGATATCTGAACAGATGCAGTAAGAAGTAGAAGGATAGATTTGTTTTGTTTTCCAAATAATCCAAAGTGTCAATGGCAATGTCAGTATTTTTGAGGAGGTAAAAAGCCCCTTTAAAAGTACAAAACACATTTTAATTATATTTACAATTGATATTTCAGTAAAGAACTTCTGCTTCAATATGGTTTATAATGTCTTACTATCATAAAAACAGGTAGCCACTGCATGACCTGAAATCTAAACTCATGGAAATACTCACTTGAAGGAAATTTATAGAAGATTAAACTGTTCTAAACTAGATCAGAACTAAATTTATCCTGAAGTGTAGGCACTCACCTCTACACAAGGAAAGTGGCTATATTGTGTGTTAGATCAGTTAAATCATCAGTCCAGGTGTTTACTTTACCTTAGAGTAGCTGTGCTTTACTATGGATAATTATACACACACACACACACACACACACAGCTTTATTTTACCCAGAGTGTTACAAAACAAAGATTTGAAAGAATGAAGATGTAACTGAGCAGACACCTGGAGACAGGGCATTCCTACCAGAGGGAGCATCAATGGCAAAGTGTGCCTGAGGAACAAGAGCAGAGAACACTGGGCCCTGTAGGAAGTGATAAGCGGGGGAGTTCCCAATGGAGAAGAAACTGAGTAACTGTCATTGGAGAGCACTGGAGGACACTGGGAGGACTTTTGGGTGTCAGTGCTGATCCCACAAGGAACTTGAGCTTCTGGACTGAGGATAAACTGAAGTCAAGCAAGGGAGGAATCAAGTTTACCAGCTCAGGAACTGTAGCAAAATCTAAATGGCAGGTGATGAGGTGTGTCCTGGCTTGATAACAGTATAATGTATTTATAAGTGGTCAATTCCCAGATATATCATTAACTGGGATGCAGAAAGTCCTGGTAGAAAACTGAGTGTAAGACCAATAGTGTCTAAAACAGTGAGTTATTTAAAACTATTAATTAATGAAAACAAACATCACATGTAGCCAAAGAGAAATGTGAAATTTCTGAGATTTTGGAAAAATCTTCTCACCTGAGGTCTCCTTAATAATGATCAGAAATATAATGAATTTCTAAGTCAATGGCATTAAAGTGGGAAAGTCAGGGAAAGAGGAATGAAAGGAAAGCATTGTGATACATGAGTAACAGCAAATTAGGTCAATTCCATCTACTGTAACAAGATCTCACAGCTGTGTGTGACACTGGGACATGTAGAGTCAACAGACATCATAGTCACACCAAGGCCACCAAAAAGAAAATAGAAGCAATGTGAGTATTTCTGGAGGAAATAGGATAATGGAGTGGGAGTTAAAATAAAATAACAATTCACAGTGAAAGTAGCCTATACATAAGTGGGGAAAAAAATTGATTCTTAAAATTTAGAAGAAAAAAACCAAGGACAGGAAATGAAGAAAGAAATAAACAAGAGGAAGAGAAGAAAGAAACAATAAAGGTCAGGAGAGAAGGAAGGGGGAAGGTAATAAGGGATGAATAACAGAAGAAAGGAAACCATAAAGAAGAAAAGAAAGGCATGTACAGAAACTTGTGCTATGATACTATTTTAGGTAAAGGAGAACTAGATGGATTAATATATGGAAAGAAGAGACTCATTCAGGAATATTTCAGGATGTTATTCCATGTTTCTTGACAACAAAATAAACCATTCCTGAGGAGATGCTCTTTTGAATCTGGATTTTAATGAGAATGTTGTGATCATTGTGATCACCATCTTTGGGCAATTTTAATACCTGAGGGAACAGAAATCACAATCTGACCACTCTTAGGATGACTCTGCTCTGAAATCCAAAAGTAAATATGTAAATATCATGAAACAACAGGATACTTAAAAACAAGTTATACATATTTATGCTTCCTCATTTTAACTTCTCACCCTAAAACTAAAATATGCATCAAAAAAGTAAAAATATTATTTTTGTGACAACCTTAAAAATGTTAGAGGTTGCAGTGTATTAGGAAACACTGACGGTGAATATAAAATAACCAGAATTTGCTCCCAAGTAGAACATGATGATATGAAATACTGGAAGGAGAGCCATTCAGTCAAATAACTCCATGCTGCTCATTTACTAAACATAAAATAAGATAAAATTTTGACCTGATACACTGTCAGATAACACATTGTCAAATTCTATCAATTACCAGTAGGAGAAAATATGTATGTCTTTACTTGGAAAAGGCATTCATTTTAATTAAATACTAAATATAAAAATCAATAAAATGTTTTGGATGGTTTTCCAGTTAGTGCTTTTCCCAATGCTTTCTGTATGTCCTTGTTTCTCAGGCTATAGATGAGAGGATTCAGTGTTGGGGGTAACACTGTGTAAAGCACAGATATGAACAATTTCAATGAAGATGAAGATTTGACATTTTGTTCTAAATATATACTAATCCCAGAAAACAGGAAAAGCATCACCACAATGAGGTGGGGCAGGCAGGTTGAAAAAGTTTTTATTCTGCCCTTTGCAGATGGGATTCTTAAAACAGTAGAAAAAATGTGAACATAAGAAACAACCATTAAAATAAAACAAACAAAAGCAAAGCAACAGCTAAGTATAATAAATGCATCTTCAAAGATGTGTTTCCCAGAACAAGCAAGTTCAAGCAGTGATGGAACATCACAGAAGAACTGATGCACTGTGTTGGACCCACAGAAGCTGACAGAGAAAGTACCTGCTACATGAATGGAGCCATAAACACATCCACTGAGCCATGATGCTGTCGCCATCTGCACACAGGCACCTCTGTGCATAATGCCATCATAGTGCAAAGGATAGCAGATGGCAGCGTAGCAGTCATAGGACATCACCATAAGGAGTGAAAACTCTGTACCAGCAAAAACAATAACAAAAAAAACCTGTGAGGCACATCCTAGTGAGGAGATGGAATGGCTGTCAGTGAGAGAGTTCATGATAGACTTGGGAACAGTGGCAGAGATATAGAAGATATCAATCAAGGACAAATTCTTCAGGAAGAAATACATGGGAACTTGAAGATGCTGGTCAATGGTGGTGAGGGTGATAATGAGGAGGTTCCCCATCACTGCTGCCAGGTAAATGAGGAAGAAGAGTGTGGCATACAGTCTCTGTAGCATCCAGTCATCAGGGAATCCCATGAGCAAGAATTCGGTTATGATGGTCATATTGGTATATTTCTCAGTCATACTGATCCTTCACAGTGAAAATAGAAAAGCAAAACAAAATGCAACTTTCTCATTCACAGATTCTCATCTGTTCTCTTCTGCCAGTGCCTTAATGTTTTTTGTTATGAGTAATGTGCTAGTTCCAATATGGTTATAGTTCCAATATGGAATAATTCAACATGTATAATAGGTTTCCTTTTAAACACATAGAGGTAATTATAATAATATGAACATTAAAAAATTTGCTGTAGCTTAGGCTGCTTTACTTGATGTGCCTTTGAAATCTGGAAGGCAGAGGTAAGGTTTTGGACCATATTGTAAATATACCAGAACAAAATTTCTCTACTAAAATGATGAATGTAATATGTTCTCCTTTTCCTAAAATGTTTTAAGTTTAAAAAAAAAAAACCTTAGATATTTGTGACACTAATCTTAATCACCAGAAAAAAATATTTCAGTTTCTCAAAAATAAGGAAATGCTTTATATATTTCAGAGCTGTGCAAAATGATGAGGGAAAATTGGCTGACCAAATCATGAAATATTGGTATATCTTTGGGTAAATCTATCCTTAAAATCCCTTATAAGTGTCTGTGTATTAATATAAATTTTATATACATGTGTTTTATATGTTCATGTGTGTACTTATATTCAAGAGTGCCTTTGGAAAAAATTTCTAAATTTCATATCTAATTCCACTCTTTCCTTTAAAGGGTGGTGGGCTTTGATCTCTATGGGCTGCAGTGTTGGAATTAGTATTTTGATTAGTAAGTGAAAATATCAGAATGAGAGGATCAGAGCATGATCAGAAATTTTACAGTGGTTCCATAGCAATTATGGTCTATCTAGTTGGTAGAAAATACAGAAAAACCAGATAAATCAGCTTGACAGATACTGACTTGGAAAAATATATTCAATTGAATTATTTTGAATCAAATAACAAGCTTGGAGTCACTTCTAGAATCTCATCTTCCTTAACTTGAAGGGAAAGGGTGAAGCAGACTTGGCCCAGTGGTTAGGGTGTCCGTCTACCACATGTGAGGTCTGCGGTTCAAACCCTGGGCCTCCTTGACCCATATGGAGCTGGCCCATGTGCAGTGCTGATGCACACAAGGAGTGCCCTGTCACACAGGGGTGTCTCCTGCATAGGGGAGCCTCATGTGCAAGGGGTTTACCCCATAAGGAGAGCAGCCCAGCATGAAAGAAAGTGCAGCCTGCCCAGGAATGGTGCCACACACATGGAGAGCTGACACAACAAGATGATGCAACAAAAAAGTGACACAGATTCCCGTGCCACTGACAACAGAAATGGACAAAGAAAATGACGCAGCAAATACACACAAAGAACAGACAACCAGGCCGGGGGATGGGGGGGAGATAAATAAATAAATAAATCTTTAAAAAAAAAGAATGAAGAGAAGGGAACAGATGTTACAAACTAACCTACAAGATCCATTTTTAAACTGTAGCATGTCTTTTCCTACTTCTCTGCTATCATCTGAACTAACAGCAAGTGGAAAACCCAAGAAGTAAGGAAGTTCTCATTCATGAAAGAGGGAAATTGACTTACCATCTAGAAATCAGCAAAGTTTCTCAATTCTACCTTTTCATTAAAGGTATTCTTTATGCATGTAGATCTAGAGGCAGAGACTGAAATAATACAATCCATTTTCATACTCACAAAGCAGCCCCTCTTGAGAAATTGGACCTGGATAAACAGGATTGTTTACATATTACCAATGTACCTTCTAGGTATTAATTCAGGACCAATTTTCATTTTCTCTTCTCCTCCTTGTTTAGATTTAAATGATCATAAGACTGTGTGCATTTCCTTCACTTTGACAACAGAAAGGTTGGGATTTCAATTTATGTTTAAAGTCAGCCACTCACACTTTAAGACTCTGGACCTCATTTATAGAAATCTCAGGTCTGTGTAAGCCACAGAAGTGGCTAATTAGACTGATACCTAACTGGCCAAAAGTGGTGATGAGTGGAATGTTTTCCTGTGGGGCCTTGGGCATCTTGAGATATGAAGCCCAAGGAACTCTGACTTTGAATCCAGTGCCATGTGTCACATACAGGAATTTATGTGGATCAAATTACTTAAAATAGAAACAGCACTCTTTATTTAGGAAATTGTTACTGCTTTTTTGATAGGCACTGTTTTAAGATCTGAATTCAGATACATCAATTGCCTGAATTCAGGCATTTATACTTGAGAGGCAGGTTTAATTACTATCTGCTCTATCTTCTATATTCCTTTCTCTCTCTCTCTTTCTCTCTATAAATATATACATATATATATACAAAAATATGTATATATATAATATATACTAAATAATACTTTATGAAAATGAATAAAAATTACAGATAAAATATAATGAATATGTAATCTTAAACCCCAGCAAATCTATAATTACTTTAAATGGAAATGGTCTAAAATCACCAATTACAGGGCAAACATTTTCAAAATAGATTTAATAAATGACCCACACATGATTTCTATAAAAATTCACTTCAAATATTATGCTTTGGTAGGATAAAATTAAAAGTGAGAAAAATATCTACTATGCAAAGTCTCATCATAAGAAATCTGGAATTGTTCTATTATTAGAACAAATAAACTGCAAAGAATAAATGCATTATGTAATTACAAAATGATCTATGTACCAAAAAACATAATCCTAAGAAGATAGCTGAAAAATAACAAAGTAAAAACTGACAAAATTAAAGGAGAAATAGATAAACTAGGGATTCTAAATTCCTCTCTTAGTAGTTTAGAAACATAGAGTTAGTAAAAAGAAAATCAAAAAGAATATAGAAAATCTGAAAACACCAACTAATGTCTAAGTTGTTTTCTAAGTGACTTAACTAAAACAATACATCCAATAGCAGCAGAATACACATTCCTCTCAGGTTTATATGGAATACTCACAGATACCCTGATTGATACAAACTTCCTATGACAATTTAAAAGAATTGAAGTCATATAAAGCTTTTTGACCTGAATAAGAAGGAAATGGAAAGGACAAACGAGTTTATATGGCATATGTGGGAATCTCTTATATTCTTTATGTAACATTTATGTAATCTAAAGCTACTTTAAAAATGAAAAATGAAATAAAACTGATAGGATGGAGCAAGAGCCTTGCTTAAGGGATAATTTTATGGACTTAAATATAACACAATAGAATAGAAGAAAACTTGCAAAACTATAATATAAATGTTTACTTTAAAAGTCAATAAAACAACAAATTAAACACAAAATACAAATAAATAACTAATGAAGATAAATATACAAATTAATAAAATAGAAAAATGCCTATAATAAAAAGGAGAAAGAAAGCCAAAAAATTAATCCCTAAAAGCTATAATCTTAACAAATTTAAAACTTAATAAATACTTGATGAGACCAATACATAATAAAAATATATAATCTATATTAGGAATGAAGAAAAAGTACCATATAAATTACCATATATATTTATATAAAAGTACATATATATATAACATTATAAGCAGCTATAGTAGCACATTTTATGACAATTGTAATGGTTAAGATCATGTGTCAACTTGGTTAGGTTATGGCATCCTGTTGTTTGGTTAAGCAAGCACTGGCCTGATTATTCCTGTGAGAATATCTCATGGATTTAAATTTTTAGGAGGTTGATTGCATCTATGGCCTATTACATCTATTATCAACTAAGAAGATTAGATTCAGAAATTAGAGAAGTCCCATGCAATCATTGAAAGCCCTTAGAAACAGAAGGCATGATTTCAACAGTCAGAAGGGAAAATTTCCATTTCCACTTCATCCAGTCAGGTTCTCCAGGTAAATTCATCACAAACTTTCATTGGAGTTCCAAGTGTGTGATCTGCAACTGTGGAATTTGTACTTGCCCATCCCCACTGTAACATGAGCCAATTTCTATAATAAATGTGATAATATTTACATTTCAGATTTTTGCGCTAGGAGTATTTCTAGGGAAATAATATCCAAAGATGAGATTTCTTAGTTGGTTCTTGGATTTGGGAAATTTGTTCTCTAATCTAGTACATTCAAAGGTAATAATGACTCTATTTATAACTATCCAGAAGGCACTGATAGTCCTTGTCATGAGTATGTGATAGAGAAACTTAAAATATCTCCACTGGATATGGCTATCCAAATGCTTATAAGAAGCAAGGCTTTGGTTGACATTGTATTTTACACTTTAACAGAGTTTCGTGGAATTTAAAAGGATAAAGATGCTGAATGGCTGGTTCTAAACACACTGGATACAGATGTAAAATAAAGGGATGAGATGAACACTTCAAATTTCCAACATAAGCACTAGATGGACATGAAAATGTCTGTGCACCTTGAAAGAAAATCTTATTTTGTGTAGTCACAGACTTGAGATTTCTATAAATGAGGTTCAGAGTTTTAAGGTGTGAGTGGCTGACTTATAACATAAATTGAATTCCCAGCCTTATAGGGTTTCTGTTTTTAAAGTGAAGGCATTGGTTGGAAAATAATGGGATCCTGAAAACTGGGATGGGGATATATTGGTTGATAATGATGATGGTGTGTACATTGAAACCTTAGATTCTGCTGAGTTTTCCTAGATATGCCTGTTATGGTCTGTACTGAGGAATCATACGTTCAAATGCCAGTCTTTCCTGAGGACTCAACCATGCAATCTCTACCTGAAGAAATTAACCCTCATATGCCCGATAAACCTATAACTACTTCCCATGAAGAAACAGTCCTCAATTCTCTGTATGAAGAGGTTAATCCTGTTCCACCAGATGGAACTGCAATGGGGTGCCCCAAAGTAGATTGATTGCAAGGCACTTCTAAATCTTTCCACAACCACCCACCACCCATCTTTTCTTCTGGGCCTATAAGTAGGCTGATGTTTCAACAGGCCCAAAAGTTGGGGTACAAAATGTGACCAATGAGGAGGTATTTCACACTCCAAAAGTACTGCATGATTTTATACATTTATATAGAAAGTAATCAGGTATATGCATTTGGGAATGGATATTAAGGGTATGGTGTAATGGTGGAAGGAACATAAAGTTGAATCTGGCTGAATTTATTGTTATGTGCCCACTAAACAGAGATTCTGAATTCAATGTCACAGATTAAGGAATTAGAAAAGGCTCTGATGTCTTGTTTGGATGACTGGCTGAAGTATGGACTAAAATTTGACCTATATTGCCTGAGGTTGAAATGCCAAAACAACCTCATATAATATAGATGAGAGATTCAATATTAGGGTGGATTTAGCATGAAAGAATTGCTCACCCACTCCAGGAATGTCCTGAGGACACACCTTTCACCAGGAATGTTAGGAATAAGTCCATTATCCTTGATAAACTCTGTCATTGCTCTCCTCTCAAAGTTAAATGTTACTGTGGGAGTTGTTGTCACTGAACTTTGATACATAAACACAATGAGATTAACTAGGTTAGCAGAAGCCAAGGGGCAGCACTTCATGACCAAAGACAAGGTTGGCCTGGCTACCAAAATGTACAGCAGAGTCAAAGAAGTAGTCAGAATAGTATGACTTATAGAGACCTATGGCTTTGACTAGTCCAACATGGGGAATCAAGAAATAAAATAAATGGGAAGTCTACTAATTTTTTAAGGAAAGGAGACCTAGGTCAAGTGACTAAAACTTAAATTTGAATCATAAAAACAGAATCACAGTCCCTTAATAAATACCCAGACTCGAGACAGACTACAGACCAAGATCCCCTTGAGTAAAGGGAAGGTTGAGTCCACTTGTGACCAGATCCAATACACTGACAAAAATGTATACTTTTAATCTTCCTCTCAGATATCCCCAAAGGGACCTACAGCTTTTTAAGAGGTTAACTTTGCATTGCGGAAAAGGAAATGAGTAGATGTGGGGGTTTTTGGTGATAATTAGACACTGGCTCAAAAGTGATATTAAATCTAGGATACTCAAAATGTCACTGTGGTTCACCAGTCAGAGTAGGGGCTTATGGAATTCAGGTGATCAGTGGATCTTTAGCTCAGTTCAGTCTCACATTAAGTTTAGTGTGTCCCCAGACTCATTTTTATATTTCTCTTCTATAGCAGTTTAATATGGTTATGAATTCCAAAAATAGATATTGGATTACATTTGTAATCTGGTCTGTACCCGGGTATGATTGAGTTATGATTACGGCTTTGATTGGGCCATGTCATTAGGGCACTGAGTCCCCACCCCTTGGTGGGTGGAGACTCACAGATAAAAGGTGTGGGGAAGGACAGCGTTGGGGGTTCTTTTTTTTTTTTTTTTTTTTGGGTTGATCAGTGGCCTTTATTAAAGGACAATCTTTTTTTTTTTTCACTTGCCCATTTTTTTTTATTGACTTTGTAATAATATTACATTAAAAATATATATGTGAGGTCCCATTCAACCCCACCCCCCCCACCCCCCCCTCTCCCCCCCCCCAACAACACTCGTTCCCATCATCATGACACATCCATTGGATTTGGTAAGTACATCTTTGGGCACCTCTGCACCTCATAGACAATGGTCCACATCATGGCCCATACTCTCCTCCATTCCATCCAGTGGGCCCTGTGAGGATTTACAATGTCCGGTGATTACCTCTGAAGCACCATCCAGGGCAGCTCCATGTCCCAAAGATGCCTCCACCTCTCATCTCTTCCTGCCTTTCCCCATACCCATCGTCCACCATGTCCACTTTTCCCAATCCAATGCCACCTCTTCTATGTGGACATTGGATTGGTTGTGTCCATTGCACCTCTATGTCAAGAGGAGGCTCAGATTCCACATGGATGCTGGATGCAATCCTCCCATTTTCAGTTGTAATCACTCTAGGCTCCATGGTGTGGTGGTTGTCCTTCTTCAACTCCATCTTAGCTGAGTGTGGTAAGTCCAATAAATCAGATTGTAGGTGCTGGAGTCTGTTGAGGCTCAGGACCTGGCTATCACATTGTCAGTCCAGAGATTCAAATCCCCTAAATATATCTTAAACCCCAACATTAACTGCACCTCCAGCACATTAGCATGAAAGTCTTATGAAGGGAGATCCCATCTGAGTCCAGATTCATCACACATAAACACCATTTCCAAAGAGGGGCCATCTGCCCTGGTAGTTAACCCCATCGGCCATGACCATAACTCCCATGGGTCTCTTTAGCCCTCAAAGGAACCAATATCTGGGGGTTGTATCTGCTTTATCTGTCTCTCTGACTCTGCTCAGTTGTGCATGAGGGCAATCCTTCTGCCAGCCTCCAGACTCTTTTTTAGAAACTCGTAGCCATATAAACTCATTTCTCCTTTCCATTTCCCCCTTACTTTAGATCAAACAGCATTTTAAAGTCATGTTATTTTATGTAGACAGGGATATTCTGCTGATCCGCATTGAACCTTCTGTATAAGGTCATTTTCCAGTTGCATCATCAGTTGGTAGTTGATAGTGGTCCCTCGTTGCCAGGGAGGCTCATCCCCGGGTGTCATGTCCCACGCTGGGGGGAAGGCATTGCATTTACATGCTGAGTTTGGCTTCGAGACTGGCCACATTTGAGTAACATGAAGGCTGACAGGAGGAAATTCCCAGGCACAATGTTGCTCTAGGCCTTGTTCTTATTTTAGGTTTATCAGCTCACAAGCATAGTCATTAGCATCAGGGGCTCACTGTTGAACCCTCACTCCCTCCCGGTCCCCGCCGCTGTACCTGGGAGACTGTCGCTGCTCCCCTAGGGACCACGACAGAGCACCACTGGCCAGGAACCCAGTACCCCCCCTGCTGTGGTTTTTAATTGTTGCCACTATGAGTATATCGTTGGGGGTTCTTAATGTTAGAGTTTTGATGTTGGAGTTTGATGTGGAAGTCTTAAAGTGGAGCCCCAGGGAAAGAGACAGAGCCCTTTGCCTAATAGTCTACAGCTAACCTTGTGGAGAGAGGCAAAGCCTAGAGAGCCTCATAGTCTACAGCAGACCTTGCAGAGAAAACAAAGGAGCTGAGCCCAGTGGAACCCAGGAAGCCTGAACCCTCACAAACATTGGCAGCCATCTTGCTCCAACACATGAAAATAGACTTCGGTGAGGGAAGTAACTTATGATTTGTGGCTTGGTATCTGTAAGCTCCTACCCCAGGTAAATAACCTTTATAAAAACCAACCAATTTCTGGTATTTTGTATCAGCACCCCTTTGGCTGACTAATACATTCTTCCAAATCGAGAAGGTATAATTGGAATAAGCATATTCAGAAATTGGCAGAATCCTAATATTTGTTCCCTGGCTTGTGCAGTGAGGGTTATCATGGTAGAAAATGCCAAATGGAAGATATTAGAACTGCCTCTACCTAGATAAATAATAAATTAAATGCAATACCACATTTCTGGAGGGATTGCAGAGACTATTGCAACCATCAAGACATTGAAGAATGCAGGGATGGGAAATAGAGATTCTGGCTGGAACTTTAGAGAAGCCCACATAGGATAATAGAAGCACACACCCTTAGGATTTTGGAGAAAATCACTGCTATCCTCTGCAGATAACTACTCTTTTATTGCAAAACTGCTTCTGACCTACTGCTGGGCCTTAACAAAGACCTTAAACTTAACCATGGCCCACCACATTACCATAAACCCTTAGTTGCTTTTCATGAACTGGATGTCATCTGACCTAACAAATCATAATGTGTGTGCATAGTTGCATTCCCTCAGAAAATGGAAGTGGTATCTATGAAATAGGGCTTGAGAAGACCCCAAAGGCAAAAGTAAGTTACAAGAGGAAGTGGACAACATGCCCATGGTCACCACTCCTGCCACATAACCTTCTCTTTCTCAGCCCACAACTGTGGCCTCTTGGGGAGTTCATCGCAATAATTTGACTTAGGATGGAATGTATATTGTGTATGGGCATAGTAATTGACTTCTGTTTTCCTAGGCTGACCTGGCTACAGCCACTGCTTATGTCAGTTCTGCCATCTGCTGAGACTAACACTCAATCCCTTATAGGCCACCATAACCTGAGGTGGTCTGTTTGCTATCAGGTGGCAGGTTGATTACTTTGTACCACTTCCATCATGAAAGGGGGAGTATTTTGTTTTAATTGGAATGGACACATATGTTAGATGTGGGTTTGGCTTTCCTGCATTCAATGGTTCTTCCAAAACTACTATCCATGGATTACACCTTATCCACCCTTCATGGTATTCCACATATCATTTTTGCTGATTAAGGAAACCATTTCAGGGAAAATGAAATGCTGCAATTGATGCATGCTCATGGAATTCTATGGATTTACCATGTTTCTCATCATCTTGAAGCAGATGAATCTATAGAAGGGTGGAATGCCATTTTGAAGACTCAGTCACAGCTGCAATTGGGTGACAATATCTATCAGGGCTGGAGTAAGGAATCTGTACATGCTCTAAATTAGTTTCCACTGAATGGTGCTGGTTTTCTCATATCTTGGATTCATGAGTCCAGGAATCAAGAAGTAGAAATGGAATAGCATTACTCACTAGTTCTACTAGTGACCCACTAGGAGCATTATTTTCTTCCTGTCCCTGCAACCTTAAGCACTGCTGGACTATAGTTCTTTGTTCCAAATGAAGAGTGCTTCTAACAGTAGGCACAAAAATTATTCTAATGAAGTAGAAATTAAGACTGCCAACTAGTTTCTGCATACCTCTCAATCAACAGGCCATGAGGGAAATTGCTGTGCTGGCTTTAGTAAATAATCCTGATTATCAAGGGGAAATAGTCCTACTACTATATAATGAAGGTAAAGAAGAGTTTCCTGGAGCACAGGAGATCCACTTTTGTTAGTCTTAGTCCTATCATGACCTGTGATTACAGTAAATGGAAAACTGCAACAGTACAATTCTGGAATTACTACTAATGGGCCAGAAACTACATGAATGAATGTTCAGTTCATCCCAACAGGCAAAGAACCATTGTTAGCTGAGGTGCTTTCTGAGGCTACAGGTAATATGGGATGGGTGGTGGGAGAAAATAGTTTTAAATATGAGCTATGACCACATAACCAGTTATAGAAATGAGTATTATAAAGGTTATGAATATTTCTTCCTTGTTTTGGGTATGCTTTTATATACATGTAAGTCAAATATCTTCATTTTCTTCCCTATATTATACCTTTATCATATGATATACATTGCATTAACTTTATATCATAGTATTTAATTTATAAGATAAGTTTAAGAGTGAATATTGTCCAAGGGCTTTTACCCTCTTCTGGTGATACCTCATCTGTCTCCAGCTGTATGCAGGGTATTTGAATATATTTAGGCAAAAATATGACTGCTATTATTTCTATTTAGAGATTAAGTATGGTTTAAGGAACTATGTATGGATGCCACATTCACAAGGGATGGACTCTCATGCTTAAGGCAGTCTGTCATCTTGGTTAGGCAATAGTGTACAATGGTTTGGTTAAGCAAGCACTGGCATGATTGTTACTGTGGGGATTCTTCCTGGATTTAAATCATCAGTAAGTTGATTGTCTTTATGGCTGTTTACATCTACAAACAACTCAGGAGACTGCCTTCAACAATAGAGAAGTTGCATCCATTCAGTTGAAGGCTTTAAAGGAGAAGGGATGATTTCAGCAGTTGGAAGGGAGAATTTTCATCTGTACTGCAATCAGAAAGCTTCTCCAGGGTCATTCACCTCACACCTTCAATGTAGTATCATCTTGCAAGTGGTCTTATGGAACTTGGACTTGTGCAACACCACAGATGAGTGAGCCAGATGATATTTATATCATCTATTTGCCTACCTACCTACTTCCATCTTGTTGGCTCTGTTTCCCTAGAGAACCTGAATATATTCTGGTTTATATTATATTCAATTGACACACTCCCATAAAACAAAAGTTCATAAAATTAATAGAAGAAAATTTATAAAATATAGTAATTGATAATCAGTAAACTGATTTTGCAATTATAGAAATGTATAATAGAAGGAAAAATCCTTGTCAAAATGAAATCATCAACACTCAATTATTTTTGGAAGAAATTTTGGTTTATTACAGCAATACGATTGATTATTTTTACTTTTTAAAAATTAATTTGTATAATAAGCAAAGATTACACCTTAGCCTAAAATAAGAAATATATCCTCTGATCATCACAAGAAAAAAATTAATTTAGGAAATTTAATAATATTAAACTTCTATGGACTAAGTCAATATCATAGACTAGCTCTGTTCAAGCTCTACAGTGTCCTTTGTGATAGCCATCTTGTCTTTCCTGTCCCATACATATTTTGGAAACTCTGGGAATATATGGCTATAAAAATAAAAAAAAACAAAGTATGTATGTTAACCATATATACAGTTAGAAGTCAAGATAGTGGTTATTGGGTGGGGTAATGCAGTATGAAGGTTTAGGGACTGGAAGGGAAAACAAACAGGAATCATGGAATTCTAGGGATAATGTATTACTTGATCTGAGTGATAAATACAAAGGTTTGCTGAATTTGTGAAAATTCTCCCATATTATCTGCACATTTCTTTATGGGTTTTAATTCTAACAAAACTTTAAGAAATGAAGAACACATAAAATATTAAATATATTGATATACTATACTAATATATTTATATCTAACATAACATGAAGTATGAGTGATATAAAACCAAAGTGTCTTTCAAGTCAACAAAGATAAATGGTTTAATTAACCTATTGCAAAATACAATAACATTATGTCTGATTATAAAGTTAAATTCAGCTCTACACTGAGTGTCTACATTATGTACACTCTTCAATGCAATTATGCAACAAGTTTCAAAATAAAAATATGGAGTAAGTAATTGTTTTAGTTTGTTAAAATGTTCTGGCAGCAATATACCAGAAATGGGGTGGCTTTTATAATCGGAATTTATTAAGTTAAAAGCTTACTGTTATGAGGTTGTGAAAATACCCAAATCAAGGCATCATCAAAGACACTGTTTCACTGATGGATGGTCTGTTATGGGCAATCAGACAAATGGCAGCATCACCTAAGGAGGCTTTCCTTCTGAGCGCAGCTATGGGCAATTAGGTACAAGGTAGGGCATAATGGTGGCTCTGTCCAAATAAAGACATCAAGAGAACCTCTCTCCTCAAGCTCAGCTATGGGCAATCAGGTATATGGTTCATCTCTTCCCTCTCACCCAGGTCTCTTTCTCAGCCTCTATGGAGCCAACTTCTGTGTTTCTGTGTTCTGCAAATTTTAGCTTCTAGCCCCTGGTACCTCTCTCTCAGCCTCTCAGGGTGTCTCTCTTTTCAGTCCTCCATTTATGAATGACTCCAACAAGAAGACCAAGACCCACTCTCAGTCATTCCTCACTGAAACAATCCAATCAAATGCCTACCACCTGAATTAATTCAAATCAAAGTGTCCCACTCCCACAGGAATAGGTTAACTCCAAGAACCTGATTTCTCTTTGAACAGTATTGCCTGCATCTGCAAATTTTGATGTATTTATTTTCTTTATCCATCATTTCAAAATATATCCATTTTCAAATTTAGGCCAAACCATTTCTCCTTTAAGCAAAGAATTTTGATGATTTATTATTTATTATCCAAAATGTGAAGAATTTTAAAATTTTTATTTCTACTATTTATTTTGAAATTAATTATGCAGTGTTTAGTGAACAAATTATTTGAATTCAGTTTGTTTTGTGACATTATATCCAACATGTGCAGCTGTCTCATTATGATTATTTATATCAAGTTTGTTAAGGATGTATTCACAAGTATGAACTTTTGTTTTATGGGAGTGTGTCAATTGATTATAATATAAATTTGACCTTCCAAATTTGTCAAATTTTTTTGGAGATGGGGTAGATTTTTTTCTTTAGTAAGATGTTCTATAAATTCCCACATATTATTATGGATTTCTCAATTTTGATTTTAACTTTGTCTAATGTATTTTGAGACAATGTTATTTGGTTCATCAAATTAAGTTGTTAAATATTTCTTGTGAATTGAACTTTATCAATTATAAAATGTCTTTCTTTTTCATTTTTAATGCTTCTTTTCTTTAAAATCATACTGTCAGATATTATTATAGCCTATAAACATAATTATCTGATTTATGCTTACAGGGTAGATAATTTTAAATCTTTTTCTTTCATACAATTTCTATCCTTATATTTGAACTGTCATAGTTGTAAATAGCATATTAAGTGGTCAGTTTTCCTGCCTGATATTTTTTATCTTTGTAAGTTGTTGAAACACTTAATATATTTATGAATACACTCAAATTTAAACAATATAATTATGAGAATATTTCATATTTTACAAATATTTTAAAATATTTTGCCCATTTTATTGGGCTGTTTTCATTTTAATTATTTAGTTATAAATATTTTTTATAATTCTTGGATGTTTGCCTTTCCAATCTTTTCTTCAGAATGTTCCTTACCTCAAAATTTTCTTAACAGTGTTTTTTTACACTAATATCACAGGCTTTGATTACTGTAGCTTAACAATAATTTTGAAATCCAATTGTGGATGTTCTCCAAAATTTTTCTTCCTCTTCAAAATTGTCTTGACTATTCTCCATCTTTTGCCCTTTCACAATGATTTTAGAATCAACTTATCAATGTCAGCAAAAAGTATACAGATATTTTCAGATTTCTTCATGTTCTTGTGAGGTTTCTGGTGAAAAATTAACTCCATTCCCACTCTCTTTCCTCAAATTTTCCTGAGATTTTCTTTAAAACTTACAACTCAATATATTAGAATAAACTGATTAACATCTAATGACAGAAAAAAATCTTAAAGGTATGTAGAAGAAAAAATCATAGAACCATAATAAATCAAGAATTTGTAGTGATATGTCCAAAATATTGGAAGGAATTTAAAAAAAACAAATTTACCAAGTTAAATTTCTGAACCCTCAAAAATATTTGTAAAGAAAAAAGAAGTCAAAATAAAGGCATTCAAAAATAAACAAAAATAGATGCAGGACAGAATGAAGAGTAATAGAGATTCTTAATCATAGCATGGGTTGAAAACTACTATTTCATCATGTCTAACATGGGAATGGTTCATATACCATGATTATCTACCAGGAAACCATCTGAATCATGTAAAATATTTTTTAGTCATGAGGAATTTTATTTAGTGAGTAGGATATTAATATGCAGACATCAACTGCATATTTAGGAGGAACACCTACTTAAATGATGCAAGAAAAGATTCATTTATAAAACATTAAGAAACATGAGTTGGCCAGGAATAAATTAGAAGAAAAAAGCAAAATGGTAGTCTACTCTTGAAACATGCAAGAATATTCTCAAGCAATGGTATATCCTCTTTCTTTTGGAAAGAAAATCTTATTCTCTTAAGGAAAAAATATAAATATAGCTAATAAATCTCTGAAGAATAAAAATAACAAAGGAGAATTTACCTTAATAGCTATTAAAATGTTCTACAAGTCAACAGTGACTTAACTAGAATGAATTGGAGTACAAATAGAAATATTAGTGGAAAAACATTTATTTATTATGGATAAAGTATATGTGAAATATACCTGATAATCATTTACTATTGATTACTGCATATATGATTCACACCTCATAACAAATACAAACAGAACAAAATGAGAAACTAAGATGCTTCTGTTTTTAATTTTATTTTTAAGAAATAAGAGTTTTTGAGGAAAATATGATTCCTTTGATATATTTGAATAAGGAGAGTATTTCTAAGTCTTAAAATATAAATGAAAGTAAATCTAGATATATAAAACTAAATAAAAGTAAAATATTTTTTGAACAGAGAAAATAAAGAAGTATTCAAAACTGGAAATGTGCAAAAATATTTTCAGCTCAGATAATAGACCAATGGTTAAAAGTTTTTATAAAAAAATTACTGACATTGAGGAAGAAAGCCCAATATCACAACAGAAAATGAGAAAAGTATGTAAAGAAAGATTTCACCCATATTAAATACAAATAACCTGATCCTTCAATATAGATGTGAAATATGAAACTTATTCATAATGGAAATACTAACTAAAGAATCAAAACATTTCTTACCATTAGACTGACAAAATCCAACATTTTGAAAGTAATCTTTTTTAATGAGTTGTAGAAGAAAGGCCACTCTTATATGGCTGTTGTACATTATATATGGTTGTTAGAAGTGCAAAATTTTACAATTCCAACTGAACAAAATTATTCAGCATCAAATTTATTAGTGCATTTTCTCCTGGAATAATAGTTGTACTATAAGAATTAATCAGATAAAGTTACACACACATTCGTAGATAGATAGATAGATATAAACACATATACATACATACAAACTCATATTTAAAACACTTGTAAATGTTTATTTCTTACATTACTGTTTGAAATAACAGAAACAAGAAATAGCCAGATACCCCAATACTAATGGTATTTTAAAATACAGAAAATTCCATTTTTTTCATCAAAAATATATGCTCTCTTTACCCTGGTATCAAATATACAAAATACATATTCTGAATATTTGCCTTTTAAATGTTTTTGATTTTTGAAATATGTGACATAATTCATTTTTTGGAATAAGATAAAATAATATGAATTAATTACTTGATGTTATATTCAAATGGAATATATGAAATTGTGCTTAGTGATGTTTGTGTGAGTAAGGTACCTGGAGGAAGGTGATTTAGAGATTTCTGAGTTTTTCCAGTGAAGTCAGGGAAACTTTCTCAAGAAAATGATGCATGAGGGAAGAGCCTGAAAGACAAGTGCTTAACCAGATTGCTGGGGTAAGGAGGCTCTCCCTGGTGGAATGAGCAACAGAGGCAAATATTTCTGGAGGAAAGAGCATGGCAAGTATGTGGTGATGAAACAAAACAGTGTGGCTTTAACTCTGACATTAGGGAGCATGGACATGAGTGGGGTAATGCAGAGACCCTAAGTCAGTAAGAGTGATTTAGTTTACATTCTTAAAGCAATGCAAAAGGTGTTAATACTGTTTTAATGAGGGAGACATGATCTGATTAAAATTATAGCAGGTTCCCTTTTGTTAGGACATGGAATATAGTTTAGAAGTGGCTTATTCTTTATGAGTTGACAACTAAACAGTTTGGTCAGGCTCCAGAGGGAGGAGGCCTCTGGAGAATGTCCCCTAAGGGGTCTCCCTAGCCTTGTATGGTAGGATCATATGCTTAGCTTCAATGAAGCAGTCACAATGAGAAACTTTACTTATAGTTCCTCAAATCAGGCAGGATAACAGTGGAGGTGAAGGCAGAGTTCCTCCCAGTGCTTAGCAGAGGGGTAATCCGTACTTGGGGAAGCAGTCTTTTCTACTTAAGGGCAGCTGAGGAGGGGATGCCATACCTTTGCATGGTTGTTTCCTAATGGATTTTTCAAATGACTTTAGCAGCAAGGGCCCTTGACTGACTGGACCATGGTTTAAATTTCCTGCCCTGCTTCCAGGGAGAGACTGCTTAAGTGCTCTGACCTAGCCTTGGCCAGGCCTAGGCAGCAACTATCTGTTGTCCTGACTGCTCCCAGGATAAATGACCTTGGATGCCTTGCCTGTTGACTGAGATGGAATTACTTTGAACTGAGGAATCATTAAATGCTACAGGGATGGTTCAGCTCAGATATTTAGGTAAGCATTTGAGAAGGATAGTGAATAGGAAAATGCCAAAGAGTTCCCAGAGAAGAATTTGAAACCCAGTCGTTAGCCCACTCCAGGATGTAGGATCTCTCCATGAGAACAGATTGAAGCTATTTGACAGTGTGGAAATGTTGGAGAAAATTTGGGTGAGATGTAAGTATTGTTTCTATTTGTGTGGCAAGGTGCATGTGTCATCTTGAATCTTCCCCAAATTATTAATATAAATGCAGCAGATGGTTCCCTGGAGGAAGCAGACACCATGCTTCCTGGCTAGTATGTAATCTATAGTCAGACAGTTGTCTAGGGCCATTTGGGTTGGGGTCCCATAGGATTGCTGCATTAAGGCTAAAGTTTCTTAGAGATTTTCAAGGAGGTAGCTGAAGTGGCAGAAAGATTGGTGTTAGCCTGTATGATTTGCTTCTGTGTGCATAGTGCGGAGTCATCTAGCCCTGTTCCACTGAGGGAGAGCAGTAGGCCTGTTCCTAGTATTATAGAAATTACTAGTATTATATCAGAGACATGAGAGTGTATTCTGGTGTGGTCCTTCTGGTGTTATCTGGAGTGGGTGGTTCAATGAGACTAGAGTGCATACATCAGAGCTGCATTTGCTCCCCAGGTGCAGGCACAGAGGCAATGTGCTGAGGTTTGGGAAAGGAGAAAGTCATGTATCAGGAATCCAGTCTGCAAAGGATACCAAGTGTTTGGTTAGGGAAGAAGTAAGTCAGGGTTTTCTCTGGGTGATCAGCTAATATATCAGGTGATTTCCCACAGGACTTGTGTCCTACAGGGCAAAATAGTTGTATTTATCCTTATGGAGCAGGCACCAAGACAGATTTGGAGGACATGTAAGAACTTTTGGTGCCAGATACAGGGTATTGTAGTTTGACTTATCCTACTTAGGAACAGTTAAGCATTTGTCAGAGGGGCTGTGTATGATTTAGAGGGACACATGGAATACTGTCTGCCTGGCTAGTGGATGTAGGTTTAATAGGTAAGTCAGACAGGCCACTTATTTGGTTAAAATTTTCATTGAATTTGACAGCAGGCCTAGCAATTGTAGCACCTGAGAAAATATGTGCTTGTTTCAGCACAGCATACAAACCAAATTGGGCTCATTTAGGGAACTAGGACCTCAGTGATGGTTTGAGATACTGGGGCTTTTGTAGCTGCCTGGGGTGATCTCACTGATATAGACATAGGAAAGGTAGAATGGTAAGCCCTGCTGTTGGCATGCTTTCTGGAAGCCAATAGAAGTTGAATTGAGACAAGCACCTTACTACACAGTATACACTGCAGTCAAGGGGCATAACTCCTATGAGGCAGGGAAAGGTAATGGTGAGGAGGGTAGGTCAAAATTATGCATCAAATCATATAGTCCTCCCATTTCCAGATTTTCTGCATAATGGCCCAATCTTCCCATACACTGACTACTGCCGAGAGGTATTCTCACAAAAGGAGACCTAGTTATAAGGGTTACATTAAGACAAGTTGTTATCTTAGCTAGATGCAACTCTGTCATTCACCTGGAGTTTCCAGCAGTGTCAGACTGGGATTGTGTTAGAGGTGACCTCATGGCTTCCTCTGGTTCCACCCCCAATCCCAATTGGGCCATTCAGCTGTCTCCACCAATCACAGACCCTCCACCTTCACCAGCCTCCCAACCCCCACGCAGGCCCAGAGTCCAAGTCTTGAGTCTGCAGTGCACTGGGCAGACCCTGGACCCTCCAGGCTCTTCCCTCATCACCACCCTCACAGTGCCTGACTAAATCCATTTAAGATAAGTTTTGACTGAATAATGCTCTTTAATCAATACATCTAAACCAAGTTTTTAATGATATTTAACTTGTTCTGGTGCCCAGATATCAGTAGTTAGTTTTGATTTGCTAGATAACTTCTCTCAAATACAGCAACTTAGGCAAAACAAACAAGCAAACATAGTTGCTCATTGTGATTTTGGTTTGGCTCAGCAGGTTTTCGCTGATTTCAGCAGGGATAACTCATGTGATCCCTTTTTTTTGTCTGGGTTTTGTCTGGTAGTTGGATGGCTATTGGCAAGGGTGAGGAGGTAACTGGTCAGTGTGTGTCTTACTACCAAGGAGCTTGCCTGGGCTATTCACATGGTGGAGGTCACAAGATACCTGCAAAAATGAAGAAGAAAAAAGAAATTACTGTATTTCCTGAGGGCAATTAACAGATAATAGTTGAATATTATGGAGAATTTCATAAAGATATGTTTTAAAACTTAAGCCAACTATTTGAAGTTCTAATAAAATCAAACTTCATACCAGAATAAATAGAAAACATAAATAATCTTAGAGCTATTAAAAATAAAACCATAGTTAAGTTCTCCAAAATGGTAGAAATGCATGGCACACATGGTGTCTCTAACATATTTTACTAAATGATTAAAGAGTAAATAACTGCATTCTTACGTAAATTATTATGAAGTATAAAAGAAGTGGTTATACTTCCAAATCATTTCAGAGAGCTAGTATAATAAAAAAAAAACTCAGTATAGAAAAAGAGCACTACAAGTTATTCTATGATTAATTAGACACAAAACTATGAAATAAAATTAATTAAAAATATAAAATTACTATTATTATTATTGTTATTGTTATTAATTTTGGCTTATATGAAAGATGCAATGTTTGCTGTGGTAGAATAAATTATGTATTCATGGGAGAAAAATGTTTCCTTAATACAATTCCTTTGAGAGTGAACCTAATTTAAATAAGGTCCTTTGAAGGTGTTTTGGTTAGAGTGGCCAATTGAACAGGGCAGGCCTTAATATGAATTTCTGGAATTCTTCATAAAAAGAATGAAATTCAGGCAAAGACAAACCATAGATAGAGCAACATGCTGGGCCTATAGAACCTGAAGAGTAAACAGGTGACATCATCACATGCATTGGCATGTAAAAGAAAAGCAAAGTACCAAAGGATCACCAGCATCTAGCCACAGAAGGCCATAGACTTTGGGGAGAAATCATCACCTTATTGACAACTCAGTTTTGGATTTCTTAGACTCAAGACTGTGAGTCAATAAATTCCCATTATGAAGTCAACTCATTGTGTAGTTTTTATCTTAGCAGACAGGAAACTAAGACATTAACTTAACAGTAGAAAATAAGTAAAAGTGATTCAATGTATTAAAACATACAGAGGAGGCAGGGCAAGATGGCATCCAAGTGAATGTACCCTTGTCATCTCTCCTGCAAAAAAACCAGCTGAGTGGGGACAGAATCCTGTCTGAGTGGGCAATTTTAGGACCCTACAAAGCAGGAGGTTTCTGGACATCAATCTAGAGAGACTGTGACAAAAGGTGTGCTTGCTCAAGGTAAAACCAAGGGTTTCTGACACTGCAGCTGGAAGCTGTGGGAAGGCAAAACCCTTCCCTTGGGACTGATAGCTGCAGCACTCCCTGAACACCTCCAGTTGTAAGGCAGCATTCCCAAGCCCTGTGTTCCCCAAACACACAATTCCTGAAACTGTGTTCCCTGAACCCCACCTTACCTGTAACCCATGTTTCCCAAATCTGCAGACCCCGAGCCCATATCTCCCAAGCCCTTGTTCCCAAAACCCAGCATTCCTTGAACTCAGACATTCCCCAAGCCCTCTGGTCTTGGACAAACTCTGAGAATGGGAAGGTGTTGGTGAGGGGTACAGAGGGGCCTGAGGAGTGTAGGTTCAATTGTCTGGATCACCCTTTTTTTGAGCTTGGAGAAGCATACCAGCTGGTTTGGGGAGATACTAGGAAGAAAGGAGAGGTGAATCTGCTGAGAGAGCCCATTTTACCTAAAAGACCTGGGATAGGGCAACTTAGTCTGAGAGAAGGTGGAGTCAGAAAATTAACTAATCCTCTGTAACACACCTAAGGGAGGGGGACAGTAGGACATGCATTATAAGTTTCCAATAGCATATGTAGAGTTCCTGGCAAGGTGTGGGTGCTCTCACTCAAAGAAACTAAGAGTCATTGTTTTCTGTGGAGAGTTGGTTCACCAGGGTCCCATTGGAATCTCCAAGGGGAGCCCTCACAGATCCTTATTGCAGCCCTGGGAGAGAGGGAAGTGAGGAAGGAAGAAAGGGGGTAGGATAGACTCCTAAGCAGTTTATTAAATTGCTAAGAGGATACCTTGCTTGAAGTCTTGTCTGGTCTTTTTTGTTGGTTTGTTTCTTGTCTTTCCTTCCTCTTTATCCCCTCATGGTACTTTTTTCCCCCCTTTCTCTTTTACCTTTTTTTTTTCATTTTTTAACCTCTTTTTTTTTTCTATTTTCTTTTTTTCTATTAGGGGCTGCAGGCATTGTTTCTTATTTGCTGTGCTTCCTCATCCTTGATTTCCTCTTTTCTCTGTGTAGTGGTTTTGGCTACCAATGCTATCCCCTTTCCTTTATATCATTCTATCTTCCATAGGCTATTGTTTCTCTTACATTCCACCTCTCTTTGTTTAGCCCCAATTTTTCTGACTTTTTATTTCTAACACCTCTATTCTGTTGTCTATATTTTATTCAGGCTTTATGTATGGTACTTCCTTTTCTCTTTCCCTCTCTCCTGACCACATAGTCCTTGTAATTCATACTATATTCTTCCCCATATTCAGTTTACAATCTCATTGTAGGTACACCACTTTTTTACTGTTATAAGTACACAGCTTATATGAGTTTAATACTCATTCTCCTAGATCACACATAGTTGTTCTGCTAACATTTTCTATCAATACTAGACTATACTTTTTCTTTTCTTACCTCTTTTGCTTTCCCTGGCCCTATTATTTTCCTTCAAGGGAACTTAGATAACAACAGAGAAATAGAATAAGAACAAAGAGTCAAAAAGAAGGCTTAACATGCACACAAAAGCAACACCTAAATAAATCCCAAGACTAGATGGAGAAGCTAATCAACTGAATAAACCCATCAAGATAAAATGAAGACCAGACAGCAACAAAAAATTACAAACCATACCAATAGTTAGGAAAACATGGCCCAATCCAATGAACAAACTAAAAATTAGGAAGAGGAGCAGAACACTGAACAACTAATCAAAGCTCTCAAAACATAAATCATGGACCAAGTTAATGAAGGGTAGAAGGAGATCAAGATATTAACACGTGGAGAGCATGCAGAAGAAACTGTAAATATATGCAAAAAGAGAATGGATGTGATGATGATGATGGAACAGCAAAATCCAAGAAATCAAAAATACACTCTCAGCAAAAGACAGCAGATTTGAATAGGTGGAGGAAAGAATTAGTGATGTGGGAGACAGTACATCTGAAATGAAAGAGATAGTAGAATTGATAGATAAAAAGATAGAAAAAGTCCAGCAGGGACTTAAGGCCCTGAATGACAACACAAAATTTACAAAATTATGCATTATAGGCATCCCAGAAGTAGTAGAGAAGGGAAAGGGGAGAGAAAGGGTGTTGGAGAAAATAATGGCTGAAAACTTCCCAATCCTATTGAGGGAGATGGGTGTACATGTCCAGGAAGCACAATGTACCCCAAGCAGCATAAATCCCAACAGTTCTACACCAAGACATATGCTTGTCAAATTATTCAATGCTCAAAACAAAGAGAAAATATTAAAAGCAGCAAGAGAAAAGGGAACCACCACATACCAAAGAGGCTTCATAAGATAAAGTGCTGATTTCTCATCTGGAGCCATGGAGGCAAGAAGGCAGTGGTATGATATAGTCAAAGTACTAAAAGGAAAAAATTTCCAACCAAGAACACTCTGTCCAGCAAAGCTGGCATTCAAAAATGATGGAGCATTCAAAATAGTCACAGATAAACAGAAACTAAGAGAGTATGCAAGCAAGAAACCTGCCCTTCAAGAAATACTAAATGGAGTTCTGCAGGAGGAAAGAAAAACAAAAAACAGGAGAGACAGAGTTGGAGGAGAGTGTAAGAACAACTCAAAAGACAAAAAAGAGAAAAACAAAACAGCAAATGACAAACACAAATCCAAAGAAAATATGGCTAATATAAGTAATTCCTTGGGAGTAATTACACTGAACGTCAATGGATAAAACTCATCTGTCAAGAGACACAGATTGGAAGAATGAATAGGGAATTATGACCCTATATGCTGTCTACAAGAAACACATCTTAGAACCAGAGATTCAAGGAGGTTGAAAGTGAACAGCTGGAAAACAATCTTACAGGCAAAGAATAACCAAAAAAGGGTAGGAGTAGCTATATTAATATTGCACAAAATAGACATTAGATGCAAAACTTTTGTGAAAGACAAAGATGGATACTACATATTAGTGAAAAGGATAATCCTTGAAGAAGAAAGAACAATCATAGATATTTATACTCCTAGCCAAGGCACCTTCAAAGACATGAGACAAACACTGGAAAAACTAAGTGATGGAATTGATGCCCCTACAGTTATAATGGGAGAACTTCATACACCACTATCACCATTGGACTGAACATCTCAACAGAGAATCAGTAAAGAAACAAACCAAAGTCTTGTTTATTTATTGGACCAAGTAGACAATATACAGATCATTACATCCAAACACAGCAGGATACACATACTTCTCAAGCACAAATGGATCATTCTCTAAGACAGACCACATGCCAGGGCACAGAGAGTGTCTCAATGAATTCAGAAAGATAGAAGTCATACAACCACAGTGGAATTATGCCAGAAATCTGCAAGTGCCAGGACTCAGATTTGGCACAAAGATAGGGAAGTTAAACAACACAAAAATGTTCAGATATTCATTGGGTATTTTCATAGTAGTTACAATTACAAACAACAATTGAGGGAGTGCTGAGTTCCTAGATGGGGGCTCTGTCACATTCCCCAATGGAACAGCAATAATCCCCCAAGAACAAGGCCAAAGACCAGTGAAGAAGGATGCTCCAATGATGAGCACTTGATACTGATGACTATGCTTATGACCCTGTGTCCTTAAGTATGAACTAGGCCTAGAGCTGCAGGGTTCCTAAGAGTTACCTCCTGAGAGTCTCCATGTTGCTCAAATGTGACCACTCTCTAAAACCAACTCAGCATGTAAATGTATTACCTTCCCCTCAGCATGGGATGTGACTCCTAGGGATGAGCCTCCCTGGTACCAAGGGATTACTACCAGTCACTAACTGGTGATGCAACTAGAAAAAGTCCTTGAATAAAAGGAGGAAATCATAAAGACAAAATAGTTTATATGGCTAAGAGCCTTCAAAAAAATTTGGAAGATCATCAGAGGGGTCACACTTATGCATGCTTCAGCAGGATCCCAAAGACTGACAAAGTAGATACAACACCAGGTACTGGTGCTCCTGAAGGCTCCAGAGACACAGGTTCTACAATTATGGCAGTTGGTTCTGGAGTTCAGTGCCTTGTTAGTGGGTCACCATTTGGAATTTTTGTTCCTGAATGTTATGGAGTTGGACTCAAATGTGACCTTTCTACACATGCCTCTTCTGTCACTTTTACTGAACCTGTGGATTGCACTGGGGTTGGTATATACAAGGAGATTTGAATCTCTGGACTGGCCATGTGCCAGCTGGGCCCTGAGCCTCAGCAGAGTTGCAACTCCTGCTCTCCAGTTCATTGGACTTACACAGGTAAACTAACATAGGGGTAAATGTGGTCAACCACCATAACAGAGAACTGAGAGTGTCTACAACTCCAAGCAGGAGAATTGCATTTTTCAACCATGTGACATCTAAGCCCCTTCTTGATATAGAGGTGGAGTGGACATCACCATCCCAGGGTCCACAGGATGGAGGAATAAATATGGATTAGAGTGGACTTACTGGTACTCTACTATAGAACTGCTGTGACTCTAGCAATGGAAGAAATCGTACCATTGATGTGGAGACAGTGGCCACAGTAGTTTCTGAGGGCAGGGAGAGGGAAGAAGAGATGTGATGTGGGATCATTTTCAGGACTTGGAGTTGTCCTAAATGATATTGCAGGGACAGATGCTGGACATTATATATCCTGTCATAACCCACTGAATGTAGTGGGGGAGAGTGTAAACTACAATGTGAACTATAATCCATGCAGTGCAGCAGTGCTCCAAGATGCATTCACCAAATGCAGTGGATGTGTCCCAATGATGTAGGAAGTCCTTTGATATGAGAGGATTGGGTGGAGTGGGGTGTGGGGTATGTGGGAACCTCTTATACTTTTTAATGTTAAATTTTTTTGTGATCTATGGATTTTCAAAAAAATACAGTAAAAATAATTGCTCAAAAAATATATATATCTAAAGAAAGCACATAATGTTAATCCTAATGCTTTTATAAAATTTAACCACATTTCTGGTGTTTTAGTTTGTTAAAAGCTGCCAAAACAATATACCAGAAATATACCTCAGAACCAGTTTTCAATATCTACAAAATAGTTTACTGTGAATTCGATGGAAATTGTATTCTATTTATAGTTCAAGCTAGTTTTTCTAAGGTCTGATATATAATGGTGCTTCAAGGTGATCACGATGGAATATTTATCTATTAATATAGATATCCTTTGATTTTTCTCATCATTATTTTTGTTTTCCAGATAAAGAAGTTATGTTTATACCTAAATAATATTTTTTGTGATGCTAGTACAAATGCTATTGTGTTTTAAATTTCAAAATCTGATTGTTCATTGCTGGCAAATAGGCAAGCAGTTATTGTTGGTATTTTAATGTTGTATCCTAGAAACTTGTTAAACTTTCTTATTACTTCAAGTAGTAGCTGTGTGTGTATGTGTGTGTGATGATTTTGCAGGATTTTCTACAATCAAGTCTCTGTGAAAATACTTTGTTTTATTTCTTTCTTTCCCATCAGTATACCCTTTATTGCCTGTTTTTGTTTTAATGCACTAATAACTGTATTCAGCACAATATTACACAAGACAGTTGGGCTAGGAAGAATATGCTTTCTTTCTGATTTTAAGGAAAAGTGTACAGTTTCTCACCATTAAGTATATTTATTATATACTTGTATCAGTGTTCTTCATCAATTTGGGCAAGTTTTCCTCTATTTATACTTTTCTGTGAGTTTTTATCATGAATGGTTATTGGATTTTGGAAAATGTTTTTCTGTGTTAAATGATATGATGATATGAGTTATCTTCCTGGATTTCACTGTTTTTTTTTTTTTCAAATTTGATCTAGCTTTACATACCTGGAATGAATCCTAGATGGTTATCCTGTAAAACACATTTTATACTTTGTTGAATCAATTTTCTAGTATTTTTGAATATTTTTGCATCTATTTACATCAGAGGTAATGGTATGTTATTTTTCCCTCATCATTTATTGGTCTAGTTTTAGAATTATGATAATTCCAGTCTTATAGAATGAGTTAGGAGATATTTCCTTTTCTTTCTAATTCCTCAGAGGTTGTGGAGAAATGATACCTAATCTGTTGGAAGATTATTAAATATTAAATCATTTTCTTTAGTCAATATAAGGTTATCTAGATTATTTATTTTTGTGTGAGTTTGATAGTGTGTATCTTTCAAGGCTTTGTTCTACATCATATAAAATTATTCATACTATTCCTTTATTATCCATTTAATGATCATGGGGTGAATAGTTATGAACCATTTTCATTGTTTTGCTAAACATTTTAGTTTGTAATATCAACTTACAGAAAAGTTATAAAAACAATGCAAAACTCTGACAGTAAGCTCCAACATAAACCCCTAACCTTGACACATTTCTGTATTATTCTATCTATACATTTATCAATTTAGTCATCTATTTATCTAAATATATGTGATAGATTGTACATATGTTTCATGATCTCACTGTACTCTCATGCAAATTTCCTAAGAACAAGGAAATCCATATATGTAACCAAGGAAAAAAGAGGTGTGATATTGGGGCATTATCATGACTTGAAGTTGTCCTAAATGATATTGCAGGGACAGATGTAGAACATTATATATGGGAGTCTCATTTTTAATGTAACATTTTGTGTGATCTATGTATCCTTAAAAATAATAACAAAAAAAGAAAAAAATACTGGAGGTGGAAGAGGAAACAAACAAATCTGAACAAGCAACATGTTGCAAATAATACAAATCAGAGAAAATCAAAAGTTCTCACCAGTAAAAATACATGAATAAACTTATAATTTCACTGACATTTTATGAGTTTTATATATTTTTAAAAATCCTTCATAAAGGAATTACATATCCCATGTAATTGGTTGCACAATGCTCAGATCCTCTAGCTTTCACTTACCCAACACTCATATTCTCTCAGAAATGTGCCTGAATATATTTTAGAAATTGGACATAAACTATGAATGGTTTTTTTATGCAGGTTAATTTTGAACACTTGCACACTATCCTATTAATTTAATTAAATAACATTATGTCTTTCATCATCATAAGAACTGCTGTCTTGTGTGTAGAGTGTCATTTTCTTCCATTTATTTCCCAATGTTTTTTTTTTTTTTCATTTTATCTTCAAAGAAGCTTTAGGTTACAGAAAAGTCACATACAGAATATAGGAAATTCCCATATACTCAAAATCCTCTCCCTTTCCCCCTTTCCTCTATTAATATGTTACATGTGGGTGGTACTTTTGTTACAATTGATGTACAAACTATAAAGCATTGCTACTAACTTTGCTCAATGATTTACATTATAGTTTATATTTTGGAACATTCACTTTTATAAATTTTGATGAAATTTAACATGAACTTTGAACATCATTGCAAGTTCATGAAGAAAAATTTCCAAAACCCCAAAAATGCCCCATGTTTCATCTACTTTATCCCTCTCTCCCCATCCCCTCAGGATCCAGAGCAACCACTAAGCTTATTCTTTGAAAAACAAGATTCAGTTATTTGCAACAACATTGAGGGCTTGACAAACTGGCTGGACCCCCTGTATTAGGCACTGCCTATGCTCTTTTAATTAATTAATTAATTTTTATTATGAGTATTTATATTTAATTGTATTTTTGATGGTATATAGATCACAAAAAATGTTACATTAAAAAATAGAGGTGCCCACATACCCCACACCCTACCCCGACTTCTCCCACATCAACAACCTCCTTCATCATTGCAGCACATCAGTTGCATTTGGTGAATACATCTTGGATCTCTGCTGGACTGCATGGATTATAGTTCACTTTGCAGTTTACACTCTGACCCAGTGCATTCAGTGGGCTATGGCAGGATATATAATGTCCAGCATCTGTCCCTGCAATATCATTTAGGACAATGCCAAGTCCCAAAAATGCCCCACATCACATCTCTTCTTCCCTCTCCCTGCCCTCAGCAACTACCATGGTCAACCAAAATGCCCATCAACAGATGAATGGATTAATAAAATGTGGTATATACATACAATGGAATACTACTGAGCTATAAGAAGGAATACAGTTCAAACACATGGGAAACATGGGTGAACCTTGAGGACCTTATGTTGAGTGAAACAAGCCAGGCATTGAAGGATAAATACTACATGACTTCTCTGATATAAAATAAGGAAACCAGGTTGTCTCAGAGAGCTAAAGACTGGATGATAGGCTTCCAGGAAATTGGGGAGGAGACAAAAGTTGTGAGGTGATGCCTACATGGGTGAAATCTATGATATTGTGCAGGTATTTGTATAGGGAAGGAATAAGACAGGGGCATAGGGAAACTATTGGATGGGGCTTAGCAGGCTTGAGGGGGGCTAGGGATGTGAGGATGGGCCAGATGGCCCAAGAAATTGGGGGAGGGTTGGGATAAATAGTTGAACATGGGAGATCATCAGGTATGTGGTTGAAACTATAATGTTGAGAAAAGTTTTTAGAAAATATAATAAGGAAGGATTATCTGTTTAAGGTGCTTAAACTGAAAATATAACCATTTTCCCAAACAAGGATGCAAGTCCTTGCATTATACTCAGGCTCATTCTTGATATGCTTCAGCTTAAATATCATAACATAAACTTATAACAACTTTTGTTATTTGGTAAGGGGATAAGAGAGGGAAAAATATGTATTTGCTTTATGTATATATTCAAAGTATTCATTAAAAAGAAAGAAAAACATTCATTACCATTTTCATCCTCATGTTTTGCAACACCTCAGGTGGTTGTAGGCTTTGTGCCTCTTTTTTCGTTGTAGTGAGGGTCAGATGAAATTTCACCTTAGAACGGGTATCTTCACGTGCATCATGCTATTGGATGACTAGAAATTTTACTAAGGTAAAATTTTTGCTGAATTTATCTTCCATGCTTTGACATACTTTATAAATGAAAATAGGGTAGTAGACCTACTTCTTGCTCACTAGGTCCAATGAACATAATATATCAATATAACAGACCAGTGCAATGTCTTGTGGAAGGGGAAGAAAATAAAGTTCTTGCAGACAAGATTATACCATGGGGATCGAGTGTTGATATATCCCTGAGGTAGGATAGTAAAAGCATATTGCTGGTCTTACAGCTAAACAAAACTGTTTGTGCTGGTGTTTAACAGGTATTGAGAAGAAAATTATTTTCCAAATCAATAACTTCATTCCAGGCACTTGGGAAGGTATTGATTTTTCAAGCAATCATGTCACATCTGGAATATCATCTTTAATTAGAGTCATAACTTGATGAAAGTTATGAAAATCTATGTCATTCTCCAAGATCCCTTTGTTTTCTGTAGAGGTCAAATGGAGTTGAATGGGAATTTGGTGGGAATCAATACTTCTGCATCAATCAAGTCCTTGATAGTGGCTTTAGTATCTGCAATCCCTCTAGGAATGTGATATTTCTGTTGGTTTAATATTTTGCAAGGTGGAAAATGTTTTAGTGGTTTCCACTTGGCAATGCCTACCATAGAAGTCCCTACTCCACACATCATGGAATCAAAGGGATATTTGTTAGGTGCTGAGTATGTCTATTCCAATTATGCATACTGAAACTAGGAAAAAAAAAAGAATGGGAACAGAGAAACTCTGGTCTCACTATGAGAGATATCTGAGCTAAAACTCCATTGATCTCCTGAAATCCTTAAGTCCTGACCCTGACTGGTGGATTACAATGGCATTTTGTGTCTTTCGGAATTAATGTCTGTTCAGAGCCAGTGTCCAGTAATCCCCTAAATGTTGGAACATTTCCATTTCCCTAATGATACTCTTGTAAAAGCCATATGTCCCTTTAGGAAGTTTGTGATAAAGATTGACAGTGTGGAAGGATCCTTCCTTAAGGAGTGGAAGTGTAGAAGAGTACCTCCCAAAGGGACCTGGTCTTCCATTCATTCAAATCATTTTGGGTCTTTAAACTGCCTCAAGTCAGGGAATTGATTGAAGGCGCATGGCTCTGTTTTTTGTTGTTACTGTTATTCAAGTTAGAGTTTTTTTCACTTGAACTAGACCTCTTATGCTTACACAGAGCAAATAATAAATTAGTAGAAAGTCTGTATTAGTCAGCCAAAGGGGTGCTGATGAAAAATATAAGAAGTCTGTTGGCTTTTTAAAGGTATTTATTTGAGGTAGAAATTTACGGTTACCAGGCCATAAAGCACAAGTTACCTCCCTCACCTTTTGCCACATGTTTTAACAAGGTGGCTGCTGACAACTGCCAGGATTCAGGCTTCCTCTCTTCCCAGGGTTAATTTCTTTCTTGGCTCAGGTCCTCAGTTGTGAGGGTCTCTAGACTTTGCCTCTCTCCACAAGGCCAGCTATAGACTATTAGGCAAATGACTTGTTTCTCTTCCTGGGACCTTCTCTCTTCCCTCACAAGCAAGTTCCTTTGTGTGTTTTCTTCCTGGGGCTTCAGCTCAAGACTCCAGCTCAAGACTCCAAAACTTCAGCATTTAAACTCTGACATCTAAACTCCAATATCAAAGCACCAGGGAACCAAGAATGTCTACAACTGCAAGCAGGAGACTCCCATCCATCAACCATGTGGGATCTAAGCCCCCTCTTGATTTATAGGTGGAGTGGATGTCACCATCCCAGGGTCTACAGGATGGAGGAATAGAATATGGATTAGAGTGGACTTACTGGTATTCTACTATAGAACTGCTGTGACTCTAGCAATGGAAGAAATCGTACCATTGATGTGGAGACAGTGGCCACAGTAGTTTCTGAGGGCAGGGAGAGGGAAGAAGAGATGTGATGTGGGATCATTTTCAGGACTTGGAGTTGTCCTAAATGATATTTCAAGGACAGATGCTGGGCATTATATATCCTGCCATAACCCATTGAATATACTGGGGGAGAGTGTAAACTACAATGTAAACTATAATCCTTGAGGTGCAAAGTGCTCCAAAATGTATTCACCAAATGTCTTGAATGTGCCACAATGGTGAAAGAGGTTGTTGATGTAGGAGGAGTGGGTGGGTTGTGGGGTATATGGGAAGCTCTTATGTTTTTAATATAACATTTTTATGATGTATGTATCTTTATAAAAGGACAATTTTAAAAAATAACCTCCAATATCAAAACTCCAACCCTCTCCTTTGCCATGTCTTTTATCTGTGAGTCCCCAACCACCAAGAAGTGGGGACTCACCTCCCTACTGACATGGTCTGATCAAAGCCTTAATCATAATTTAATAGTACCCAGGTACAAACCAGTTTACAAACATAATCCAATATCTATTTTTGGAATTCATAAGCCATATTAAACTGCTACAATGCCCATCTATTTAACTTCTAGGTACCATATAATCAACTAATCAATGCCTTAGGTCTCTGTGAGTCAGACTGTAATGACTTTTACTTTGACTCTACTTTCCATTATGGTATCCAAGCCTACATTGTGTTTGGTGATTAAATGCCCACACTTGGTTCCTGCCAACAGAGAAACTGATCATTACCATTGTTTTTAAGGATCCAAGATCAGTGGCAGCAACTTCCACAGTAATCTGCTCTATAAAATAGAGTGACCACATAGCTCTTCAGGCAAATGGAGCTGCTCTAAAAAATTTATTCCTCACAGTGATGAAATTTGTATACTCTGGACAAACCTTTGGGATGAAAGGACCTTACACAATAAATCCATTCTATGATACCAATATCTCTAAGTCTATGGGTCTCCTAGTCTACATCATACAAGGACAACATCCATCTTCAAATGGAAGTGGTATAGAAGATATCAGCTAGTAGAGGCCTTGAAGTCCCAAACAAAATACAGGAGGAAATACCTCAAATGTCCATGTCCTCTACTCCTGCCACACTGTCTCTCAACCCATACCTATGGCCTCTTGGAGAGTTTTCTCTGATTATTTCACTAATCATAATTTGAATAGATGGTCAGTGACTTGAACATGATTGGAAAATTGATGACAAGGATGTGACAAGGATGTCTGGGAGAGATGTTTGTGGATTAATTTTTCTGAATTTGAAAAAATGAAGATATTTTCCAATGTGAATGCTCAACATAGAATATTCTCAGAAGGATGGTAATAATGCACTTGATTAAATAACTTGTTATTTGGATACTAGTTGACCTCTTTCTTAGTCACTCATGACATTCCCCAATGGCCTCATGAACAATTTTGTCATTGTGGCAGAAACAGATGTGATGAATGGTTTCAGCAACATGAGCTAACACTCACCAAGACTGGCTATAGGCACTCTAGATTCAGCTAACTGAGGACATTGGGTTAGTTCCATCATGAATAGTGTGGGTTTATTTTTCTTAACGGAATACATTTACCCTGGCTATGAATTTTCCTTCCCTGCACTCATTTATTCTCCCCAAACTACCACCCGTGTACTTACAGAATGCCTTATTCATCATATTGATATTCTACACAACATTGCTTTTGATCAAGAAATTCACTTTAAAGCACATGAATTTTAGTAATTAACCCATGCTGATGAAATTGACTGAATGTACCATGTTTCCCTTCATTCTGAAACAGCTTGATTGAGTGAATGATCATATGGCCTATCAAAGATTCAATCACAGAGCCAGCAATGCAGCATTAACCACCAGCACTTACCCACTGCTTTCCAGTGCATATGCTTTAAATCAGAATCAAATATATGGTACAGTTTCTCCCATAACCAGAAGATATGGGTCCAGGAATCAAGGAATATAAATGTTAGTGGAACCATTCACTATTACCCCAAGTGATCTACTAACAATTTTTCTCCATCCTGTAACTGTGACCATAGCCTTTGCTGGTAGTCATGTCTTAGTTACAATGGGAAGAAGTTTCCAAAAAGAAACAAGAATCATTCCATTGATGAGGATATTAAGAATGCTACCCAGCATCTTTGGGTTTCTCATCACTCTGAATCAACAGGCAAATTAGGAAGATACTCTACTGGCTAGGGTGATAGATGTTTATTACCAAGGGGAAGTGGGATTGCTACTACACAAAGGTGGTAAGGAGGATTATGTCTGGAATACAGGTGATCCCTTAGGGCTTCTCTTAGTACTACCATGCCCGGGTGTTCAAATCAATGGAAAATTAAGACAACCCAATTCATGTATGACCAGTAATGACCCAGGCCCTTCAAGAATGAAGGCTTAAATCACTCCACTATGAGAAGAGTCATATCCCACTGTAGTGTGTTTTGAGCACAAAGGGAATGTATAATGAACAGTGAGAAAAAAACATATTTGCAAAATAAATAGCATGCTCATCATAGAGTCAGAAAAAATGGTTAGGACTTAGAGTACAAAGAAATACAGATTTGTTGACCAAGTTTTCCCTTTCATCTTTTCATGTTGTGTAGCAGTTATGATAAACACTGATCTGTCTCTATCTCTATCATCTCTATCTCTATTTCTATCTCTCTATATATATTTGTTGTTAATGGATGGTGGTAACACAACAGTGTGAACATTAACAACTCTGAATTATATATTTGAATGTGTTTAAAGGGGAAGTTTAAGGTCATATATATGTTACTAGAATATATTTTTTTAAAAATCCATGGGCCAGCCCTAAACACAGTGACCACTATGTTACACAAAAGATTATAGTTAATAGTACAATTATTAAAATGTTATTTCATGAATTGTAACATGTATACAAGAAAAAGCAAAGTATTAATAAATGGGGGTATAAGGGAACTATATTTCATACAGGATTTTTCTGTATATCTACAACTTTTCTAATAAAAAATTAATAAAAATTTAAAAAGAGATTTTATGCTGTATTAGTCAGCCAAAGGGGTGATGATATAAAATACTGGAAATCTGTTGGCTTTTATAATGGGTATTTGTTTGGGGTAGAAGCTTACAATTACCAGGCCATAAAGTGTAAGTTACTTCCCTCACCAATGTTTGCTGCCACTTGTTGGAGCAAGATGGATGCCAACTTCTGCAATGGTCAGACTTCCTCTTTCTCTTAAGGCTCCATGGTCCCAGTGTCTTCAACTGTAGGCTGGGATAAGTCTCATCTCTCTCCTGGGGCTCATTTGTCTCTGGGCTCAACTGCTCTGCTCTCTCCACAAGACCAGCTGTCAGGTGAATAGCCCCTCTCTCTTCCTGGGGCCTCTGACATATCTAATGGGGCTTTCTCTCTTTCCTCACATGTCTTCTTTTTTGTGTATTTACTTCCCAGAGCTTGAGCATTAAACTCGAGCTAACTGCTGCCATGTAGTTTTGTCTGTGTAGTTTTCTCCCAACATCCTTCTGATGTGGCCCATTCAAAGACCTAATCATAATTTAATCAAGTAAAAGTGAAACTTCCAACAGGTCAGTTTACAAACATAATCCAATATCTATTTTTGAAATTCATAAACAATATCAAACTGCTACATATGCATTATGTATATAGGCATATGAATTATAAAAATAAATTACATAAAATGTAATTTTGAAATGAATTCATAAATGTGAAAAGAATATAGAAGTGAAATATGGGATTATAATGGGTGAGAATAAAGATATATGGACTGCAAAGAAGAAACACTAGGAATATGATATTTAATCTACAAGAAACAGTAATCCCAAAATCTGAGATGATATTAGAAAAAGTTTGAAATAGATTAGGAAGAAAGAAAATTTAAAGAAAGGTAAGATTATGTTGAATATTTTATAATGTATATTTATAAGACAATAAAGAAAAATAAAATAAAAGTATAAATGAAATGATCAATTAATTGGTGAACAAAATTGAAAAGCAAAATGTAAACAGGCTGTGGCATTGATAGGAAAGTCCATATCATTCTCTTAACTTTCTATCAAATATAAATTAAGATCCTTCTCTCTAATGACTAAGGTGATTTATCCTACAAATTTGGTGATAATGAATAATATATTAAATAATTTATATGCCTGAATCATAAATCTTAGATGCTTTTAAGGAGAAACAGAAAAATTAGTTGAACCATACACATCTGGGCCATATGGCTAACAAACTGTAATTTTATGGATGAAGAAAATTTACTGTTAAAACTCCTATTGTTCACACACACATATATACAGGCATGGACTCGGTATATCAATAAGTGTGAGGTAAGTATTAATTAAGAATACCTGATGTTCTTGATTCCTTTAATATTTCTTTTATTTTCTTTTATAAGCAGAATATCATAAAGAATGAAGCATATTATTGGTGAGAGAATTTCTTCTCATGGACTTTTTTGGCCCATGGAAGATTCAATTGCTGCAAGCTTCAATTTTTATAGGGATTTACCTGACAGTCCTCATGGGGAATGGTGTCATTGCTACCACAAAAACTTTGTGCTCTTCTCCACATACCCATGGACTTTTTCTTAAGGATATTTCATTATAACTTCATATTATTCCTTGACTGTGTCACCCAGGTCTTTCTGGTGCTTTTCTCAGCAACTGCAGAACTGTTGCTCCTCACTATGATGTCTATTACCACTATGCTGCCATTTGTCATCCCCTGAACTATGATGTCATCAAGAACTGCAGAACTTGTGTGCAGATGTTGTCTGTGTCTTGGTTCCTCAGTGGCTTTATGTCCCTCATACCCACAGTGGGTAGTTATTATCATACTGTGAACTTAATATCCAATATTTTTATGTGATATCCCCCAGTTGCTATTTCTTTTACACAGCATATAACTACAGAAATTGAGTTCATCTTCATTAATACAGTTCTTGATTTATACTGCTTAGTCTATATCATAATCTTATACATGTACATCTTTTCTACTATCAAAAGATTCTTTCCTCACAAGAACTTTCAAAAGCCTTCTCTACTTCCCTCCTCCATTTTGAATTTGTTATACTTTCACTCTCGACTCCTTATGTAAAACCATTTTTAGGGTCTACTTCACTCAGATCTCATTCTATCATTTTATATTTTCTTGCCCCATTCCATAATCCCATTATGTACAGCCTTAGAAACAAGACCAAGAAGACCTGTTTGGGGAAATTGATTAGGAAAAAGCTCTTGAGAAAAGCATATTATTCTCATATTTACAAGAATACAGGTGTTTCTTTCTTAACACAAATGTAACTATGGGGTTAATCTAAGCTGGTCTGTTACAAATCTGTGCTTATCTACATGGATTTCTTTGAACCATGGTACTGCTTCTTGGACAAACTGGAATGAAATATACTATCTAGTTACTGAAGACGTAATGTTTCAGTCTAATTTTAATCTACATCACTGTTGGTTTGAATTTAATAGTAAGTAGGAATTTGAAAATTTTTTTTATTAGTTAAGGTGTGGCTAACTGAATTGGGTATCTCTTAATCCATATTACTGGAAGTCTTTTAGAAAGAAGGTCACAGAAACAAGCAGGAAGTCAGCAAAAACAAGAGAAGAATAGACACAAAGAGAGAGAGTTTGCCATGTTATAGGAAGTAAAGATATAAAACAAGGAACTCCTTATTTAGGAACCCAGCAAGTCAGCCACAAAATGCATCTGTCTTTGGGGAGAAAGAATGACCTTGATGACACCTTGATTTTGGATTTCTGGTTTCCACAACCACGAAGCAATAGATGTTTCTTAAGCCAACCCATTCTGTAGTTTAGCACCCTGACACACTGCCAAACACACACATACACACACAAACATCTATAGATGAGGTGCACACTGATATTTTGCCTCTGGTTTCTGTTATACTCTCTTGGTTCATGGTTATTTGGTCATTCACACATGCTGACTTTGACTACATGACTAAAGAGGCATAAAAGCCTCCTTTTCAGATAAAACTGTGGATTCCCTGAGTCCAAATAAGTCCCAGATTTCTTTGTTTATATTACTGAGAGGAAGCATGCCTTGCTCAATGGATAAATTTCATGGAAAGTTGTTCCTGTATATGCTGGATTTTGGTAATATTGAATTAAGCTTTTTTGCTCCTGCCACAGTATTTCCTTTTCCCTTAACAAATATTTCCTGAACAGTCACTGATAGAATCTGGCACGTTTTTTTTTTTCCTTGTCTGAATCAACATTATAGAAACACTGCCAACGAAACATTTACCTCATTCTCAGCAGTAAATCAAGCAATGTCATTGGGAAAACACAGGAGGATCCCTCTTACAGGAAAATTTGCTCATCTCAATAGATATGGAATTTACCTATCACTTGAATGTTTACATTTACTATTTATGTTTTTATATTTTTCAATTTTCATGAAATATTCAAATGCTATATTTTAATTTAATTCAAATAGGAGAAATAATTGATTTAAAAACATTAACCTTGCTCTTTAAGTTTTATCCAGTATTTAAAAAATAGATTCTGTTCTTAATTCTCTATTCTCACTGAACAGTATAAGGGAACCCAATGATACAGTATTATTGGTTATGTGGCTTTTCAGTATTCCTTTTTAGCAGTGCCTATCCAACCTCAGGTCCAAGGAAAAGGAGGAAGAAAAATGTGTTAGAAACAAACTTGGTGATCTATCTCAGACAATTCTACTCATGGGAATATATATATTCTTTATGATTTTCATGTAGTTTTCTGGCTCATGGCCTCAGATGAATTCTCAATGTGCAGGAAATAAATTTTTAAAGAGAAAGATACATTATTTAGAATTTATTGGAAAAATTAAATTGAGAAAAATGGTTTTCCCTTCCATTTGCCCTTGCTTTTATTCCTTTCCAAACACTTATTCTTTCAAAATAATTGGCCTGAGTTTTGGACGTGGCTATATTAATTTTTTAACCAACATTATCTCTCAAAGATATTGATGATAAAGGAGCAAATTTAATACAGAATTACAATACCTTCCAAAAAGTCATACAGTTAAAAATTCATTAATTTTTCATTCTTTGTAAATTAACATGTTTTCTTCATCTGTGTATTTTTAAATAATTATATACACATGCATATGTATGCATCTGCTTTGAAATTAAATATAATGACAAAATATAGTTTGCTTACATATTCTATTAATAGTATCTCTAATGTTTCTTTTCTTTAAAACTTAAATGTTTCTTTGATACTGAATATTACAAGGAAATGAATATAGTCCATCATGTTAATTTTTTCCCTCACTGGCTCCCCATTTCAGCATCTCTCTAATTAAAGTGTCTCTCTAATTAAAGTTGGAACAAAGTTTGATTTAACCTCCATTATCCAACCAAATTCTAGATAGATGCTGCTACCTTCCCAATTTTTGGAAGGCTAGTAACTCCCTGTTTCAATGTCAATGCTATATCTGAATATTTTGTGATGAATGAATGGAAATAAAAATATTATACCATGGCACAGCTTTATAAAATTCCAAAGCATTGTAATAGTCTTTCCTAAGATCATTCACTGACAGGAAGAAAGAAAAAGAAAAAATACAACTGATGGTGAATTTTAGTGGGGTGAACACTTACACAGGTAATTAAAATAGGGGCAGGGAGTGGAGAAACATTAAATTATTAGGGAAATCAATTTAAAACTTAATTTCTAAATGCCAACAATGCAGCACTCTATGAGCAGAGAAAAACATTGTATATATGGAAGGTGTGTTTGTTGATTGTTCAGCCCTCCAAAATGTAATATTATTTTGTAGGCTATGGAATTACACATATGAAACTAATTTCTCTCAAAAATTAAAGCTATAAAAGAATATATTAACTTGAATAACTAGTGTAACCCAAGATCTTCTGGTAAGCTAAATAAATAAGTGAATGAATAAATAAATAAATAATAAACACTTGTTAAATAAAAAAATATTATAAACTTCACAATTAGAAATATACCTAGAAACTGAACTCCTTTCTCAATTCTGCCACTACCTCTTTTGTACAAATCCATCAACCCTGCAACCTCACAGCATGGGCTTCCTGGACAGATTATTTCTGTCAGAGAGTGGTCAAGTGGAAATATAAGTTGATTCATATTGTTGTAGAAGTTGAGAGAGGTTCAATTATTTACATATAGAAAGGCCAGGACTCAAGAATGATTTTGAGAAGGAAAAATGATTTATTGACAGCTGGCTGGACTCAGGAGCTTTCTGTTTCAAACCCCTGAGCCCGGAACAAGATTTTTGAGTTCCTTTTATACAGAGAGGAAAGGCCAAATGGTTCTTTTGTTTCAGTTCTCAATAGGCTTGAATTAGCATATATCTTCCTTTTAGCATGGACTTCATACATTCTAGATAAGCTTTTAGTGCATTTTGTTTGCATTTTTCCTGAATATTTAAAGTTTATAGAGTTTGCATTGATAAACTGTTTCCTGGAACTGGAGTCGTTGCCATGATTACCAAGGGCAGGGCTGTAACCTCTCACCATCCCACACCCACAAGTCAGGACAGACAGCTTAGGTTAAGGTTATCTCTGAAGAGACAAGGTGCCTCCCAACCATAGCCCACATCATTTTCCCCCCTTATGCCAAAGCTTAACTTGCTAAGCTCTGGCATAATTATTGTTGGAGCTATGAGGTGGGTGGCTATTTGTTGTTTTGATTGATTACTTTATCAATTTTTAGTGTATCATCCAGGACTTTGTTTTTAGAAGTTTAAAAGTTTTCATTCTGGACAGCAGCATCCTGGGGTGGGGCTCCCTGCAGTCATCCTGGGGCCACTGTGCTCATGTGGATTTCCAGTTAGGCTCCAGATCCATCTATTAATTTTGTTTTACCCTTAAAGAGTTTACACCTTTAATCTTAAAGGGGTGCTGAAAGGAGATGATCTCTTTTCTGTAAAAGCTTCCTGCTGGCCATGGGCTGCAGTCATTGCCTAACAAGGTATAAAACTCTTATTTTAACTGGAGGAAGTTAGATCTGGCATTCTGTATGAAGCTGGATGAAGTTTTCATATGGTTAATAAGATGTTCATTCTGAAAGAAACAACCTTAATTAAAATTTTGGAGTACTCATTTTTTAAAAGAGGACATTGGATTACAGAGGTAGACAGGGTCAGGTGCTTATAACGATGACACCCCTTTTTTAAAAGGGGACAGTGTATATATATATATATATATTTTTCTCTAAGATATTTTTAGAGAGAAATTGCAATAGATACTTAGCTTTGTTTTGAAGACGCATTTCAGGCTTTTTAATAATTGGTACTCATGTTTTCTGTTAGATGCTCCTGGTGAACTGGCACCTTTTGGACAGTTGGTTTCATTCAGGATTAGTGCACTAAGATGGACATTTTCTTAGTTTTTAGCTGTGGGAGTGGATCAGAACTACAGAATAACGTTCTTTACATTTTGGTTTTAATAGTACAATTTCTGGTAATTTTGACTGTTTAATAGGTGACCCATTATTAGCAAGCAAGTCTCATTTTGCTACACACTAGAGTACAGTAGAATTGTAAGTTGGCTGAGCCTGGCTAAGACCATGGCCTTATTTTATAGACATGTTTATTAACTATTTAGAAAATAAAGTTACAAGGAATTTAACATGTCTAATATATTTTTGTACCTGATCCAGAATAGAAAAGATAATGTTATTCTTAGGCATATATTTAGTACAGGATAAAAGTACAACACTTTAATATTAATTAATGTATTAGTATTCTGAGTTGCAATTAATAGTTTTAAATTTCAGGATTGTAATACTTTACATGTTATCTCTCCATGGGAGCAGGCCATAATGCCAATTGTGTTTAAGTTTTACTTACAGTATCCTGGTATCATGGTTCCACTTAGCATGTTCTTCACAGTGAACAAGTCACAGCATCATTGATCCTGGAGAGAGTACAGTATTTTACCAGCCTGGTGCATAGTGCTCTCTGGTACTATGGAACAGTGCCAGTCTGGAGGCGATATCCATTGTACACTTGGCTGTACTGAGTCATCATTGGCTGCTGCAGGAGCTTGAAACTGCATCAACTTCAGGAGCAGAACCAGAGGCTGATATAGCAAATATTTCTAATTGAGGGGTCAGTGACCAGCCTAGCCAATAACTCACATGGAGAGGCAACCTGTAATATATTCAAGGCCTGGTTTGAATGCACAAAAGAGTTTGACAATGTTAAAGTTTATTCCTTGTTTTTATATATATTTTAAACAATTTTTTAAAGAGATTTATTTTTTTATTTATTTCCCCCCTCCCCTCTCCCACCCCGATTGTCTGTTCTCTGTGTCTATTTGCTGCGTCTTCTTTGTCCACTTCTGTTGTTGTCAGCGGACTGGGACTCTGTGTTTCTTTTTCTTGCATCATCTTATTGTATCAGCTCTCTGTGTGGGTGGTGCCATTCTTAGGCAGGCTGCACTTTCTTTTGCAATGGGTGGCTCTCCTTACGGGGTGCACTCCTTGCACATGGAGCTCCCCTATGCAGGGGACACCCCTGCATGGCACAGCACTCCTTGCGTGCATCAGCACTGCACATGGGCCAGCTCCACACGGGTCAAGGAGACCCAGGGTTTGAACCATGGGCCTCCCATGTGGTAGACGGACACCCTAACCACTGGGCCAAATCCTCTGCCTATTTTATACAATTTAATGCAACACATCATATATCAAATGACTGTTTACTTATACAATTTTACCATTAAGATAATAGTAGGTATTTTACTTTAGTAATAGAGGGAAAAACTATATTTCATTGTTAATTTGATAACAGAAGATTCCCAATAGAATCAAGATAACTTTTTATTACCATTTACTTAAATATGCACCTTGCGGTGGCCTTCAGACAGGTTTTATTATCACAAACTTATTCTTTGCCACCAATACCAATCCAAGTTTTTAGTTAACAATGACTTCTAGAACTAGAACTATTTAAACATTTTTAGTTTGGAAGATGTTTTACAAACTCTTTATAATTGACTACAACCACATTGACTAGTTACCTTACATTTAAATAAACTTATTAAATTATAACTACTAACCAAAGAAATTTACTTTATTTAAGAGAGCATATCTACAATCTTTCTTCTTTAGCTTAATTTCATTAATGTAAACTTACAATTTTTATTACTCTAAAGATTTTGTGCATAAAATGTTAATTTATTTAGTGGGTATTTTATAAACTAAGGGAGATTACACTCAAGCTAAATAAAATTGAAGGCATTGTACTTTATGCAAGGAATGTTCTCTTTTTTTCTTTACAGGAAGCTAAAACTTTTCTTTTTTTAAATTATGAAAATGATTTTTTAAAAAAATCATACTGACTACCATGTTTCAAAACTACATTACACAATTACCTAATTTGTTTAATCATAACCCAGGAAAGATTTCTCCATAGTTTTTATGGACTTTTTTTTTTACTTCCTGAAATTTGTCAACAGAACCACTAATTACCCTTATTTTATGGCTGTCAAAAGGTTTAAACTGGGAAATTACAGGGCAAACTGATTCTTAATTCCCCAGCCTAGTAGATAGGTTTAAGCTGCCACACCTAGTCCTGCCCTCAAGTTCTTGCAAAGAGGAGGGCCTTTCCCAATAGTTCCTATAATCAGATTTCTATATGACCTTTCCATCCTGCTTAGTCTAATTTGGGCTCCAGGAATATTATTCACATATATAACTGCATATTTAATTTTTAACAATTTGAATAGAGCTCTTTTAAGAATTTTCATTTGTTAATTTGATATTATCATCCTGATGTATGAAGACATACACTGAGCAAAAGGGCAGACACAAATAGACACAGAAATACAACTCATTGATGTTATTTATAATTTGCATTATTTTATATACTGTTTAGCTTAATTTGGGGTCCAGAAACATATATTACTCATATAACTGCATATTTAACCTTAACAATTTGAGCAAATAGGCATACATGAATAGTTTGACACAGAAACATGACCCTAGTTACTTAAAACTTCCATTTTTTTACAAAATAAGTGTGACTGCAAAACTTTCAAAGACTCCTGAAACTTTTCTTAATTTGCATTATGACTGCACAGTTTTGCACAAGAATTTTGTTTCTTGACTAATGGCTTGTAACCAAAACATTCCCAGTGCCTTAGTACCATTTTCTTTTGTTTCAGAATTTTATATTTTATCTTGAATTTAGCAGAATTTTGGATAAGCAACAAGATTAATTCTATGCATATTTACTGAGGCTATTCAAAGCAACAGGGAGACAGACTAGTTTCTCTCATGAATTTCCACTCTTGGGAACACTGACAGTTCAGGCAGGAGACTTCCCTTTTATTTCCCCCCGTCCTTGGAGATAATAAAACTCCAGTGGTTGTTTAACCCCAAGGTCTAAGAATTCCACCAGGCAGCAATTTAGTTTACACTTGGATTCATGAGAGAAAGCAGGGTTACTAATACCAGTAGGACAGGAGGCAGGGATGTCCCCAAGTCTGCCTTTCCCTGGACTATAGTGGCAGAAGCTATTATGAAATAACCATAGGCAAAGGCAAGGGGTGAGTCTAGGCTTGAAGCAACCATAAATGAAGGTAAGGTTAGTTTAGAATTTACACTTACAGTAATAGTTTCAGGCTAAAATTACTCAGTTATTTCAGTTATTATCTTTCTGTTGTTTTATAATATAAATGCATCTATAAATTATCTTAACTCTTAGTTACAGTTTTTATTAATTTTTTTAACCTTAAGGTGAATTGGATACCTTTATTAATTAAGCTACAAGAATTTTATTAGTAACAATTCTGTGAAGTCTTGCCTTTTCTTAGTAATGGAACAAATTCTCATCTGCAAGTTATGTATTTAATTCACCAGCAAGAGAGTATTGCATATAAAGGTTCATTTTAAACTACATCTTTACCTTTTTACCATGAATTCTTAGGTGCCAGCAACTGACAAAAGCCAAATGTAGATTTCAAAGTGGCATTTCATTCTTTTTTTCTTTTCCCTCTGTAGTCTCACAACCCTGAAGTTCCCAGCCAGATCATTGAAAAGGCTATCAAGTGATTAGAGGTCTATTGTTTCAAGTGATAGCCTCTTTTTTTCAGACAAGTTTACAGTTCTAAAACATTTCAAAGTATTTCTACAGTCTTACAGAGAGAGAGATATTCAGAAATGTAAAGAACCTGGGCAGAATGCAAATGTATTTTGCCCTTTGACACCCTAGGAAAGGAACTTTGCTGCATTTATTTTGATTCTGCTTTTCATCCCCTTCACCTTCCCCCTTCCAGGCAGTTGGGTGCACAACAATCTAATAAGAATGTGGCTTATGAATAGGTGTGGACTCACTGGAAAGAGGCAAGCCACTCCCCCCTTCCCAGCTTTCTGCCAAAATGGGCAGACAGAACTTACTCAAATTTGGCACCTCTCCCAGGGACCCAGCCACTCTGACTGGGGCAGCCCCAACAAACCCACATGCATGACATGGACACAAACAGCCTCCAAGCCCCAGCAAAGGTGAGGACCAGAGATGAGGCAGCAGAGCATGTGCAAACATCCAGACTCTGCAGTTTTGCCCCATAATCAATTCACCTCCTTGCCAATGGCAAAGGAGGGTTCCAGCTCAACTAAATTCCACTTTGCATAACCACACAACTCCAACACCAGCATTGAGTTGACATAGACAGAAGCACAAAGGTCACTAATCTGACCCACAAGTTCTCTCTCTCTATATATATATTTTCAGCATGGCAGCCTCCACAGCCATCACAAACTTTAGAGAGACCACTTAACATTAACATCTGGTATAAAACAAATTCATTCACAATTCAGCACCATAACAAAAGATTCCAACCTAGACCCTTTTTACTGTTTAACTTTACACCCAGACCAAGCTTCACTAGCCAATCCATTTTCCTGTAACCAAGTTTTTAAAAATCCAGACCAATTTCCATGATGTTAGGACTTGAATCTATAAACATCCCTTCCTATTATAACCAAGCCTCCACTCCTTCAGTGGATATAAGGCCAGTACCAGATTCTAACAGGCAGTTAGACAAGCCCAAAACACCAGGCTTTTTCCTGGTTTTTCTCCTTTTTCCAGACCTAGAGAGAACAGCTTCAACCCAGTTTTCTGGAACTACTAGGGTTCTCTTGGGAGGTGATCAGTCTCCTTCCCTAGCAATTAAAGCTAGGGTTCTCCACACTGTGCTTCCCTGGGGAGTCTTACCTTCTTCTATGTTCAAAGTTCTTTTTTTGTTCCCAGAATCTTTCTCTTCAGACCTTCCATTGCCCTCAATTTTTGTCAGGAAGATTCTGGTGGAACCCACATCTTTTCTGGATTAAATTTAATCCAGGGGCACCCAGATTTGGGGTTCACCCAAGTCCTCCCAGCTTCCTTGGGGATTTGGAAGGGGCAGCAAGATGCTACCATCTCTGGCCTTCATTTGCAATCCCAGATGAGCCCCCAAATATGTTGTAGAAGTTAAGAGAGGTTCAATTATTTGTGTATAGAAAGGCCAGGACTCAGGAATGATTTTGAGAAGGAAAAATGATTTATTAATGGCCAGCTGGACTTGGGAGCTTTCTGTTTCAAACCCCCAAGCCCCAAATAAGATTTTTGAGTTCCTTTTATACAGAGAGGAAAGGTCAAATGGTTCTTTTGTTTCAGTTCTCAATAGGCTTGAATTAGCATATATCTTCCACATCCTGGGTAAGCTTTTAGCATGGACTTCATATATTCTAGATAAGCTTTTAGCACATTTGGTTTGCATTTTCCCTGCATATTTAAAGTTTATAGAGTTTGCATTGCTAAACTGTTTCCTGGGACTGGAGTTGTTGCCATGGTTACCAAGGGCAGGGCTGCAGCCTCTCACCATCCCACACCCACAAGTCAGGACAGACAGCTTAGGTTAAGGTTATCTCTGAAGAGACAAAGAACCTCCCACCCATAGCCCACATCAATGTCACTCCTCTATTCAAACAATCTGAGGTTTTCTTCTCATGTATAGTACAAATTTAAAAATAGTTTTCATTAATAGCAGTATCTGCTGATACAACCCTCTTTCCTCATTTCTTCTCCCAATCATCACCTCCTTGGTTCTGCCTCACCTGCTCCCCTGGTGCTGCCCCGCCCTCTGCTGATAACCTGGAATTTTTCTGCCTTGGATGGGTTCTTTTTCAACAATGCCAGGTTCACATCCCTCAGTTAAGCTCTTTCCTCTGCTTGTCACACACCCCTACCTCCCTCCAAAGCCAAACTTGTTGGTGAGAGGCAATGGCACTCCCATTTGCATCTGGACTTTGACTAGCTGTGTTGATTTTACTGAAGCAGTGCTAATGGAAACTACTCTAGAAATGAAGACTGATAAATTGGAAGCTAGAATTACTTATAGTTGATCCATAAATTTTCATACCACCAACAGAATAAAAAATATGACACTGATCCACTAATTACTCAGTAGTAAGATTTTATTATTGGCTGATACCAATTAAGAAAGTTAATGGAGACAAATGTAGCTTATTTTCCAAAGGGAATCAAACAGATAAATTGTCATTCTTGGGTAATGTTCAATCCCAGTGAGGAGCAGCAGCAGGTATAAAATGGTAGAGCTCCTCGGTAACCTGTGTGTATCAACATAGATACCAATGAAGTCAGATTATGCGGGCAATATATGAGTTCTGAGAGGAATCAACACATTCTATGTCTCTACTGAAATGAAAGTATGCAACATCATTCTTTCCTTGTGGTCAGCTGTAATTTTACTAGCCCTGAATCTCCAAAGACTGCTGGAACCTTTCTGAACAAGAACTGGAGGGATAATATTGTCACTATTTTAGAATAAAATTCATTTTATATTTAAAATTATGTAAAAAATAAAACAGTAGCTAATAATCCTTATTTAACCAATAGTGAAAAACAATAATATAAAGATATCATATCCAAATCATATTATTGTTTGGTGTTCTGATTATTCAATGTAATAATGCCAGCTTTTCTTCTGGAAGAATTCCAATGGGAGACCATATTAAATCTATCTTCCTCAATTAATGTACTTTTTCTTGACATTATAACATCTTGGTTCAGAAGTGTATATAATGAGTAAGTGGTGTTTCACTTAGCTCAATAATCTGAAAATGTATTCAGTGTTAAATGAAATCAATAATTAGCATAATAATGAAAGGTATGTAATGAAGAAAATTTAAAAATAATGATGTTAAGTATTTAGAAAACACTATAATTTTCAGCCCTATAATATCACTGGCAGGTAACTGAGTCAGATAGAATTACCTAAATTCCTTACTGTAGGAAATTCCTTACTGAATTTTGTAGCTAAATTCCTTATTGAATTTTTGAAAGTTTTGAACAGCAATAAATTGAATGTTCTGCAGAGACAAGTAGCCTAAAGATTTTATAGTGTGAGGAAAGTCAATAATAGTTCCTTTATTTTCAGAGTTATTTACTCTTCAAATTCTGAGGAGCACTGTAGAAATTAATTCATTATGAACAGGATGCGGGGACAGAAAATGTAGGGAACAATATAGCTGTTGTTAGTTGGCCAATTTAGATTTATCTAGAGGTTTGGGAGGGTTTTGCTAGGTCAGTGGAAAAATTTCAGGCATTCAGCATCTTTCACAAAATATATTATAACAGTAATTCAATGAGAGACTTATGTGAGCTGAAATTACTTTGGTAAAATAAAACTAAACTAACCAGGAAATGATTGGTGATCAATGCACTGAAGATGATGTACATAGTAGTAAAATTTTAGAAAAAGATCATGTCATTGCCATATGTAGATAGCCATTACATATTTAATACTGTGAAATTTGAATTTGTGATGATTTATTGTTCACTCATTTGTTGATTTTCAAAGTCATATTATGTCTGCAGTAAATACAAATATAACAGCCATGACAATTTATCCTCATGATATTTTCTACTAACAAAAATATGTACATTTCACATTCAGTGCTCTTCTCATTCATTTACTTGTGGGCCCTGATGAGGATTATAGTGAGCACACACCTATGGACCAGAACCTTCACACCTTCCTGAATACTGTATACCTCTTGGCTCTCTTCCTCATTTCGGTTACATTCCCTAAATCAATTTTCAATTCTGTGGCCCACAAAAAATCCATGTCCTTCCTTGGCTGTGTCATACAAGACTTTCTGGTAAGTTTTTCAGCATCTGTAGATCTGTTTCTCCTCAAAGCCATGTCCTTGACCATAACAGTTCCTGCACAATGAAGTTATAACAAACATGGGCATGTGTATGATGATGGCTTCTCTGTCTTGACTGGGTGGGGGTCTGATTGCTGAGATGCATACAGCTAAGACCTTTTCTTTATACTGCTCTCAGTCTAACATGATCCAGCAGTTTTTCTCTGACATCCCCAGTTTTAGCTATTTCTTATTTGGAAAATTTTAATAAGGGAAAATGGATCCATTTTTATAATTGTGGTTTTGGATTTCGGTTGTTGAATTTTCATCACTGTTTCCTATATTTACATCTTCCATACTGTCAAGAAGACTCCATCAACAGGAGGCTGGTCAAAAGCGTGATCTGCTTGCCTTCCACACTTAGCAGTCACTGTACAATTTCTCTCCACTGGCATCACTGCTTTTCTAAAACCAACTTCAGGGTCTCCTTCTATTTATGACCTTGTAACTTCTGTGTTCTATACCATGGGATGACCAATCTTGAATCCCATCATAACAGTCTAAGAAACAAGGCCATGATGATTCTTCTGAGAACTTTGGTAGAGAGAAATCTCATTAAAAAGTTAAAGATAACACTCTATAATTCAATTCCAAATAAAATGTATACATATAAACCTACTATTTATTCAGTTTTCTCCAACTTTTATGAATATTTTAAAAGAAATTAAAAAGTCTCATTAGGTATTTTCATTTTATATTATTATGTAAAACCTCCAAGATTCCTACAGTTATGAATTCTTCTTCCAATCCCCTTCTTGAGTGGTACTCATAAACTGAATTCTAGCTATTACTTTATGACATAAAGAAACATGCTTGCTTAGAAAGTACTATTACACATTAACTCATTTACCAAAAAACAAGTTAAAACAAATAAACAAAAAGCTACCAAAAAACGACATCTATTTTCATATTATCACATCAATTCAAAATACTAAAATCTTGTAGAATTCTTTGACATATTTTTATTTATATCACTGTGAAGAATAAGTTGGATATAAATTAAATGTGTAGTGATTTTGTTCCCCTTCTTCTACTAATGAGAAGTTGGCTTATCATTCATATAGTAATTTTGAGTTTTCTGTGAAAGGAAAAATGTGGTTTATATGATTTTTGTCAAGGGTATCAAAATATATAATGAAATGAAAAATTTAGGTGATTGTCTCAATATAATTTTAATTATTTTATGCCTTTATATAAAAATATATATATTTTTTGAAAACTATATTTGTAATTTTAAATTAAAGCTCTCTTTTAAAGATTTATTTATTTATCTATTTCTCCCCTACCCTCCATTGTCTGCTCTCTGTGTCCATCCACTGTGTGTTCTGTGTCTGCTTATATTCTCATTAGGTGGTCCCAGGAACCACTCCTGGGACCTTCCAGAGAAGGAGAGAGGTGATCATTCATTTACACTCCCTCATCTCCCTAGTCTGCTGTGTCTCTTATTATTTCTCCTCTGTATCTCTATTTGCTGCATCATCTTGTTCTGCCAGCTCTCAATGTAGGCCAGCACTCCTGAATGAGGCAGCACTCTTGTGTGGGGCAGCACTCCTGTGCATACTCTGTGCAGGCCAGCACTCTGTGCAGGCTAGCACTCCATGTGGGCCAGCTTGCCTTCATCAGAAGACCCTGGGTATCAAACCCTGGACCTCCTATATGGTAGGTGGGAGTCCAATTGCTTAAGCCACATCCACTTTCCTAAAGCTATCTTATATTTGCACTTTCATATTGCTATATAAGTGATTTCTCCTTGATCATCCAATTTTTGTTTTGATGGTGATGATTGACTTTATATGAGGTATCTCATAACTTCCTCTATCATTCTTTGACTATTGTGTATATGTCATATTCTTCTATTAAATGTTTTGTTGAAATAGTCATTATAATCAAAATAAATTGTTAGTTTCCTGAAACTTTGTTACTGTAAATTATGACTATATATTATTGTTTATGAAGTATTATGTAAAGATTGCTCCAAAATATTTTACATGTTTAATATAAAGTCCACAAAAGTGTTTTAAAATTAATGAATATATGATTTTCACAGGATAGATTCCATTTACTTTATGTAAGTTATATTCCAATTTTCATGAATTTTTTTTTTATATAGGGATATAGCATAGGGACTGTAGTAGTTTATTATTTGTTTCTCATGAAGAGGAACATGCTGATTCACTCTTTATTTTCTGCTGTGTAATCTTCTATTCATTTTTCTGTGATGCCATAAAATACATGGTAATTGTGATTATAAATAGTATCCTACTCTTGTCGTCCCTTTAATTAGGGCTTGTTATTTTTTTCACTTAACACAATTTTCCAGAACTCTGTAATTAAATTTGTCAAATAATTTTCCTGTGATTACTGATTACTTCAAATTGATGAGCAATCCACATCCAAGCTAAGAAAACTAACAGACAATTTCAGCAAAGATCTGGGTTACAAGATTAATAAGCAAAACTCAGTGAAGTTTTCTATGCTACTAAAGAGCAATCTGAAAAGGAAGTCAGAAAAAATCCATTTACAATAGTGATCAAAAGTAAACACTATATAGGAATAAATTTAACCAAATTAATAAAGAACCTGTATTCAGAAAAGTTATATAAACAAAGAAGACCTAAATTAGTGGAAGGACATTTCATGTTCATGGGTTGCAAGACTGAATATTGCTAAGATGTCAATTCTACTCAAATTGGTTTAGAGATTTAATGCAATCCCAGTAAAATTCCAACAGCTTTTATTACAGAATTGGAAATGAAATTTATAATTTCTTTTGGAATAGTAAGTGATTTTTCCTGAATAACCAAAAATATCTTTAAAAAATGAAGTTTTAAGACCCTCACTTCTTGACTTTAAAGCATATTACTTAGCTGCAGTGGTAAAAACAGCATTATATGGGCATTAGATAGACATATTGACCAATGGAATTTAATTGATAATTCAGAACTAGACCCTCACATATGTTGTCAAGTGGTTTTTGATGAGGCTATGGATATCCATAGTTAAAAGAATGAAAGAAGAGCTCTATCTCATACCTTATACACAAACTAGCTAAAAATGCATCAGGGAACTAAAAGCTAGAACCATAAAACTCCTCAGAGAAAATGTAGGGAGATATCTTCAGCTTCTTGTAGTAAGTGGTGGTTAGTTGAACCTTATATACAAAACAGGATCAATTAAAAAATAATAGATAAATAGAACCTTATGAAAACTAAACAATTTATGCTTCACATGAACTTTGTTAAGGCAAAAGGCAGCCTAATTATTGGGAGAAATTTTCAGAAACCACCCATCAGGTAAGGGTTTAATTTTCACCTTATATAAAAAGATCATACAACTCAGCTATGAAAAGACAAGCAGCCCAACTAAAAAATGAGCAAAACACTTGAAAAGACATTTTTCCAAAGAAGAAATATGAGTGTCCAAAAAGCACATCAAAAGATGTTCAACATCATTAGCTATTAGGAGATGCCTATAAACTTACAATGAGATATCATTTCATGTTTTACAGAGTGGCCATTATTATTATTAAAAGGAAGGAAATTACACATGCTAGAGAGAATATGGAGAAATGGAAACATCCCTTCACTGTTAGGAAAGAAAATGTTGGAACTCCATTGAGATTCAGGGCCCAGCTGGTACAGGGACAGCCCAAAGATTTAAGTTTCCTGGATGACACATTAACTCTCATACTAATTATGGTTCAAATAGAAGGGTCAGAAGAGCCATGTGTAAGGACAACTGAGTCCAACTCTGTCACACTGGGGACCAAAAATTCCAAAGTAGGGCCTACTCACAAGGCACCATACTCCTGAGTTATCTGCCATGACTATAATATATGGATGTCTCCAGAGCCCTTAGGAGCCCCACTATTTGGGGTAATATCTACTTTGGCTGTCAATGAGATCCTGCTGAGGCATGCATAAGTGTAACCTCTGGAATGATCTCCCAACTCACATTGAAGTCTCTTAGCCATATAAATTCATTTGTCTTTACCCCCCCCTTTGACCAAGGTCTTTTTGCATTGCTAGTTGGTGTTCGGTAGTAATCCCTTGGTGCAGGGAGGCTCATCCCTGGGAGTCAGGTCCCATGTTGGGGGAAAGTTATTGCATTTATATGCTGAGTTCAACTTAGAGAGAAGCCATATTTGAGCAAAAAGGAAGTCTCTCAGGAGGGAAATCTTAGGCATCCTCTAATACTAGACTAGGTTTCAATTTCAAGATTAATCGTTCATAAGCACAGTCATCAATATCAAGGGCCCATCAATGGACCATCCTCCTTGACCATCCTCCTTGCCCCTGTACTTGGGGGATTCTTGCTGTCCCATTAGAGAATGTGGCAGAGCTCCCAAGGATGGGAATGTGATATTCTTGTTTAATGTATCAATCTCCACTCACTGTGATAATGCACCATGAACATTTGAACACATTTACATGCCTTATATGTACACCCAGGTGAACTTTCTCCCATGCATTCCCCCATCACAGACACCCTGCACCAATGAGCCTCCACTGCCACAGTTATAACCCTTCTGTGATCCAAAATTTCTTTAAAAATGAAGTCAATAAAGTAGCCAAATACAATTAATAAGAAAATAAATAATAATGATAGTTTTACAAATAAGAAACAAAATACAAAAAAATTAAAATAAAAAATAATTGGGATAATAAAAATGATGAAAAAATATTATTTTTTTTTCACATTTTGGCTTTCATCATTGTAAGATCTATTGTCCTGTGTATAGTGAATATTTTTTTTTCCATTTTCTCCCCAATGTCTCACTTTTATTCATTTTGTCTTTAAAGAAGTTTTAGGTTACAGAAAAGTCATGTACAGAAGACAGGGGACTCCCATATACACAACATTCTCCCCTTTTACCCCTACCCCTATTAATAACTCTTTTATATGTGGATTGTACATTTGTTACAACTGATGCACAAATATTGAAACATATCTACTAACCATGGTCAATGGTTCTTATTATGGTTTACATTTTGAACCATACACTTTTATAAATTTTGATGAAATTTAACATGGTCTGTAACCATCATTGCGAGATTATTTAGAACATTTCCATCACCACCAAATGCTCCCTGTACCATGATGATGAACAACAAGCATCCCAACTGAGAAAGTACCACTGCAACCAAGAGAGTCCCATGCATTTGCCCTATGGGATTGAAGCCCCCTTTCAAATAGAGGTGGGGGGCATCACCATCCCAGAATTCTCAGGGTTGAGGAATGAACTATAGACTAAAGTGAACTTACTAGTATTTGACTGTAGACTTATTGTGATTCTATCATTGGAAGAAATTATATCATTGATGTGGAGATTGTGGCCACTGGAGGTTCTGATGGCAGGGAGAGGTAAAAACAAGTGCAATATGGGGGTATTTTGGGGTCTTGGAAATCATCCTGAATTACGCTGCAATGACAGATACAGGCCATTATATATCTTGCCATAACCTACAGAATTGCATGGGAGAAAGCATGAACTACAATGTAAACTACTATCCATGCTTAGTGGCAGTGCTCAAAATGTATTCATCAATTGCAATGAATGTACCAAACTAATGAAGGATGTAAATAATGTGGGAAAATATGGAAGGTGTGGAGAGTGGGGAATATAGGAATCCTCTATATTTTTACATAACATTTATGTAATCTAAGTATCTGTTTAAAAAGATAAAAAAATTTTAAAATAAAATAAAAAAAGAAAGAAAATGATGTAGCCTCTGTAGAGGATAGGTAGTTCCTCAGGAAGCTAAATATAGAATTGATGTATGATCCAGAAATCCTGCTTTTAGGAATAAATTCAGAAGAACTGGTAACAAGGACACCAAAAGACATTTGCACAACATTATTCATAGTGGCATTATTCACTATTGGTGAAAGATGGAAACAACTCAAGTGTCCAACATCTAACAAATGGAAAAACAAAATGTGGTATATAGACATGATGGAATACTATTCAGCTGTAACAATAAATGAACTTGGCATGAATATGACCACACTGATGAACCTTGAGACCATTATGTTGGGTGAAATAAGCCAGTCAGAAAAAGAAAATATTCTATGGCCTCACTAATATAAACTAAATATGAATAATTGCATGGATTTAAGTAATAGAGTATAATTTAGTAAGAGACAGAATATGGGTTGAGAAGGTTGATCAGATGCTGAAAGTATGTAGAATGTAGGAAAATGGATAGAGGGAGGTGGGATTAAGGGAGACAAGTAATTAAGAACAATCTGTGAATATTGATATACATTATGATGGCTTAAATTATTCTCAAGATCTTTCACAGAATGCCGGTAGAAAACCTATACTAAACTAGGAAAATATTGGGGGTTTCTTTCTGGGGTGCTGCCTCCTTGAAAAAATTATATGTAATATCTCTTAAAATCTCCACATCCTTTCTCAATGAAGCACAGCTGTCAAAAAACACAGTCCATAAATATTGCCCTTCTAGTACACACCCTCTTTGTAATTATGAACTTGCAGCTGAGGATCTTTAGGTAATTTGGACAGTCTATAATTTGAAAGACAGAGATGAAAAGAATAATAATATTGACAGAAAAAAAGAAAAGCTGTGTATGCAGAGGTATTTCATGCAATAGAAAACAAGGTTAAACAAACACACACAATAAAAGCTTTCATGAGGAAAAAATTGGAGAATTCCTCGAGTCTTATTAAAAATACTTCATAAAAGCATATAGAATTCTTAGTATTCAAAAATATTATAGAAGTAATAGAGTTGTGGATAGAAATTTTGGTAATACATATGATTTAGTCTTCTTAAAGAGTAAAGGTAAGTACTAAAGAAATTAAAAATCAGAGACAAATGATAGGAAATAATATCAATATTGCAAGCCTACTAAATAACTCCAGAAAAATAAAATAGAAAGTAAAGGAAAAAAATTATAAAAATTAAAAATGAAGAAATCGCGTGTAAAAATAAAAGACCCAGACCCAGAAAATCCCAGAAAAACTAGTGTAAAAAAATAAAAACATTAAATCATTCCACAATCATTGTGGAATTTCAGAGTAGTGGAAATAGTATTTTCTTAGATCATGTATTAAAATAATTAAAAGAAAAAGGAGCAAGAAAGAAATAAAAAGTGATGTAGATGAGGTAAAATTTTAGTGGGATGAGTTATTAATACAGATTATTGGTAGGGGGTCAAACTTTAAATTCTAAGAAAGTCAATTTTCAAATTAGATTTATTCAGATAAAGCAGCAAACTGTGAGGGAGTAGAATTCTTTCATATTGACCATATATTTGTTTTTCTAGCCTTATTTTGCTGGTTATGGATTTGTTGGGTTAAATATAATTTCCATCAAAAATTAAAACTAACCCACAGACTAACCAACAGAATATTAAATTCCCATCCTGAGGAGTCCTGCTCTAGAGTGCATGTATGAAGGAAGGCAGAAAAATATGCCAGGCACTTGATATTGATGCTTGTACTTATGAACTTTGTTCTTGAGTCATTGAAATTTAGCTTAGTAATATATATTGCCTTAGAGTTACCTCCTGAAAGCCTCCTTGTTGCTCAAACATAGCCTCTCTCTAAGCCAAACTCAACATGTAAATTCATGACATTCCTGCCAATGTGGGACACAGCTACTGAGGATGAGCCTCCCTGGCACTGAGGGATTCCTATGAAGTGCTTACTAGTTATGCATTTGTAAAAAGAGCTAGACCAAATGGAGGGCATATTAAATATAAATGAATTTTTATTGTTAAAATTTCAAAGTGAGTGGGAGGTCATTAAAGAAATTACATTTTTGCACATCTCAGGAAGATCTCACCAACAGCCACAATAAACAGTGTCTTAGTCAGGAGTGCTCCTGAGGGCTGTAGTACATCTAGACACTATAGCCAGGACAGTTAACTGCAGGAAATTGGCACACCATCAGTGGGCCTTACCTTGGAATATATAGTAACCTATCTCCCCAGTGCACCAGAGTTAGACTCATTTATAATTTCCTACACATGGTTCTTCTGCTCCAATTACTTGAATCTTTATTAATATTATACCCATTAAATATATGTCCCAGAGACTTAAATCTTCCAGCTGTTCACATGCCAATTGAGCTCTGGATCACAAGGTTACAGGCAACACCTACTCTCCAGTTCATCAGACTGGCCCAAGACAACTAACAAAAAATGATAATGGACAATGCCTACCCCTGCAAGCAAGAAAGTTACATCCATCTGCCTCATGGAATCTAAGCCCCCTTTCAATCATAACTAGAGTAGACATCATCATACCCATTTCCTTAAGATTGAGGAACAAACAAATGTAATGGGGGAATACAACTATGGGCTAAAGGAGAATTATTACTATTCTTATAATTGAAGAACTTGTAACATTGATATAAAGGCAGTGGTCACCAGAGATCCTGAGGGAAGGGGGAAAAATAGGTGTAACATGGGACACCTTTGGGGACATTGAAATTTTCCTGCATGATATTGCAATGACAGATACAAGCCATTATACACTTTGTCAAAACTATATAAAATTGTGCATTGGGAAGTGTAAAACATAATGTAACCCACAGACCATGCTTAGGAGCAATGTTTCAATAAGTTGTCATCAATTATACCAAATGATGAAAGATGTTGTTAATGGGTGAAAGGGTGGAAGGGGTAGGTGTGGGGTATATGGGAGTCCCCTATATGTTTGATGTAGCATTTAAGTAATCTAAAGCTCCTTTAAAATTTGAGGGAAAAAAAGCTCTAAATATCAAAAACAATAAAACTTTAATTTGCATAAAATATTTAAACGAATAAAATAGTATTAGCATATAGAAAAATAGAATAAGATAGTATTACACCTTATTTTATTCTTCAGTAAAGCAATAAAATACTCAGACAGTGAACAACACTACCTCAATACCACCTCTTTTGTACAAGTCCCTCAATCTCATGACTTCACTACAGGAATAGTGTAAATAGTTTTATGGCTTCATTTCCAGTTATTCCCTATAAAATCTATTTTTGTCAGGGAATGATCAAGTTCAAATATAAGTCAGATTATTTGGTCTTTTATTCAAATGATTTATGATTTTCTTCTCATTCACTGTACAAATTAAATAATCCCCATGAACAGCAGTGTCACTTGATGTATCCCACCTCTTCCACTTTCTCTCATCACCTACTAGTGTCTACATAACCAGCTTCCCTGGGGCTGCCGTGCCCTCTTTTGGTCACCTGGCTCACTTTCACCTTGGGAATGTGCTCTTTATGGACCCTCAGCCACTAAGTCACCTCTCCCTGGATCTGTGATGTCCTCTCTTTGGATCTGTGATGTTCCTCACATACTTCTACCTCCCTCAAAAGCATGACTTAGTGGTAGGATGCAATGATATTCCCTCCTACATTTGTTCGTGGACTCCCTGCATCATTTTTATTGAAGCAGTCCCAAAAGAAGGTATTTAAGAAATGAGGAATGACTAACTGTAACCTAGAACCAATCACAGTTCTGTTCATAGATGTGCAAACAGTGGAGAGAATAAAATTATGACATACTGGTTCCACTAATTACTCAGTGAGATTTTATCAAATACAGTTACAAATTAAGAAAGTCAATGGAGACCACAGTAGCACCATTTCCCTTTGAAATCAAGCAATTTGATAAATTGCAAGTTTTAGGCCATGTTCAAGCCCATGGGAGAGCAGGAACAGATGTAAAATGATTGACTTCTTCATTTTCATTGTTTCTGCCAATATAGTTATTCATGAAACAAGAGTATACAGGAGTTTTCAGAAGAATCAGCTTGTTCTCTCATCTCTTTTGAATTGCAAGTTTACAATTTCTTCAGGTGTGAACCTCAGAAGACAGCTGGCTCCTTCATGCACCGCAACTGGAGTGACACGAGTAAATCATTATGTTTTATAATACAAGTCCATTTTATTTACATTTAAATGAATAGGGACATTTTTTGGTCATTTTGGGGATGTTGGAATTGTTCTGCATGATATGGCAATGAAGTATACAGTCCATTATACATTTTGTCAAAACTTATAAAGTTGTGCAGTACAAAGTATAAACCATAATGTAAACTATAGACCATGGTAAGTAACAATCTTTCAATAAGTATTCATTGATTCTAACAAATATTCCACATTAATGAAAGATATTGCTAATGGAGCAGTGTGGGAGGGAGAAGGGGTGGAGTATATGGGAATCCCCTATATATATGATATACTATTGTAAAATAAAACTTCTTTAAAAGTAATGAATTAATCTTATAAAAATAAAAGTAATCAGAGAAATAAAAGAGTAGTTAAAATATTTTTAAAATAAACACTTAAAAAATATAATCTAAAGAAATCATAGTATTCACTTGTGCTGAATTTCTGGGAATGAGCTTAAATTAATGAAAATATTATTTTTTGTTTTCCTCAATTTTAGGTCTCCCACAAAAGAATTGTGATTTTTAATATTTTTAGCATACTATAACATCATGGTTCAGAAGTGTAAATAATATAAAGTGTTGTAAATGATGATGATGTAAATAACCTGGAAGTGTATACAACTTAAAAGGAAATTACAATATTTAAGGAAAGTAAATAAGAAGAAATGGATGAAGGAACAATAACAAGTATTTTTAATGCATACTATTCTTTCAGCTATTAAAATATTATTGGCATGTAACAGAGTCAGAATCATTCAAGACTTTTATCTTTGAATCGATTATCCTTTAAAATTGTGTTACACTTACACTAAAAAAAAACAATATGAGTAGGTTTGAAATATATTTACTTATGGACATGAATTAATTCTTAAACACTTGAGTGTGAGTAATATTATAATGTGAAGAATTCATGATATTTAACACAAACAGCAGTAGAGATAAATCAAATTTTATCCTTATAAACACTTTGAAGTTGGTCATAAATTTTAGCCATTTTAATAAGAATACATCCTAGTCCTTGTTTCTCCCTTAAAAAATATATATATATATATAGGATAGTGTATTAGCCAGCCAAAGGGGTGCTGATGCAAAATACCAGAAATTGGTTGGTTTTCATAAAGGGTATTTCTTTGGGGTAGGAGCTTACAGATACCACACCATAAAGCATAAGTTATTTCCCTCACCAAAGTTTATTTTCATGTGTTGGATCAAAATGGCTGCTGACATCTGCAAGGGCTCAGGCTTCCTGGGTTCCTCTTTTCCAGGCCTTTGCTTCTCTCTGGGTTCAGAGTTCCTTTCCTCCCAGGGCTTGCTTCTTCCTGGGCCCAGAACTCCTCTCTTCCTGGAACTTGCTTATGTTTCCTTTGTGTGCTTACTTCCCGAAGCTCCAGCTTCAGGCTTCAGCATAAAACCCCAACATCAAAAATCCTCAACACTGTCCTTTGCCATGCCTTTTACCGTTTGGTGGGTGTGTCTAAATATCTTAATGACATGTCCCAATGAAAGCCCTAATCATAACTTAATCATGCCCAGGTACAGACCAGATCACAAACATAATCCAATATCTATTTTTGGAATTCATAACCATATCAAACTGCTATACTCCAAACTATGATTTCCAAAAAGACATTACAATATTTGAAAAAAAACTTAAATTAGTAACAATACAAGTACTAAATTATAACACAATCAATTGAAAGCAATATAGTTTGCCTTGGAGCAAAGTTCTGTCTGCTATAGACCTGGCACTTACAAAACAATCTATCTGTTTCCAATACAAAAATGGAAAGACAAAAGTTAAACATTTTCATTACAATAAGGAGAAATTGGGAGGGACACATGAGTGATGGGTCCTCTACAGTTCAGTAAATCTGCAAGGCATCTTCATTCAATTTCAATCAGAGTCATTCTTAAGATGATGGTTTCTTATCCTTGGTGCCTTATGGGAACCCACACTTTCCACATGCTTGACCAATTGCCATTTTATTGATTCCATCATTATCAATCATCTGGGTGTCAACCAAGCTCCAGAGCTCACACTCCAAGAGTGTTGGGGTGATGGCCACAATCTTTGGGTTAGAGTCTTAATTCCCCTAGTTCAGTGATGTGAAGACAACATTCCCCCTAACCTTTGACAAACAGGCTCAACCCACTCAGAGCAACGAGTTGACCACGTGGCCTTCCCTAACCTTTGGCATGCAGACGCAACCCTCTCTGAGCAACGAGTTGTCCACCTGGCCTTCCCTAATCCATGGGGGACAGATCCACCCCTCTCAGATCTGTGGGGTGCTGACCTTAACTGCCATAATCCTTGGGGAATGTGCTCTACCCTCTCTGTACCCTGGTATGGCAAAACTCTCTCAGAACATCAGGTGGGACATCCGCCCTCTTCTACTGCTGGTGCAAACTCACCCTCTCTGTACACATGGGTATGGTTCCTTTCTTGGCCCAATGTAATGGCTTAATTCCAGATCTCAGCTTCTATGGTTTTCCCCTTAAATCTGTTTCTCCTTCCATCTCTCCTTTCCATATCCCTTTTAGTCCAAGCTGACAGTGGTTTTGTTCATGTAGCTCTCTCAGAAACCTTGCTAGTTTAGCATGCAGGAAGCAGGGTCCATGCTATCAGATAGTAAGACTTTCCACAAGTCTTTCCAAGACTTCAATCCTGATTTACAAGTTCCAAGATTAGTTAAGTCCTTCCATGGAGCACTTTCTTCTGGGGACTTGACATCCAGAGACTTGGAATTTCCAGAATTAGTTTCTGTTTTCTTTGTGCCTGACAGTTCAGTCCTCAGTATATCTTTCTCATCTAGCATTTTGCTTAAGCTGCAAGCAGAAACCAAGCTGCATTCTCTGGGATTACTTTGGAAATTTCTTTAGCTAAATGCCCAGGCTTGCCATTTTCAAATTCTGCCATCCATAAAACACCAGTAGTTAATCTTGCTAAGTTCTCTGCAACTTTAAAACATGGATCACCTTTCCTCCAGTTTCTAATAATTTCATCATTTACTTCTGAGGCATCATAAAAAGTCACTTTAACATCCATATTGTTGTCAACAGTCTCTTCAAAGCACTGTAGGTCTTTTCTTCCAAGCATCTCACAGTTCCTCTAAAACCATTCCAGCATTTCAGTAATTGCAAAAGCACTTCTTCACTCCTTGATAGCAAATTCTGTATTACTCAGCCAAAGTGGTGCTGTTGCAAAATATATATATTAAAAAAAAAATTGGTCTTTATAAAGAGTATTTCTTTAGGGTAGGTGCTTACAGATACCATGCCATAAAACATAAATTACTTCCCTCACCAAAGTCTATTTTCACATGTTGGACCAAGATGGTAGCTGATGTCTGCCAGGGTTAAGACTTCCTGGGTTCCTCCCTTTCAGGGTCTTGCTTCTCTCTGGGTTCAGGTTCCTTTCCCCCCATGGCTTTCTTCTTTCTGGGCTCAGGGCTCCTCTCCACCTGGGGCTTGCTGCTCTTTCCTCTGTGTGCTTAATTCCTGGGCCTCCAGCTTAAGGCTTCAGCATCAAACTCCATCATCAAAAACCCACAATTCTTTCCTTTTCTATGCCTTTTATCTGTAAATACCCACCCACCAAGGGGCTGGGACTCAATGCCCTAATGATGTGGCCCAGTCTTAGCCCTAATGATAACTTAATTATGGCCAGGCACAGACCAGATTACAAATATAATCCAATATCTATTTTTGGAATTCATAGCCATATCAAGCATCTACAAATAGTATCCTCTATTTTCTGGAATTATTTCATGTCACCTCTCTTCTCAATCCAAAAGCAAACATTTACTCAGTAATCTTTCAACCACCCACCATCGTAAAGAAAGAAAGAGCATAATGTTTAAAAGAAGAAGTTAAAAGGAAGAGTGTAGGATGAGGAATATAAAGTACATTCCTAAATATTTTACTAAATTCAAATGATATTAAAGGAAAATATTGGTAAAAATAGGAGGTATCAATATGTCAATACCAAGAGAATCACCAACCACGCTCTTTTATCAGACTAATAACATCTGGTTTTAACTCTAATTCTGTGTTGTCTCTTCTCCCCTATTTTCTAATTTGTATTAATCTTATTGGAAAGATAGAGTAACATAGAGAAGAGAAATGGGTACTGGGATTGACATGAAGCTGCTATTAAAGATTTGGAATACTTGAGATGTAAAGTACATAAGGTAATCTGTTATTCCATATAATAGTATAAGTATGAAAATAATGGAAGAGAATTAAAAGCTTATGGGGAGAGTAAAATTATTTATTTTATTAATTGTGGAGAAGATGTCAAATGATGAATAAGAAAGAAAAAATAATTTGATAAATAAGAAAGACAAAAATAGCTCATATACTGTACACCTTTGATAGCATGGTAACTACTTTATGTGTCCTATGGAAATATATGTACAGGATAATAAACAATTTGGGTATTGTTAAGGAGTTTAAGTAGCCATTAGATAAGTCCTCTATTAAAATTTCCAAGTGATGCAAACTCTCTAAACTGGAAGTTCTTGAGAGACTATTACACCTAAATATTTTACACTGTAGATGAGGAAGGTTAGTATTGTTCAATATTATTGTGAGAATTTTTTACTGTTCAAATTCTTAGAAGTTGATTAGAACCTGCAATTGTGCTAAATAAAGGGACAGCAAGTCTAAGGCACAATTTATCCTTTTCTAGTTAGAAAATTTTGATTTATGGAGAGAGTTGGAAAGGTATTGCTAACAGCAATAGAAAAGATTTAGCCATTCAGCCACTTTTAAAGAATATATTTGGCCAATATTATAATGACAAATTTATATAAACTGAAAAATTGGTATGATAAAAAGAAATAAAAAAGATGTGATGTATGATCAGTAAACTGAAGCTGCTGTGCATGAGAATAATTTTATGGTTAATTTACTGGTTTTGAGATTACCTTAAGCAGAAAATATTGACGTTTTAATATTAAAAAACTTCATTTTGATGATGTATTATTCCTCTCACCAATGATGTTATATAGATTATGACTGCAGTAAGGATAAACCTCACAATTGTGACTGAACTTACACTCATGGGATTTCCTACTTGTCAAAGTATGTACACTTTAGATTCCGTGCTCTTCTCAATTACTTGTGGACCCTGATGGGGAATGTTCTCATTACAATGGTCACAACATTAGACCAGCATCTTCAAATCCCCATGTACTTTTTCCTGAAGATTTGTCCTTCCTGGATCTCTGCCTCATTTCAATCATAATCCCCAAATCCATTTTCAACCCCTTCACCTACAATAGCTCCATCTCCTTCCTTGGCTGTATCACTCAAGTCTTTTTGGCAGTTTTTTCAGCAGTTGCAGAGCTGTTCCTCCTCACAGCAATGTCCTTTAACCACTATGCTGCCCTCTGCCATCCACTGCACAGTGACATCATTATGAACATGAGCACATGCATGCAAATGGTGGCTGTGTCTTGACTGGGTGCAGGTCTGACTGCAGTGATTCACACAGCTTGTATCTTCTCCTTCTGTGAGTCCAATGTAGTCTATCAGTTCTTCTGTGATATTCCCCAGTTGCTATGTATTCTTCAGAAAATTTAGTGAGAGAAATTATGCCCATTCTTATTACTGTCACTTTGGAGTTCTGCCATTATATTGTCATTTTCATTTCCTATGTCTACATATTCTCAACTGTCAAGAAGACCAGTCAAAAGCCTATTACTAGCCTTCCATGCCTGGTGGTTCTCATATTATTTCTTTCCACTGGCCTCACTGCTTATCTAAAGGCAACTTCATCATTTCTATTTCTGATCTTGTAATATCTGTGTCCTACACTATGACCTTGTAATATCTGTGTTTTACAAATCCCATCACATACAGTCTAAGAAACAAGGCCATGAAGAATGACTCTGGGCATATTGATGTAGGGAAAGCTCATCAAAAAGTAAATATATTTTTACAATAAAAATATCATCTGCAAATATTCAACATTTATTCATTTTTCTCCAACTTACACAAGTAAATATTTAAAATGAAAAGAATTAGCAAATCCTTTATTGAGAATTGTCACTGGGCAAAAGTCAAACTTCTCTATTATTAGGTTGGTTCTAAAATTCCTAAAATTATCAGTCCATTTGCTAAGCCCAATTATTAAGTGATGTTATAATTATAACTCTAGCTATTTTAATATGATGTAAGGAAACATGTTTGCTTGGAAATCACTACCATTCACTAACAAAATTCACCAAAACACACAAAAATAACAAATAGTAAACTACTCCCAAACTCTACTGTCTTATTATCTCACCCAATAGTTCAAATAATTAAAAACTTGCAGAATACTTTGATATAATAATAGGATTCATTTTCTGTATTAGATTGCTTATTTAGACAATCCATAGGAAATGACAGTTCTAAACTGAATATGGTGATCTCACTCACCAAATTTTACATATAGGAAGCTATCTTTCATTCTATATCTCATTTAACATTTTCAATGAAATTAGAATTAGAAAATGCAAGTTAATTTTTTAAAAGAGAAACTTAGGATCTCAAGGAAATTGTGGATTTATGATTAAAGTCTGATATTGAGATGAGCATTCGAGTGATGATTTATTTTTGTCACAGTATGATGTTATTCCCTTGATGACCTATGTACAAAGATTAAAAATATAAATGAAACATCAAAATCCCCAGCTGTATTTTTAAGTATGTGCCAGTATTATGTCATATACTTATTTTAATTATATGTATTATTGAGGATTCTCCCTAGTCTTAGAAATTTACTTTGGATAGCTGATGATAGCCTTTCTACTAGATATCTCACAGCTTCCACAGTCTTTCTTCTACTGTTACATATGCATTACATTCTTGCATTACATAAAATATTGTGTTGAAATAAACATAGAAATATATGTAAATATGATATCTGGAAACATGTGTCCTATAAATCCAAAGTTCTCAATTAATGTTTATGGAATATTGTGAAATGTAGAACTCTCAATAAGTGATGCCATGTTGTCCAGTTAATATCTGGGAACAGTTATTTCTACAGAATATTCATAGTTTTTAATATATATTAAGTAAACAAAAATATTAGTTAGAAATACTGAGTATATGATTTCCTTAAGGACTGAGTCCATTTAAATTCTGTAAGCTTTATTCTAAAGTGGTTTTCATGGATTACTTTTTTTATATTGTGATATAACAAAAGGTTGTTTTAATTTATCATTTGTTCACCATGCAGAGGAATGTGGTAATTCTCTGTATTTTTATTCTTTAGTGTAAATCATCGGTTCATACATCATGTTTTTGTTTTAAAGATTTATTTATTTATTTATTTATTTATTTATTTATTTATCTATCTCCCCTTTCCCCCTCAACACCTCCATTGTCTGCTCTCTGTGTTCACTCACTGTGTGTTCTTCTGTGACTGCTTCTATCCTTATCAGTGGCACCAGGAATCTGTGTTTCTTTTTGTTGTGTCAGCTCTCCACGTGTGCGGCTCTATTCCTGGGCAGGCTGCACTTTCTTTTGCACTGGGCAGCTCTCCTTACAGGGTGCACTCCTTGCGTGTGGGGCTCCCCTGCACGGGGGACACCCCTGCATGGCACAACACTCCTTGCATGCATCGGCACTGCACATGGGCCAGCTCCACATGGGTCAAGGAGGCCCGGGGTTTGGACCATGGACCTCCCATGTGGTAGGTGGATGCCCTATCCATTGGGCCAAGTCTGCTTCTCATACATCATGTTAATCTACCTGTGGTGTCATAATACTGTGGTTAATTTGCATATGATTTTATGTGATATAGAAACTAACATCTAATACATGTAAACATTTCTATCTCAAGTTACCCCTTTGATTATGTTTTTTAATTGTTTAACAAAACTTTTTAATAATTATGCAATTAAATCTTTCAAATTATTTCCTCATTATTTGAGTACTTCAAGTTGATGTCATGAATTCATCACATTCAATGCACATTCTTTATATCTTACTCATTTTATACAAATAAATTTGTATATGTATTTTCAGATCAAAATTATAGTTTGTTTTTCCTTTAATCTTAAAGAAAAGCAGGAAATATATTCTTAAATGTTGAAAAAAATTATTAATCAAGTCCCTTCTTTTTGGAATGAATTAGTATAAACAACAAATTCCATCCTTTTGAATAAAAGATGAAAATATTTTGTTTTATTATGACATATTCCACCTATATCACAGCAGGCATATTGGCACACCTGAGAAGTTGGCATTATTCTAAACCATTTTCTGTTTTATTGTTAATCCTCCACTTTAAGCAATATATTAAACAGAGAACTTAAAGACAGTACAATATTTGAATTTGTAGGATTGTACCTGACCACTTAGCCTGTATTTTTCTTTCAAAAAAACAGGTAATAATGCAATGCTCTGTCAGCCTTTTAAAATAGACATTGCAAGTATGTCAGTAGTGCTTGTGCTGGTAGTGGGTCATCAATAAATGCTGATGATCATTGGTCAATTTATCATCATTGAAAATACTTGCGGTTTTCATGGAATGGTTTTAAACAGATTTCTTCATTTAAGCCTTACATGATGTTTAATGATGTTCAGTCATGAGTCTCTCATAACAAACTAAAAATACATGCACCAGGGAAACTTTTTCAAACAACCTAAACCCCAGAATATCAGAACAGCATAGCATTATGTGCTACCAAGGAATTCCCTGGCAAAAGCCCAGTTTTGTCCTTCTGATGCCAGATAAGCATCATCTGACTAATATTTAATTGTTATGCAGTGAAGAAAAAAATTGTAAGTAATTTACCCCCATGATGGTTTGAAGTTGTATGTAACTCAGAAAAACATTCTCTTAAAGTTAATCCATTCCTGTGGTTGTGAACTGATTGATAAATTGGACCTTTTGATGAGTCTATTTCTGTTAAGGTGTAACCCACTTAATCCTGGAGGGGTCTTAATCCTATTACTGAAGTCCTTTATAAATGGAATGAATACAAAGTAAAAGAAAGCTCAGTACCAAGAAGCTGAAATCAATGGGATCCAGAAGAAAAGAAACAGACCAATAAAAGTTGTCATGTGTGTTGGATGTGGCAGAGGTATTAAGGATTGCTGGCAGCCTGTCTGCAAGGGAAAAAAGCATTGCCTGCAGCACCCTCATTTGGACATTTTTCTTAGTCTCAAAATTGTAAGCTAATAAATTCCCACTTTTAAGCCAACCCATTTCATTGTATCTGCTTTCAACTTCCTAGAAAACTAAAACAGTTTTTCAAACCAGGAGAGAGGGATGCTGCTATTGTAAATACTGAAATTGTGGAAGCATCTTTGGAATTGGGTAAAGGGTACAGGCAGGTATAATTTTTTGGTGTTTGAAAAGACCTGGATTGCCTTGAAGACATTGTTGGTGAAAATATAGACAGTAACGTTACTTCTTATAAGGACTTAGACAAAAATGATAAATGTGTCATTGGAAACTGGAGAAAGGGGTGCCTTATTTTAAATTGTTAGAGAACTTGTTAAATTGAGTTCTGATGTTGGAAAGAAGGCAGATTTTGAAAGTGGCAAACTAGTGTATTTAGCTGAAGAGATTTCCAAACTAAATGTGAAAAGTGAAGGCTGATTTCTCCTTGCAGCTTTTAGTAAAATGTGGGAGGAAAGAGATCAGCTGAGAACTTCCCTCCTCAGCATAAAGAATTCAAAATTGATGTACTGAAAATTCAGAGTTTCTGCAGTCAGTCCCCAGAATGTAGTTCTCCAAGTGAGGTTTTGCCTAAACATGGAACAAGTCAGTCCTTCCAGTGCAAGTCAGGATTGGAAATGCAGTTTTCCAAAACAGAACATGTGAAAAGTTCTTTTATCTGATGGCTTATATCTCTGAGTACTACATGTGAAACCAACAAAATTTTTGTGAGATGTATATGAAAAGAACACAAAGAAAGACTCACTCAGAAAAACATAGGAAGAGAGAGCTCTGCCATTTTTGATCCTGCCATACGACAGAAAGGAAAGGCTCAAACAACGGAAGGCTGAGGAAGAGATGAGACATTTGCCTGACAGCTTTCAGCTGCACTTGGGGAGAGAGCAGAACATCCAAAGTTGACAATGGAGGCCCAGAAAGAAACAAGCCCTGGATTAGTCAGGATTCTCTAGGGAAATGGAATCAATAGTAGATATCTGTAAATAGTATGAAATTTTATAGAATTCTCTCACATGACCATGGGGATGCACAAGTCCAAACACCACAGGCAGACTGCAAACCAGGGACTCCAATGAAGAGTTCCAGGACACACTGGCTGTACAAACTCAAGCTGGAAAATTCTCTTTGAATGCTGAAATAACTTCCCTTTTTAAGGCATTCAACTGATTGGATAAAACATCACTCATTGCTGGTGGCATTCTCCTTGGTTGATTGTAGATATAATCAGCCATCTGTGCAGTAAACTCACTGATGACTAAAGTCTATAAATGCCCTTATATTACAATTATCCCAGTCCTTGCTTGACAAAACAATGTACTGTTACCCAGCTGAGAAGACACATTAGCCTAACCACCACAGTATAACCCTTGTCAACATGGAAACCATACACAACTTAAAACATAATTAGACTCTATATAAAAACAATAATGGTCATTCATATATATATATATATTTTTTTTTTTTTCTACTTAACAATATCCAACTGTCCTGTGTACAACCAGAAATACATGAATTTCCTACAGGATAGGGTGCAAGTCCTTGAGTAATATTCACTCTTAAACTTGACATCCTTAAATATGGTGACATGAAACTAATAAAACTTATGTCATATGATAAGGGGAAAATGGAAGGAAACAAAGATATTCATTTTATATACATATACAAACACATTCACAACAATACAAGGGAAAATATTCATGACCATTACAGTCCATATTTCTGTAACAGGTCACATAGCTGAAGTTCATATTTATCACTACCTTCTTGCACTACCCACTCCATGCCCTTGTTACTCTCAGCAAGGAGCTCAGCTGGCCATGGATCCTTGGCATGTTGGGGTGAACCAAACTTTTATTCCTGAAGATTTTGGGTCATTGTTAGTCCTATTTGGATTGGATTGTTGAAATTTTTCCTTGACTTTAATCAGAGGTAATGGCAGTATTAAGAGATGCCCTAGAAGATCCTCTGTATTCCAGGCATACTTTTCTTTACCCCCATTATGTAGATGCAGTTCTATTCCCCCTTCATAGGATCAGTCACCATAACCAGTACAGTAATTCCTCTTTTTTTAAGATTTTATAAATATTTTATTGAAATATATCATTTATACAAGAACATACATAATATATGTACAGTAAAAGTTGTGAAATTACAAAATAAATATGCATAACATCATACAGCAATCTGATACATCACCCCTCCACCAACATCCAGCATTGTTGTGATACATTGGTTACAAACTATGCAAGAGCATCATTAAAATATTAATAATTATAATCCATATGTCACATTTGGTGTATTTTTCTCACAACCCACTCTATATTTTTCTAAACAAATCAATTTTATTGATACATATTAATAAAGCATACAAAGTACATAAAAAGTAAAATCAATGGTATTTGTTATAATCACATAGTTGACATAGTTGAGCATTCATCACTTAAATCATTATTAAAGGATTTTTAAAATTTCAATAATAATAACAAAAAACAGACAAAAACAAAAAAGGAAATTCTTCCCCTAACATCTGTCTCCCCTGCTGTACATAGCTGCTATTTGTGACTATTTTTGCACAATTATTTATTTGTTTATTAAGCAGTTTTACTGCGATATATTCACATACCACATGATCTATCCAAAGTGTATAATCAATTACTTTTTATTATTTTTTAAAATTTTATTTTATTTCTTAATTATCTTTTTTAAAATTAATAGATGACACAAACTGTCAGATTAAAAAAATTAGACGTTCCCATATATCTCACTCCCCATCACCCCACCTCCAAAAATGTTACATTAAAAAATATAAGAGGTTCCAATATACCCCACACACCCACACACCCCACTTCTTCCACATCAACAACTTCTTTCATCACTGTGTCACATTCATTGCATTTGGTGAATACATTTTGGAGCACTGCTGCACCACATGGATACCAGTTTACATTTCAGTTTACATTCTCCCCCAGTACATTCTGTGGGTTATGGCAGGGCATATAATGTCCAGCATATATCCTTGCAATAGCATTTAGGACAGCTTCAAGTCCCAAAAATGCCCCACATCACATCTTTTCTTCCCTCTCCCTGACCTCAGCAACTACCATGGCCACTTTCTCCACATCAATGCTACAATTTCTTCCACTACTAGTCACAATATTTCTATAGTACAATATCAGTAAGTCCATTCTAATCCATATTTTATTACTCCATCATATGCACCCTGATGTCCACTTCACCTCTGTATTGAGAGGGGGCTTAGATCCCACATGGATGATGGATGCAATTCATCTGCTTATAGTTGTAGGCACTCTTGGTTCCCTGGTGTGGTGGTTGACCATCTTCACCACCCTATTAGCTGACCTGGGTAAGTCGTAGAGTAGGAGTTGCAACTCTGCTGAGGCTCAGGGCCCAGCTGGCATATGAACAGCCCAGAGATTCAAGTCTCCTGAGTATATACTTGACCTAGCACCAACCACAGTTTCAGTAAAAGTGACAGAAGAGGCATGTGTAGAAAGGTCACATCTGAGTTTAACTCCATCACAATCAGGAACACAAACTCCAAAGTAGGTCCCATTGGCATGGCACTGGACTCCAGAGCCATCTGCCATAAGCATAGAGCCTGTGGGTCACTGTAGCCCTCAGGAGAACCAGTACCTTGGGTTATATCTACTTTGGTTGTCTCTGGGTTCCTGCTGAGGTGTGCATAAGGGCAACACCTCTGATGACCTCCTGACTTTTTTTGAAGACTCTTACCCATATAAACTCATTTGTCTTTGCCATTTCCCCCTTTTATTCAAGGTCAAAAAGCAGTTTTAACATATGATCCTACATGTAGGCTGATATATTCTGCTGGTTTGAGCAGACCCTTTTGTTTGAGGTCTCTTTCTAGTTGCATCACCAGTTAGCGATTGGTAGTAATCCCTTGGTGCCAGGGAAACTCATCTCTGGGAGTCCTGTCCCACATGCTGAGTTTGGCTTAGAGAGTGGCCACTTTTAAGCAACATGGAGGCTCTCAGTAGGTAACTTTTAGGGACCTGTAGCCCTAGGCCTAGTTCGTATTTCAGGTACACAGGTTCATAAGCATAGTCATCAGTAGCAAGGGCCCATCATTGGACCATCCTTCTTCACTGGCCTTTGCCTTTGTACTTGGGAGATTGTTGCTGCTCCATTGGGGAGTGTGACAGATTTTCCCAGAATGGGAACTCAGCACTCCCTCAGTTGTCATGTGTAACTTTGCTCACAATGTCAATACCCAATGAACATACCAACATATCTATATACTATACATGAATATCCTGGAGAACTTCCTCCCACCCAAGCATCCCCCATCAATGATACCCCACATCAGTGCTCCTCCCCTGCCATAGTTGAACCCCTCTGTGATCCAAAATTTCTTCTAAAATGAAGTCTAATATATTGCCAAATTCAATTAGTAGGAAAATGAACTAGTATTGAGAGTTTTAAAGATTGAAATTAGAATATATAATTTAGAAAAACTCATCCCTGTCTCTTATAACTGTATACAGAGTATTTAGGAGTCCCCAGCCAACATCATTTTAATTTTTGAGTTCTCAAATCTCTGATAAAATATTGAAAACACTCTCACCCAAATCCTTGCCTCTTACAAGCATGAAAGTAGGGGAATCCAGCGATGATATTTTGTATATCTCCAGTATTAACTCACACCATCAACTGTTAATGACCTCTTGATTATTGTAAAGGAAGTCATTAGTACCCTTGAGTCCAATTAGAGTAAAGATCCAATTACATAACTCCCAGAACCACTTCAGAAATCCCATATTTAAGATTTTGTTTCTCAAGATCTCTTCCTGATACCAAGCTGTATTAGTCAGTGTTCTCTAAGGAAACAGAATCAACAGGAGATATCTGTAAATAGTATAAGATTTTATGAAATTCTCTCACATGACTGTGGGGATGCACAAGTCCAAATTCTTCAGGGAGGCTGCAAACTAGGGGGCCTAATGAAGGAAACTGATGAGTTCCCAGAAGATTTTGGCTGTCTGAATTCAAGCTCAAAATTCCTCACTGAACGTTGAAATCTCTTCTGCTTTTAAGGCATTCAATTGATTGGATAAAACTTCACTCATTCCCAATGGCAATCTCCTTGGTTGATTTTAGATATAACCAACCATTTATGGAATAAACTCACTGATGACTAAAGCCCATGAGTGCCCTTCTATTACAGTTATCTCAGGACTTGCTTGAACAATGTTGCACAATTTCCTGGTTGAGTTGACACATTAGCCTACCCATCAAAAGCCCTATTGCCAGAGAGAGAAAACTACAGGATCATTTAGGCATGAAGCTCCAAGAGACTGTATTCATGGAGCAGTTCAAGGGAAAAAAGTCAGCCTTGAAGGGAACACTGAAACCTGGGAAGAGATCAGACCACACCAGGATCAACAGTAGGTGATAGCAGTGAGAAAGCATCTATGATAGTGCCTTGGTTTGGAATTTCCATGGCCTTGGAACAGGAAGATTTACCACAAATAAATCCCCTTTATCAATTGCAATGAATGTGCCACACTAATGAAGGATGTTGTTTATGTGGGAAGGTGTGGGAGGTATGGGGAGTGGGGATTATGATAATCCCTGTATTTTCTGTGCAACATTTATGTAATCTATGTATCTTTTAAAAAATTAAAAAACATATATATTTTAAACATTAAAAAAATTAAAAAGCAAACGGATTTCTGGTACTTTGCATTAGCAGCCTTTTGCAAACTAAAACAACTCTACTTTCTAATTCCTATAATTGTCAGAATACAACTGAACAAGAAAAGTGCTTATTTCCTGATAAAGGACATGCATGGAATATTAGAATATCATTCAATCATAAAAGCTAATGAAATCCAGATGCATGTGACAATATGAATGAATCTTGTATACATTATGTGAGCAAAAAGTCTGGACACAAAGGGACAGATATTTTATGATCTCAGGGATATGAACTACTCATAATAAGCAGAATCATAGAGTTAGAATCTAGAATGTAGTATACCAGATGATAGATTGGTGTTAGAGAATGGGGAGTTGCTGTGTAATTTATACAGAATTTCTATTTAAGTTGATTGTAAAGATTTTAAAATAGATGGTGGTGATCACAGCAGATTATTTTGCATGTAATTATCATCACTGAGTTAAATAGTTGAATGTGATTAAAAAGGGAAATTTCAGGTCATATATATTACTAGAATAAAATGAAATGATAAAATATAATATAAACTATAATGTAAGCTATAATGGAACCATGGTTAGCAGCTATGTTTCAATATCTGTACATCAGCTATAGCAAATATAATATCTACATGTAAAAAGATCATTGCTGGGGGAGGGGGAAATGGTTTGATGGGTATATGGGGTCCCCTGTATTATATCTGTGATTTTACCATGATTTAAACTTTTTAGAAGACAAAATTTAAAAATTCTGGGAAAGGATGTAGACACTGAGAAAAGAATGGAAGAAATTGCCTTGATAAAGTACATGCAGGACAACACATATTACTGTGATGAAAGGCAAAATGTCAATAACAAAGTTTTATGATATTATTCATTTTTTCATACCCCAATTTATTTTTTTTTACCTTATTTCAGTTTTTCTAAATTATTATGTATTCTATATCTTTAAACCTGTCAATATTGTTCCATTTCTCTACTAATTGAATTTGGAAATATATCAGGCTTCATTTGTGAAGAAGTTTTGGATCACAAAGGGTTTAAACTATGGCAGGGGAGGAGCACTGGTGTGGGGTGTCATTGATTGGGGATGCATGGGTGGGAAGGAGTTCTCCAGGGCATGCATATAGAGTATATAGATATGATCAGATGTTCATTGGGTATTGTCACAGTGGATAGGGTTACACATGACAACTGAGGTAGTGCTGAGTCCCATCCTGGTGAGCATTCCCCAGTGGAATAGTAACAATCCTCCAAGAACAAGAGCAAAGACCAGGGAGGAAGGATGGTAAAATGATGGGCCCTTGATACTAATAGCTATGCTTATGAGCCTGTGTGCTTGAAGTTTCAACTAGGCCTAGATTTGCAGGGTGCCTAAGAGTTACCTCCTGAGAACCACCATGTTGCTTAAGTGTGGCCACTGTCTAAGCCAAACTCAGCATATAAATGCATTACCTTTCCCCTAGCTTGGGACATGACTACTGGGGATGAGCCTCCCTGGTGCTTAGGGATTATTATCTTCACTAGCTGGTGATGCCACTAGAAAAAGACCTTGAATAAAAGGGGGAAATGGAGTTGGACTCAGATATGACCTCTCTAGACATGCCTCTTCTGTCACTTTCACTGAACCTGTGATTGGTGCTGGGTTTGTGTATGCTAGGGTTTGTGTATACTCAGGAGACTTGAATCTCTGGACTGTCCATGGGCCAGCTGGGACCTGAACCTCATCAGAGTTGCATCACCTATTCTTGAGTTCATTGGACTAACCCAGCTCAGCTGACAGAGAGTTGAGAAGGTCGACCACTCCATGGAACTGAGAGTGTCTACAGCTGCAAGCAGGAGAATTACATCCATAATTAATGTGGAATCTAAGCCCCCTTTTGATTTAGAGGTGGAGTGGACATCACCATCTCAGGGTCCATGTGATGGAAGAATATAATATGGAAGAATATGTGGACTTGCTGATATTCTACTATAGAACTGTTGTGACTCTAGTAATGGAAGAAATTGTATCATTGACATGGAGACAGTGGCCATGGGAGTTGCTGAGGGCAGGGAGAGGGAGGAAGAGGTGTGATATAGGGCATTTTCTGGACTTGGAGTTGTCCTAAATGATATTGCTGGAACAGATGCAGGACATTTTATATCCTGCCATAACCCACTGGATGGACTGGGAGAGAGTGTGAGCTACAATGTCAACTATGGTCCATGCAGTGTGGCAGTGAAACAGACATGTATTCACCAAATGCAGTGAATGTGCCTCATTGATGAAAAGGTTGTTGATATGGGAGGAGCAAGGATGTGGTGGGGAATGGGGTATATGGGAACCTCTTATGTTATTTAATGTAGCATTTTGTGTGATGTGTTTATCTGTAAAAAAAGAATAAAAGTACAAATCAGCAAAAAAACAAAAACTGTATAAAAGAATGAACCTTACTCTAGATGATGGACTCCTGTTAATAATGCAAGTATAAGAATTTTTTCATGAATTATAACAAATAAATAACACTAATACAAGGTGTTAATAATAATAATGTGTTGTATGGGGAAAATATAGCTAATATAAACTAAGGAAAACAATTAATGTATGATTTTAAGAATCTTCCATCAACTCTAACAGAAGTAACTATAGTTTAAAAAGTACAATTACAAAAAAAGTGCTATCAGCAATTATAACATATTTCAACACAAGTTGTTATTGGTTTGGTGGTGTAGGAAAATCTTGTATTTTTATGCATGATGTTCTGTAAACCCACACTTCTCTAATAAAAACAGTTGAAATACATTAGAAACTTAAAAAAAAAGATGTTTTATTCCTTAGGGCTTTCACAGAGTAGAAAGTATGACCTTTCATTATAAAAATTTAAAAGTTAACAATAAATTTCTTCAACACATTCCAGATATGATAACTCTTGAATAGACATACTTTAGGGATGACTGGTTTTGAGTTGTTTTATTATAATACAGATCTGATTATATATTGACTCCCACCAAGTACCATGTCATAATAGTTGCTGTTTATTTATTTTTGGCAATGTATGCTATTCAAATAATAAAATCAAGAGATATAGAAAACACTGAATGATATTGTGAGAAAAGTTAAGAATTCTGAAGCCAATCTGTCAAAGAAAAACACATCTTACAGAGATGACTTGAGTCAATTGAAGGAATGTTTAAACAAAATTTTTCAACAAATTAAAAGATTTGTATAAAATACTACTGGTTACTCTTTACTTTTAAAAGGGCAGGGGACTGCTGATTGAAGTGTTTTAGACTGTATTTGCTCACTGTAATTCCCCCCTTTGTTGCTTTTTGCTTGCTGCCTGCACTCTGTGTCCACTCACTGTGTATTCTACTATGTCTGTAATTATTATTTTTATTTATTTCCCCTCCCTACCTGGCAGCTTGCTTGTTGTCTGCTCTCTGTGTCCATTTGCTGCATGCTCTTCTGTATTTTTGCTTGTCTCCCTTTTTGTTGCATCACCTTGCTGAATTGACTCTCTGTGGCACTTGTGGGTGAGCCTGCCTTCACAAGGAGGTCCTACGACAGGGACCCAGGGCCTCCCATATAGTAGACAGGAGCCCAACTGATTGAGCCACTGCCAGTTCCCAATGCTCACTGTAATTTTTAAACAATTGAATTATCTTCATAATTTTCCAATCAGTTGAAATAATCAAATTCTTAGAAGAATAAAAATAATGGTCACCTGGGGAGAGAGAAAGACAAGTCACAGGAATGGACAAATAATGTTGTAACTATAGTATTAGAATGTTATATTGCTAGAATATGAGTGTAAATAATTACACGCATTTTCAACCCTTTTTTCATATTTTCCATTCAAAAGAGTTGGCAATTATATATCTCTATATATGGAATACGTGAAAAATTTCACTAAATTTAAGGTTATATTTAGAAAATTAAATTTTGGAAGAAGTCTAAATAAATAAAATGTTCACCATGCAGTTAGAAACAGGGGAGTAGAATTAAAAATTGTCAAAGAAAATAAAAACAGATCCTTAGACAAAAATAAATCTCTTCACATCTGTAGCAGTTTGATATGGTTATGAATTCCAAAAATTGATATTGGATTATGTTTGTAATCTGATCTGTACCTGGGCATGATTGAGTTATGATTAGGGCATTGAGCCCCCACCCCTTGATGGGTGGGGCCTCACAGATAAAAGACATGGCAAGGAAAAGAGCTGAGGGTTTCTGAGGTTGGAGTTTTGATATTGGAGTTTGATGTTGAAAACTTAATCTGGAGCCCCAGGAAGTAAGCTCACAGAGGAAAGAGGAGCAAGCCCCAGGAAGAGAGGAACCTTGAACCCAGAGAAAAGCAAGAGCCTGAAAGGGAAGAATCCAGGAAGCCTGAACCCTTACAGCCATCACAGCCATCTTCCTCCAACAAATGAAAATAAACCTGGGTGAGAGAAGTAACTTATGCTTTATGGCCTGGTATCTGTTGGCTCCTACTGCAAATAAATATCCTTTATAAAAACCAACCAATTTCTGGTATTTTGTATCAGTACCTCTTTGGCTGACTAATACACCATCTCTTTAGGTTATGTAGCAGTGCAATGTTAAATTAAAAGCTGGCTGTATTTACATATTTTTGGTAATATTTTTTGATGATGGTAGAATAGATTTATGAACATAATTAATGGAGCTAATTATATATTTGGTTATAGTGAAAAGAGGGAATTTTAGGTGGTATATATGTTCCCAGATTACTTTTTTTTTTTTTTTAATCCATGGAACACCAACAGTGAACCCTCTGTTAAAAAATGGACTGCAGGTTAATAATACAATTACAAAAATGTTATTTCATGAATTGCAACAAATGTACCAGATTAATGCAAGTTGTTAATAATAGGTGATATATGGTAATTGTATTTTATACAGGATTTTTCTAGAAACCAAAAACTTTTCTAATAAATATAATAATACAGAATAAAGAACTGAATATATATTATGCATATATAGGCATAAGAGATTTTTAAAAAATAATAAAAGAAAATGAAGGTAACTTAATAAAAAGTAATTATGAAATTACCATATAAATGTGAAAATTAAAGAAGTGAAAGGAAATGAAATTGTAAAAGGAGTGAAGAGAGAAATGTAAACTGCAAAAACAGAATCACTAAGAAGTTTAATCTAATAAAAATAATGAAAGTTCTCACAAGATAGAAAAAATGATTTAGTGCAGGAATAAAGGAAATTTAAAGAAAATTAAGAATAAGAGTGTTGGCTATTACATCATAAAACAAATAAAAATAAGATGTATTAAAATGATCAATTGATGAACTAAATGGCAAAACAAAATGGAAATAGGCCCTGGTATGATAGGCACTTCTATATATTTTCCTTCATTTCCTATCACATGTAAATTAAGGTCGTTCTCTCTAATACACTCAATTTTGGTGACAATGAGTAATATTGAAATAATTTATTGATGTGCCTGAATAGCACAATAAAACTTAGACACCTATAAAAAGGAAGATTGCTGAAACAGTATACTTCTGGACCACATGACTAACAAACTAGATTTTTGTGGATGGAAAGAATTTCCTATAAATCTCTTACTAGTCCTACACACACGCATAAACATTCACATGCACAGTCACAATATATTAAATAATATGAAGTTTTAAATAGGAAAATCTAGTGTTCTTAATTCTTTTAATAGCAATTATATTTTATTTTTGGATGCAGAATGTCATAAAAAATGAAGGATTTATTGGTGGCAGAATTGCTTCTCTTGGATTTTTCTGGCCCATGGAAGATACAGTCACTGCAAGCTTCAAAAACAGACTAGATGGGGAAAGACCTCATTGTCATCACAATATCCTTGTGCTTTTGGCACCACACATGCTTGTATTTATTTGACCTTTGCCTCTTTTCTGCTGTTGTGCCCAAAACTGTTGTGAACTTCTCAACAAAATGTAACACATCGCATTCCTTGGCTGTGTCCCTCAGGATTTTCTGGTGCTTTTCTCAGCAGATTCAGAGCTGTTCCTCCTCACAGACCAGTACATTGAATGATGTGCTGCCATTTGCCATCACCTGTGCTATGAAATCATCATGTACAGTGACATATGAGTACAGGTGGAAGTTCTGTCTTGGTCAGCAGTGAGCACAGAGGGCACCTTTCCTTTATCTTACTGTAGATTCCACTTTTTCATGTGGAATTCCCCAGTTGCAAGCTATTTCTTCTTCATAGCACATAACTACAGAAATAGTGCACATTCTTATTAATGCAGTACTTGATTTCTGCTTCTTTGCCTACATTATAATCTCTTACTTGTACATCTTTTCTGCTACCAAAAGATTCCTTCCATGCAAGGACTGTCAAAATCTAGGGTAAGAGGCTTCAAAATGAGATGGGAGGTCATCAGAGGGGTCACACTTATGCACATTTCAGCAGGATCTCAGAGACAGCCAAAGTAGATACAACCCCAGGTAGTGGTACTCCTGAGGGCTGCGGAGACACACAGGTTCTATAGTCATGACAGATGGCTCTGGAGTTCAGTGTCTTGCCAGTGGGCCCTACTTTGGAATTTGTGCTCCTGAGTGTGATGGAGTTGGGCTCAGATGTGACCTTTCTACACATGTCTCTTCTGTCATGTTTACTGAACCTGTGGTTGGTGCTAGGTTTGGTGTATACTCAGGAGACTTGAATCTCTGGACTGCCTATGTGCCTGCTGGGCTCTGAGCCTCAGCAGAGTTACAATACCTACACATGGGTTCATAGGACTTACCCAGGTCAGCTAACAGGGAGATGAGGATTGTCAGCCACAACACCAGGGAACCAAGAGTCTACAGCGGCAAGCAGGAGAATTCCATCCATCAGTGATGTGGGATCTAAGCCCCTTCTTGATTTAGAGGTCGAGTGGACATTGTCATCACAGGGTCCTCAGGATAGAGGAATACATATGGATTAGAGTATACTTACTGGTATTCTACTATAGAATTATTGTGACTCTAGAAATGGAAGAATTTGTATCATTGATGTGGCTACAGTGGCCACAGGAGTTGCTGAGGGCAGGGAGAGGGAAGAAGAGGTATGATAGGGGGGTATTTTTGGGACTTAGAGTTGTCCTGAATGATAATGCAGGGACAAATGAAGGCATTGTATATCCTGCTGTAACTCACTGAATGGACTGGAAGAGAGTGCAATGCTTCAAAATACACACATCAAATGCAATGAATGTACCACACTAATGAAAGGAGTTGTTGATGTGGGAGGAGTGGGGGGTATGGGGAGTGGGTATATGGGAACCTCATATTTTTTAATGTAACATTTTGTGTAATCTATGTATCTTAAAAATATAATAAAAAAATAAATAAACTAGAAAAAAAAGCCTATTCCACTTCCTTCCCACACTTGATATTACTCATTCTGTTTGTCTCAAAATCTTTCACAGATTTCCTTAAAATCCTTTTTAGGGTCTATGTCATTCAGGACATGCTTCCTAGAGGCAGAGATGCAATTCAATGAATGCCACAGACTGCAGCAAGCCAGACCAAAATGCTGCCGACTTTGGGGAGAAAGAATGGTCTAGATGCCACCTAGATTTTGGATCTGTGGACTCCAATACCATTATTAAAATACCTGTTTAAGTCAAATGTGTATTTTTGCACCTTGACATAGTAAGACAAGTATTCACACACACATGTATCTGTAATAGCAATAGGACATGTGAACATTGATATTTTACATCTGGTTTCTATTAGGCCATCTTGGTTCTGGTTATTTGTCCATTCACCCATCCAGCTTTGGCTCTATGGCAGAGGATTCTTAAAAGCTTTGCTTTCAAATAAGACTTTGGTCCCCCAATTCTAATTTATTCCTGGGCTTCTTTGTGTTCCTGAAAAGAAGCATGTCCTGTATGATTGAGAAAGTTCATGAAAAAATTTTCTTGTATGAAATAAGCTGTCTCAATCTACAGTGCTACATCTTATTCCTTTAAAATTTCTTTCCTGAGTATACACTGATAGAGTCCAGTGTGCTTTCTCCATTGTCTGAATGGAAACTGCCAATAAAACATTCACATCATTTGCAGCAGCTTATTGAAGGTTGCCTTTGAAGAAAACAAAGGAGGGACTCCTCTTATTAGGAAATTTATACATTCCACCAGACATGTAGTTTTCCTACCTTTTAAGAAATGTTTATATTTACTACAGTAAGATTTATCTATCATTTCAACTTCTATGAAATATATAAAAGTTACTGTTTTAATTCTTTTTTATTTTTAAAGATTTAGATTACATACTTTTGTTTCTACATCATAAATATGTATGAGAGACAATATCATCCTCAAAAACTGAGACAAGTTATTTTGAAGGAAAAAATGTTTGGAAAGTAATAAAAGGAAGAGTAAATAAAAGACAAAATCATCCTTCCCATTTTCTTCAATACATTCTAAACAATGTCCTTTCCCTAAAAAGACTTATTTCCTGTACAGTTATAATTCTGGTTAGGCCATGGTCCAGGAAACTATATGAAAATCAAAAGGATATACATATTCCTGTAAGTAGAGTCATCTGAGAGAGATCACTAAGTTGTTTTCTAGCACCATTTTCCTCTTCTGCTCCTTGGGTCAGAATGTAGATGGGCATTTCCAAAAGGAAACACTGACAAGCCATTCAAACAATTCCATATTAGTATGTTCATTTGAATGTAATCTGCAATATTAAATATTTGAATGCTTTGCTTCAGTATTTTATAATAAAAACAATTTTAATTATATATTAGATAATATTAACTCTGCCAAAAAACTTTATTTTATGACAGTGATATTTAACTCTAGCTCAACTGCTAAATACTGATTTTAGCATAAAACACATCCATGGATAGTTGTAAAAGGTCATAAAATGTTTATCTATTTATGTGTGACATGTTACCATACTGTAAAATTTTATTTAAAATTATTGAAATATTTGTTTTCCTTAATATTTATATTTTTAACATGAATATATTCCCTTGTTTTAATTTCACTACCTACAAAGGGTGGGGAGTAATAAGAAATTGTCAGATATATGTAAAAAATGAATTACACCATGCTTTAAATAGTTTGTGATGATATTCAGAATCGAAATTTTTGTCAACTTTGTCTGAATAATGAAACTAAAAGATATTTTAGTAATTTAACAAGCTATTAAATAATATCTCAATGTTGTCTTGATTGAAATTCATATGATTACAGTCACATCTAATTATGCTGATTTCTGATTTTATCTTCTTTGGTTTATTAAATTATTTTATATTTTTGTCCCCTTATATAATTGATTTATAAGGCATTTTGTGTTTGTTAAAGTTTATTTGGCTTAAATAAACTTAATTTATTAGCTCATGGTGTCAACCCGGGAGAATTCCAAATCAAAGAATCATCAAGGTAATACTTTCTTCCTAAAGTCTGACATTTTGTGGCCTACTGCAATTATCCTTAGTCCTAGGTTCCTTTGTCACCTCAATGCATATGGTGGCTCTCCTGGCTTTCTCTTTCCTCTTCCAGTTTCTGTTGACTCCCAACTTCTTGCTTCCCATGTGCTTTTTTCTGTCTGAAAACCCTTCTGTTTAAAAAGGTTTCCAGTAAAACCCACCCTACTGAACTGGACCTCACTTGAACTGAAGTAACTTCATCTAAAGGCCCTACTTATAATTGGTTCAAACTCACAAGAATGGATTTCATTTAAAAACATGAGATAGGGAAACAGACTTTGGCCCAGTGGTTAGGGCGTCTGTCTACCATATGGGAGGTCCGCGGTTCAAACCCCGGGCCTCCTTGACCCATGTGGAGCTGGCCCATGCACAGTGCTGATGCGCACAAGGAGTGCCCTGCCACGCAAGGGTGTCCCCCGCATAGGGGAGCCTCACACGCAAGGAGTGCGACCGTAAGGAGAGCCGCCCAGTGCGAGAGAAAGTGCAGCCTGCCCAGGAATGGTGCCGCCCACACTTTCCCTGCCACTGAAGACAACAGAAGCGGACAAGGAAACAAGACACAGCAAAAAGACACAGAAAACAGACAACCGGGGAAGGGGAGGGGAATTAAATAAATAAAAATAAATCTTTAAAAAAATAAAAAAAAAACATGGGATACATATCTCCAAGTGACCATAATGATAAAAATATGTGTTAATGAATTCCTATTTTTTTGAGATATTAAAAAACCAGATTTCCCAATATATTAAAAATCTATAGACTGCAAATGTTGTCATCAGAACCTAAAGGACAACATGTCAAATGTTTTAAAAAATATTTGAAATCATAAAAAGAAAATTAAGGAGTAAATGTAAAGTTGATAATTAAACATGAAGATTTGATAAAGAAATAAGTGGTCCTTGAATAATTTGAAGCACATCATGGCTTAAAGATTAAAATGAATGTAAATTAAAGATCAAAATAGTTAATGAACATTGTGATATGAAAAATTGCCTTGAACATTTCACAGAGAAGGAAATGAAATTTCATGCACATGTACACACACACACAATGCAAGATACAACAAATTAATGTATAGAGAATAAAGTAGAAAAGAAGCTATAAAAAGTAAAGAAAAAAATTTTTTTGCTAATGAACAGCATTTCCTTAAAATTATAAAAGGTAGGTATCCACATGTTCAGAAAGAACAATTTATCCCAATCCAGATGCATGAAAATAAATCTAAAAAATGATTTTCAAGATACCTTTTGTTTATTCCTCCAGATCCATCCTTTACCCTTTTCCAGCCTAGCATGTTCCATGGCATCTATACTTCTTAGACTGCATCAAGGAGCTCATTGTTCTTGGCATTTGATGTGTTTGAATTTGGCTAGATGGGAAACTTTCCAGAGAATAGACAGGCGAAATTATTTTCAATTATGGGTGTTTATTCTCCAGATCCCTGGTTGTAGAGGATCCTAATACTGGTTGCATTCTCTAACTGAAGCTCACAGCTCTTGCCAGGCAGCCTTTCCTCCTAGCACTCTCTCTGCCTATTTTTTCCTTAAAACATTTACTCCACTTCTCACAATAAATCGATGGAAACAGTGCAAAATAAATGGCCTATACTCTTCAAAATATCAGTGGTTAAGAGCATAGAAAGACATTATAATCCATATTAAAAGAATATATACAATAAATGTTATGTATTAAATATTAGAATATAGATTTAGATATATAGATATAGATGAAGTTATAATTGTAGAAAAAATTGTTATTGGGAATGCTTTTATCATTACAATTTTTAAAGCAGTTTTATTCACATAACATACAATCCATCCAAAGTCTACAATCAGTTAACTTATGTATGATCTCATAGTTGTGCACTAATCACCACATTCAATTTTAGATATTTTAATTGCTTCAAAAAGAAATACAACATACCACTTATACTCCATCATTATTGACACTTAGCATTGGTTTGGTACCTTTGTCACAACTGATGGTGATGTTGGTCAATCACCACACTGGGGAGCCAAGAGTCTATAGCTGTAAGCAGGAGAATTCCATCCATCAGCCATAAGGGATCTAAGTCTCCTCTCAATTTAGAGGTGGAGTGGACAGGATGAAAGAATAGAATATGGATTAGAGTGGATTTACTAGTATTTTACTATAGAATTATTGGGACTCTAGCAATGGAATAAATTATATCATTTATGTGGAGATAGAGGCCATGGGAGTTGCTGAAGGCAGGGAGAGGGTAAAAGAGTTGTGATATTTGAGTATTTTTGGGACTTGGAGTTGTCCTGAATGATATTGCAGGGACAGATGCAGGACACTATATATCCCACCATAACCCACTGAATGGATTAGGAAGAGAGTGTAAACTACAATGTAAGCTATAATCCATGCTGTGTAGCAATGCTCCAAAATGTACTCACCAAATGCAATGAATGTAGCACACTAATGAAAGAAGTTGTCAATGTGGGAAGAGTGGGGGTTGTGGGGAGTGGAGTATATGGGAACCTCCTATATTTTTAATGTACCATTTTGTGTGATCCATGTATCTTTAAAAAATAAGATAATTTAAAAAATTTTTAATTTAAAAATGTTGCTATTAATTATAGTCCATAGATTGTATTAGGTATATTTCCCATATACTACCTTAATAACATGATGAAATAGTGACATACATTTTTCGTTCCTGGAAGGACATTCTTATATTTGTACTATTAATGACATACCTCATCCACAACAATGTTCCCTGTATAATACAGTCCCATGTTTCATCATCTAGCTCTCCTTCCTTTGATGTACATGACCCTAAACTTTCTCTTTTAATGACAATCACACTCATAATTTAGCACTGTTAATTACGTTCACAACATTGTGTTACAATCACTTCTAATTCCAGACATTTATAATAAATATTATAAAAAATTCTGCAAAAATTAAGCATCAGCTCCCTATTCTCTACTCTCATTCTAACTCCTGGTAAGATATTAGCTCCACAAGTTTGCTCATTATAACTAATTCTCATTAGAGAGATCATATAATGTCTGTCCTTTAGTGTGTAACATTTCACTCAGCATATTGTCCTCAACGTTCATTTATATTGTGACATGCATCAGGCCTTCACTTCTCCTGACTGCTGAATAATATTCCATTGTATGGAGATACCATATTCCATTTATCCATTCACCAGTTGATGGGCACTTGCATTGTTATCATCTTTTTGTAATTGTGAAAAGTGTTGCTATGAAAATCAATATGCAAATGTCTATTCATGTCCATGCTTTCAGTTCTTCTGTGTATGTAGCTAGTAGAGGGAATGACAGATCATATTGCAATTCTAAACTTAGGTTTCTAAGGAACCACAAGCTGTCTTCCACAATGGCTATACCATTGTACACTCCCACATTCCCATCAACAGTGAATAAGTGTTCCTATTTGTATACATCCTTTCCCAACCCTTATAGATGTGTTTTGTTTTTTATTTTTCTCTTGTAATGGACATTCTAGTAGGTGTGAAGTGATATCTCATTGTGTTTTTGATTTGCATCTCCCTAATAGCTAAGGATGATGAGCATCTTTTTGTGCTCTTTTTTAGCCATTTGTATTTCCTCTTTGGAAAAATGCCTATTCAAGATTTTGTCCATTTTTTAAAAATTGGGTTGTCTTTTTATTATTGAATAGTAGGGCTTCTTGATATAGCCTGGATTTTTAGCCCTTTTCAGAAATGTGTCTTCCAAATATTTTCTTCTGTTTAGTGGGCTGCCTTTTCATTTTCTTGGCAATGTCTTTTCAACCAAAAAAGTGTTACATTTTGAGGATATCCCATTTTTCTATTTTTTTTTTTCTTTCATTGCATATGCTGTGGGTGTAAAGTCTAAGAAACCACTGCCTACTACAAGATCTTGAATATGCTTCCCTACATTTTTTCCTAGGAGTTTTAAATTTCTAGTTTTATATTTAGGTCTTAGATACATTTTCAGTTTATTTTTGTTTAATGTGTGAAATACAGGTCCTCTATCATTATTGTGGATATGGATATTACTTCCACCACAGCACTAATTGAAGAGACAGTTCTGTCCCATTTGAGTGCACTTGGCAGGCTTATCAAAAATCAATTGACCATAGATGTGAGAGCCAATTTCTGAACTCTCAATTCAAGTCCCTTGATCAATATGTCTATGTTTATGCCTGCATCATGCTGTGTTATAGTTTAAGAAAGGAAGTGTGAGTTGACCAACTTCCTCTTTCATTTTCAAGATATTTAGAGCTATTCATGTACTATTAACTTTCCAAATATATTTGGTAATTGTTTTTTTCTGTTCCTACAATGTAAGCTGTTGAAATTTTGAATCATAAAGTTGGGTAGAATTAACATGGTCACACTTCCAAGTTTCTTTTGGATCCCAGAAAAGATAATGTTTTTGCCCCACCCTCTTGGCCAAGGAGTCTACCTAGTCCATGTCTCCAACCTGCCCTACACCCAGCATGGCAGAATGCCTGTCAATACACAGCCTGCAGGTGGTGGCACTTTGGTTCTGGTGGCACCTGGGTCACCCACCTGGTACATTTTGAGAGTGCCATATACCTGAGAAGGAGAAGGAGGAGGAGAAAGAAGGCAAGCTGGTGAAACTATAAATAATCCAACAGACTAGGAAAAGTCGGGGAAGGTGCTGTGATATGTGTGCACCTGAGAACCATGCCTGAATAGGAATCCTTTAACCCAGAAAATCTTGAATTGGAAAAAAGCCTCCAGATGACCAGGTAAACTGAGGTGAAGGGCATGGGCTGTAAATGCCATAAAATTTATCACAGAGATTTCTGCATTTATTAAAGAGAACCACATCTAAGAAGAGCGAGCAATTTGGGAACAGTTATCTGGGGGCTAAGCATTGAAATGGACACCTGTGCCATCCTGCTGAGGCACTGTGGTCTCTCCTTGGTGTAGACCATGGATTATGGACACTGATGAATAGTGCGTGCCAGTGTCCTTCGGCAACAACTGTGCAATGTGACAACATGTGATGCTCCTTGGGATCAGCAAAAAGATAACAGGGAAATGAATAAAGTGATGCCCTTAATTATACAGGGTTTTGAGGATGCAGCAGAGGAAATAGGACCTCAGTAACAGGTCAACAGTTTAAACCCCTCAATTGTTTAGAGGGTATCTCTATGACTGTCTCCCAGTCCAATGAGTTTTTGAGCTGGATAACATCAGCCAGATAATGTGGTGCTGGAAGACATACTTTTACTGACCAAATGGACATGGTCATGCACCAGTGGCTGGACATTTCTGAAAAGAGGAATAACATTATACTTGTGGTCACCCATGAAGATATAAAGTTGGCATAAGAAGAAGCAATGATGAACAGATCAGCTGCAGGACTCATGCATACATTCGATGTCCACCAACATCATTGGGTTCAGGATCCTGGGCCAGTGAAGAGCCTGTTCCAGCAACAGAAGAACACAGTGTCTTTCATCATCCACAAGTGCCCCATGCTGGCCAAGATGGCTGCTGTGAAGGAGGCCCGCAGGAACATGTTTGTCCTCATGCATGGAACCTGCCTAGAGACTTCTGGAGGCCTTCTGATCTATTTACTATGTGAGCAAGCACCTCAATTCTGTGCAGAAATTGTGTCCCCAAAGTATGCATAAGGCCACCAACTATAGATTACTGAGACTCTTGAAAAGGGGAACTTCACAGACAGAGTCATAGACAAGACATGGGTCATTGAAGTGGCCTGGTAAGTGGCCCACAGAATGTGAACCCCAATCCACGTGCACCACATAATCCTGACTAAAAAAGATTAAAGGCTTTATTTTTAAATAGATGCATCCCATTATCAGTATTTCATTTGAGGACTATAAATCTCAAAAATCTCATTGTGTCAACAAATATGGTGACTTTAGGTCAATTTGTGAGTGGATACAATCAATAAAATAGAACCCATTGCCTTTTGTTACTGTTACATTAATTGAAGATGTCCCTAATCCCGAGGCAGCTTCTGAATTGAAAATTATACTGTTATCAAGGACTGTTGGTTTATTTTGAATCTTCAGACATTTACCTCTTGCCAACTGGCTCTTTTAAATGCCATTTCAGGTAGCACAAGCATTGGAAGAACAGTAGTGTCAAACTGTAATTGGTGTCTTTTCATTATTTTTTTTTTCATTTTATGTCTATTTATCATCAGAATTCTGATCTGCTTTTCACGTGTTGAATGGTATTCTGAAAAGAAAAAAACTGGTCAGTGACAGTGATATCCCATTAGTAGGAAAGCTGCATGACTGCCTGAGTCTTAATTTTTTAAATATCCTTCAGGGACTTCTTTCACCCAGGACAGGACCTACAAGCACATTTAGTTAAGCAAGGTGAGTGTTTAACTCGTTAAGGAAAGAATTTTATTTCTTCTTTCCTTGGCAGCCTTCCAGATATCTATGGTAATATCAATTACAGTTTTTGATACTAATAGCAAGAAGAATATTTTTGGTAATTTAATTAGACATTTTATACTGCAACAAGGAATTACCTTTCCAGAAATGGGTTTCTATATAATATTCATTTGCAATTCAATATATAATTCCCCATGCAAGTAAATTTAAATTTATTTACATTTATATATAATTATATTTGTTTATAATTTATAGTATATAATGTTTACATTGTATTTAATATTCATATTGTATTTACTTAAGCTTAAAATTATAATTAATTATAATTACTGCTATCAATAATAAAAACTCTCTGGTAGTGTTTAATAAATTATATATTTTGTATAGTGATTTCAGACTCTTAGTTTTCATAAAATAATAGCTATTTAGCCAAATTCTATGCATTATTTTGTCCATTGTGCCAATGGATTTCTGTGCACATCTGTCTTACCAACTTTGCAGCTTAAGATCTATCTTGTTATTTGAATAAACATTTATGTTTTTTCTTTTCTTAAAGCTTAATTTCAACTTCAAAAAATAAATTAACAGACACAAAGCAGCTCAACAAATTATGGAAGAATTACTTTAAAAAGTCATGCCTGGGCACATTTATCTTATTTAATACTAAAAATGAATTCATGTAAAAGAATGAAAGAGGATTACCATCTCACACCTTATACAAAAATCAACTCAAGATGGATCAAAGACCTAAATATAAGAGACAAGACCATAAAGACTTTGGAAAGCAGTGTAAGGAGGCATATACAAAACCTTGTAATAGGAAATGGCTTCATGAACTTCACACCAAAAGCACGAGCAGCAAAAGAACAAATAGATAAATGGAACTGCCTCAAAATTAAAGCCTTCTGCACCTCAAAGGAGTTTGTCAAGAAAGTGAAAAGAGAGCCTACACAGTGGGAGAAAATATCTGGTAACCATATATCAGATAGGAGACTTATAACTTGCATATATAAAGAACTCCTATATCTTGAAAATAAAAAGATAAACAACCCATTTAAAAAATGGGAAAAAGATTTAAGCAGGCACCTCTCCAAAGAAGAAATGCAAATAGCTAAAAAGCACATGAAAAAAATGCTCCAAATCTCTAGCTATCAGGGAAATGCAAATCAAAAAAACTACAATGAGATACCATCTTACTCCCATAAGATTGGCAGCTATGAAAAAAACAGAAGAATACAAATGCTGGAGAGGATGTGGAGGAATGGGAACACTCATCCACAGCTGGTGGGAATGCAGAAGGATCCAACAATTCTGGAGGACAGTTTGGCGGTTTCTCAAAAAACTAACCATAGATTTGCCATATGACCCAGCAATTCCACTGCTGGGTATATACCCAATAGAACTGAAAACAAGGACACAAACCGATATATGCACACCAATGTTCATAGCAGCATTGTTCACTATTGCCAAAAGCTGGAATCAACCCAAATGCCCATCAACAGGTGAATAGATAAATAAAACGTGGTATATACATAGAATGGAATACTACTCAGCTTTAAGAACAAATACATTACAAACACACATGATAACATGGATGAATCTTGAGAACCTTATGTTGAATGAAGCAACCCAGGCATTGAAGGACAAATACTACATGACCTCAATGATATGAAATAAGTAAACCAAGCTGCCTCAGAGAGCTAGAGACTGGATGATATGCTTACAGGAAATTGGGGGGTAGAGGAAGGATGTAAGCTGACACCTACATGGGTGAAATCTATGATAACCTGGAGGTAAGTATTTGTACAAGGAAGGGATAAAATAGGGGCACAGGATTACCTTTGGGTGGGGCTTTGCGGGTTTGAGGGGAGCTAGGGATGGGCAGATGGGTAATATTGCCCAAGAAATTGGGGGGATGTGGGAAGCTGCCTCTGGCACAGGTGCTGTATTGGCCATCTTGTTGCTAAACGCTATTTTTAGATACTAACCGGGTTAAGTTTCTGTTTCCCCACCCTGTCTGAAGCAATTAAGTTTCTATTCTTACGACACTCCCTGGGGCTCCAATTAGGCATTCCCTAAAGAGCACAAAAGTCTTTCAGCGGACATTGCCAAATAACCATCTGCATGTGCGTGTGGCAGGAGAATCAAAATCTAGTTAAACAATCATTTACTGACACATGTGTTGTCAGTATGTACCACCTCATTCATCCCTGGCTATAAGAACCCCTGACTGACCCTCAATAAATGAGGCTTGATCAGAATCTTGTCTTGCCTCCATTCTTTGTGTCTCTTGTCCCTTTTCCATTCCCACTCCCTCCCTCAGGTCTTGGTTTGACTGATCCGCGGGTCGGGTCGGGTGGGGGGGGCGGGGGGGCAACATATCAACATTGTCAGGTATTTGGTTGAGAGTATAATGCTGTAAAAACCTTTTCAAAAATATAATTAGGATAGTTACCTTTTTAAGATGCTTAAAGGAGATAATCTGACGCATGACAGGCTCCTAGGGAATATGTGAATGTTCATTTTGCCATAGTGGGTTATATCATTGGGTAGAGACCCATATAATAAGAGTGAAGGTATAGCCACATCCTGGGGAGGACTGATGCCATCAAATAGAGGGAACTATATCTCTCAACGCAATGGTGTCTCCCAGTGCATTAGGGCAGTTGAGCATGTCAAGCCCTCAACACTGTTGCAAATATCTCTGAACATGGCCCTTCATCAATGAAGATTGACTGTCACTGCGGGCCCTAAGGGGAGGGGGGAAGAGGTATTGAATAGATAGAACCAATGTAACTGTGTGGGCAATAGAAGTGTTTCACAAGAGTACACTAGGATGGATTAAGACATGTAAAATTACAACAAAAATATATAGGGGCTGATAGGCTAAAATGTAAATTATACTGTAAGACTTAAGATAACTAAAAATTTAGAAAATTGTATAGTCTAAAATATAAATCACGATGTAAACACAAATGTTACCTTGTTTGAAAGCTATTGTCTCAATATCTGTATATAAGTTTCAGTAAATATAGTGTGAATATGTAAAAAGAGTATTGCTGTGGAAGGGAAAAGGGTTTTATGTTGAATATGTGGGAGTACTGTATATTGTATATATGAATTACTGTGATCTAAAACTCTTGTGAAAATAAGCTTAATAATTAGAAAAAGAAAAGAAAAAGCTAGGACATAAACACTGAGGAAAAGATGGAAGTAGTTGCCTTGCCAATTTGCATACAGGGCAACACTTAATATAGTGATGGAAGGCAAAACATCAAAAACAAAGCTTTTGCATTTTTAAATTTTTTGATACCCCAATTTATTTTTACCATAATTTTTCCAAATTAATATGTATTCTATATCTAACCTTTAAACACATCGCCATATTCCATTTAACTATTAAGGGAACCTGGCAATATATTGCCTTCCCCTCAGCATGGGACATGACTCCTGGGGAAGAGCCTCCCTTGTGCTGAGGGATTATTTTTCCCATGTATCACCATGTTCTTAACACCCTGTAGTAGAGGAACATCCTTGTATTTGTATTATTAAACACAGTCCTCATCTACAACCCTGCTATGTGCTTGATCATCCACAATTTTAGCTCTGAGAGAAAGAAGCTGTATATGGTGCTCTCATTTGCCTTAATTCTCACAGCTGCAAAATGTTGAGATAATATCTCCTGATGATGCTTTTATTTGGATATTTTCATTGCCTCAAAATGAAAGCTTTTAACCAAATAAATTCCCAATATAAAAACCAACCCATTTCTGTTATGTTGCTCCCGGCAGCTTTTAGCAACTAAGACAGAAATTGCTATCAATAAAGTGTTCTGCTACTATGCAAATATCAAAGTTGTTACAACAGTTTTATAAAGGGGTAGATTTTGGAATGATTATGAGATCTTTGATAGAAAAGACCTAGATTTCTTTGAAGAGACTGTTAGTAATAATATGTACACTGAGGTTATTCCTGATGAGGACATATTCAGGAATGATGACTCCATCATTGCAAACTGGAAGGAGGGAGATCCTTGGAATAAAGTGGTAGAGAACTTGGCAAAAATGACTCGTAAAGTTAAATGAAAGATGGAATTTGAATGTGTGGAGCTTGCATATTTAGCTGAGGAGATTTCCAAACTAAATAAAGAAAGTTCAGCCTGGCTTTTCCTAATAGCTTATAGCAAAATGTGAAAGGAAATAGATAAGCTGTGAACTGAATTCCTATACACAAAGAAATAATAAATTGATGGTTTTGGAAATTCTGAACTTCTGGAGAACGAGTCCTAACAGACCTGGGCTCCTTGTCCAGGCTTAAATGAACTTGTAATTAGCCATTCACTTCAATGTAAGTCAGGGTTGGAAATGCAGGTATCCAGAAAGGATTTGTGGAAGCCCTAATGTCTGATGTTTGGGATCCCTGTGGACTACTTATGGAACAAAAAAAAAAGCTTTTTGTGAGATCTGTATGAATGAAACCCATCAGCCTATGTTAAGAGGGGCAGAAAAGGAGAGACTGAAGGAAAAACATTTTCAGGCCCAAGCCCTAGAAGCAAAAGTCTGGACTTAAGACATCTTTGGCCCAGAGAGGGCCCCCACCTATGTGTGTGGAATGGGTAATTTTGACCCAGAATTTGAAGAAGATGGGAATTCTGCCCCATTTTTCCTGGAAGAATCCTGCTGCCCCAGACTTTAGAGAGGGTGGAATGTATTTCCTGTGGGTTGGGGAGAGTGAAGTCACCACCCACTCTTTTGAGGGAGTTGAGCATTTTCTACAGAGATTGGACAGAGTCTGACAATCAACCCAGTGTTCTCAGAGGGTGAAGCCTAGAGCTTGGCTACAACCCATACATGAAGATGGAACCAAGAATATGGCAACTGTGCAAGTCCTTGGAAGAAGTGGAACTTCTTGAGGCCCCTAGGAGAAGAAACCATCATTATATAAATGACTCTCAGACTGTGAAATCTAATGAAATATTTACTGAAGCTTTGGGGAAGTGTTTGGGATCCATGACCCCTGTTTCCTTCCAATTTCTTCCTAAAATAAGGAGAAAATGTATTCTAAGGCTGTCCCTCCTTTTTATATTAGGAGCAGATGACTTGTTTCTAGGTTTTACAGGTCTACAGCCAGATGAGAATTTTGACCCAGGCAGACTGCTTGTCTATAACTGATTTTAAGGAGATTTTGTACCAGCATTGTTACTGAAATGAATTAAAGCTTTTTTGAGTTGTTGCTATGAAAGAAAACATTTTGCATATGGAGACAGCATGTCTTTTGGGGATCCAGAGGGTAAAGTGTGAGAGTTTAAAACACTTTTTATGGAGGCCATAAAAGATTATGTCCTTGAAGTTAATCAGTTACTGTAAGTTTGTGACCCTGTGAGTGGATTGGATTCAGTTAGGGATTTTCAGTGTTTTTTGTTTTTTTTTTTTTTTTACTGTATTGCTTCAATGAGATGTGACCCAGGGTGAGTCTTAGTCCTCTTGCTGGATGTTATAAACACAGAACTGAAAGCAGAAACACAGGAAGAAAGCTGCAGAGACACTGAACAAAGGTTGCCTGGAACCAGTGGAGCACAGAAGCATGGAAAGAGGCCCCTTCATGGAGAAACTTGAGGCTGAAGAGACAGGGTTCAGAGGAGTGGGGAGAGATAAGTAGAGCAGCATTGAGCCCTGCCAAGTGTTTGTTTGCCTACACCTGTAGATCTGAGAGAAGGTATCCTTAGGTGATTACCCAGAGCTGCAACTTGGTGAGACAGTATCTCTCTTTTTTTAAATTATTTATTTCTATCCCCTTCCCTCCCCACCCTGGTTGTCTGTTCTCTGTGTCTATTTGCTGCGTCGTCTTCTTTGTCCACTTCTGTTGTCCGCGGCATTGGAATCCATGTTTCTTTTTGTTGCTTCATCTTGTGTCAGTTCTGCATGTGTGCAGCACCATTCCTGGGCAGGCTGCACTTTATTTCACCCTGGGTGCCTCTCCTTATGGGGTACACTCCTTGTGCGTGGGGCTCCCCTATGCAGGGGACACCTCTGTGTGGCATGGCATTCCTTGCATGCATCAGCACTGTGCATGGGCCAGCTGTACACAGGTCATGAAGGCCTGGGGTTTGAACTGTGGACCTCCCATGTGGTAGATGGATGCCCTAACCACAGGACCAAGTCTGCCACCAGTATCTCCTGATGATACCTTGATTTGGATACTTCCATGGCCTCAAAATGGAAGTGTTTAACCTAAAATTTCCCTATCTAAAAGCCAAACAATTTCTGGTTAATTACTACCAGCAGCTTTTAGGAACTAAGACATGTTTATGACATGTAAGATACTTATTCCTCCAATCCCTGGACACAGATTGTCCTTCCATTTATTTACATTTTCTTGTCTTTGATTTATTTTATAGATTTTTGTGTAGAAGTCCTATACATACTTGTTAAAATTTATTGCTAGCTATTTCATTCCTTTAGTAATTATTGCTAAGGACATTTTTTTTTTAGATTTCTACCTCAAATTTCTCATTATTAGTTTATAAAAATACTACTGAAATTTTTGTGTTTATCTTCTATCCTGTCACTTTGCTGAACTCATTTATTTTCTATGAAAGCTTTTTTATAGATTTTTTGGGACTTTCTATATATAGCATCATGTCATTTTGAAATAGTGAAAATTTACTTCTTCCTTTTCAATTTGGATGAATTTAGTATATTTTTCTTTTTAAAGAAAATTTTATTACAGTATATCATTCATACATGAATATACATGAACAATAATTGTATAGTAAAAGTTGTGAACTTATGAAACAAACATCAATATCATTACACAAGGCTCCCATGTGTCACTGCACCACTAACACTTTGCATTATTCTGAAAAATTTGTTACCAACTATGAAAGAGCATCATCAAAATATTACTATTATAGTACATATCTTACTTTGGTGTATTTTTCCTGCAACCCACAGAATTATTAAACCCTGTATTAGAATTATATATTTGGTATAGTTTATGAGGTGACATTTGCATATTTGTCCTGTTATCCATAGTACCTTTTCCACCACTGGGTTCCCTGTGTTATACAATTCTGTGCTTTGTACAGTGCATTCGAAGTCTATACTCAGTGACTCTCATTTTCAACAGAGAGTTGTGCTGTTAACATTTCAGTCAATTTTGCCATGTTTTCTTTACTCCAAAAGGAAAAATCCACAATCCCATTATATTCTCTATTGTGGTCCCTTACAATTGAAATGATATCTTCTTATCATTGCTGCAAAATGCTAAAATATTACTATTAAGTATCATCCAAAAGTTATATTTCTTATAACTTTCCTGTGTATCATCACATTCTTAGCACTTTCTAAAAGGAGAGCATTTTTATATTTATATTGTTAAAAACAATCTTCCTCCACCACCAAAATGAGTATGTGATATATTCCTTAGATTATTCTCTAGTTTTCTTTCAATTGACACTCACATATACAGACTACCCTTTTTAGCCACAATCATATTTATAAATCAGCATTGTTAATTATACTATGTGTTGTTTTCAAATCTATTCATTCCCACACTCTCACAATCTACCTTACGAATAATGCTATATACATTAAACATCAACTCCCATTCTCATCCAATATTCTATTTCTCCATAACTTATACTCTAGAGTTTACCTCTGTTAGTTTATTCATGATATTTAGGTCATATTACTAAGATCATAAAATATTTGTCCTTCTGTGTCTTATTTCACTCACCATAATATCCATGTTTTCATATGCACCCTGATATCATTTCTTAGAATAATACTCCATTGCATTTATACATATGTTTATCCATTCATCAGTTGATGGACATTTTAGCTGTTTCCATAACTTAGGAATTGTGACGAATGCTACTATGAAAATCAATGTGCAACTGCCAGTTTGCAATGCCTTGAATGTATTCCTAGTAATGAAATTTCTGGATCATATGGGTGATCTATATTTGGATTCTTAAAGTACCACCAAACTGTCCTCCACAGAGGCTGCCCCATTCTATATTCCCACCAACAGTGAAGGAGGGTTCCTGTTTCTCCACTCCCTTTTTAACACATTGATTTTTTTAATAAAGCCCATTCTATTAGGTGTGAAATGGTATCTCATTGACATTTTGATCTGCATTTCACTAATAGTAATGATGAATATTTTTTCATGTGCTTTTTGGTCATTTCTATTTCCTCATTGGAAAATGTCTATTCAAGTATTTTGCCCATTTTTAAATTGGGTTGCTTCTCTTTTATCTCTGAGATGTTTGTTCTCTTTATATAACATGAATATCAAACCCTTATATGAAATGTGGTTTCCAAATATTTTCTCCCATTGAGCAAGCTGCCTTTTTACATTCTTGACAAAGAATTTTGAAGGACAAATGTGTTTAATTTTGAGAAGGTATCATTTGTCTATTTTTTTCTTGAGTTGCTCATGCTTTGGGTGTAAGGTTAAAGGAACTATCATTTGTGGGAAGTAGCTGTGGCTCAATCAGTTGGGCTCCTGTCCACCATATGGGAGGCCCTGGGTTCACATTCTGGGGCTTCTTTATGAAGGCAGCCTTGCCTGCACATGGCAGAGTGCCACCAACCTGCAAGCATCATGGAGTGTGCAGTGAATGGACACAGAGTAGAGAGCAAGCAAGATGCAAGGTGGGGGGGGGAGCGAGATAAAGAAAAAAAAAAAAAGAAACTACCACTTGCCATAAGAACTTGGGGGCCTTTTCCTACATTTTCTTCTGGAAGTTTCATGGTTGTCACTTTTATATTTAGTCTTAATACATTTTGAATTAATTTTTGCTTAAAGTGTGAGATGTGTCTTCTTTCTTTCTTTTGGACTCGTACAACCAGTTCTCCCAGCATGGTTTGTTTAATATACTCTTCTGGCCCAACTGAGAGGACTTTACAGCCTTGTCAAGAATCACTTGAGGGAAGTGAATGTGGCTCAACCAATTGGGCAACCACCTATCACATGGGAGGTCCCAGGTTTGGTCCTGGTGCCTCCTAAAGAAGATGAGCAGATGCTGCACCTCCTGCAACAAATTAGAATCTGCACCCATTCCAACAGTAGGTGCCTAAACAAGTAGATGCCACAAGACTGCAGACACCACAGCCCATGGGAAGTGGACATGGCTCAGGCCATTGGGCATTCACCTGCTGTGTGGGAGATCCCAGGTTCTGTTCCCAGTGCCTCCTTGAGAAGGAAAGCAAACAATGAACAGACAGATGAGAGGACCATCTCCGGCAGTAGGGGGATAAAAAAATCACTTGACCATAGATGTGAGGGCCTATTTCTGAGTTCTCAATTCAGATCCCTTCGTCAATCTATCTTTATACAAGTATAAGGCTGTTTTAAGCACTGTAGCTAAGTAGTATGTTTTGAAGTTAGGAACTGTGAGTCCTATAATTTTTTCCTTTTAAAGACATGTTTGGCTATCTGGGCCCCTTAAGTTTCCCTATAAGTTTGCTAATTTACTATTCTACTTCTGAAAAAGTGCTGTTGACAATTTTATTGGGATTGCTTTGAGTCTTTAAATCAGTTTGTATTGAATTGATATTTTAATGATATTTATTCTTCCAATCCATAAACATGGACTTCCCTTCCATTTATATGTCTTCTTTAGTGCCTTTTAGTAATTTTTTGCCCTTGGTTAACTTTATTACTATATATTTGATTCTTTTAGTTGTTATTACATTTGGATACTTTTTTCTTATTTCCTTTTCAGACTGTTGTATAGAAACAGTACTTATTTTGCCTTTTAATTTTGTACTCTGACACTTTGATGAACTCTTAATTCTAGGAGATTTTTTGGTGTGGATTTTCAGGATTTTGTAGGTAAAATCAGTGAATAGACAGTATTAATTCTTCCTTTCTTATTTGTATGCATTTTATTTCTTTATCTAGACTAATTGCTCTAGCAAGGACTTCTAGCAGAATATTGGTGACAGTGGGTATCCTTATGTGTTTTAAATCATTCACCATGGTATATAAGACTAGATGTGGATTTTTCATATATGCACTAAATCATGTTAAGTGTTTTTTTAATTTTTAAATTTAAACACCGTCTTTTGTGGTGTTCTTAAAAATTATTTATTAGTTTCATTTTTTTATACATAAGATGAATTTTATTTTAAAGCTCATAAAAGGTTATTTGTTTCTTGTATGTGTGTTTTCCCCCCAGAAAATAGCACCCTTGACTGTTTGCTTGTTGTTTTTTCTTACTGTTTTTACTCTTTGTTTGCACTCATTATCTGCTCATTGTCTGGTAGTTGTTTTGCTCAATTTCTGCATGTGGTCAACTCATTGTTTGCTTGTCTTCTTTAGGATGACTCAGGAAATGAACCCAGAACCTCTGTATGGAAGGCAGGTTATCAACTGCTTGAGCCACATCTGTTTCTTTTGTGGTGTTATCAAGAAAATAAATTTATCTTTAGGGGGTGGGGCAAGATGGCGGCTGAGTGAGCTTACCTGATAATATCTCCTGCAAAGAAGTGGCTGGGCAGCGTTGGAGGCTCTTTGGGACCAGGCTGTTTCAGGATTTTTGCAGGACAGGAGGTGTCTGGACATCAATTTGGTGGGAAGGTAACAGAGAAAAATACATCTATAAAATATACACGGAGGTCCTGGCTGCACATGGAAAGCTCCCTGCTTGGGTGGACAGAGCCACGGCACCAGGCGCTGCTGTGGCATTTTTTTGTTTGTTTGTTTTTGTTTTTTTGGAGGCTCTGCAGTACTGGGGAATTCATAAGCCCTGAGTGGCCTGTTGGGGGGTTAATAGGACAGGAGGTGCTTGCAGACTGATTTGGGGAGACAAACGGGAGTTTTATTGTGAAGCAGGGGAATTTTTGATTGCGGACACAAACAATAGCGCTTCCGACCAGAGCCCCACTCCCCCCAAACCCAGCTGCCAATCTACAGTGGACTTAAATTGATAGCAATAAAGAGATGCCACCAGGGTCTGGCAGGGTGGGAGACGTTTGGAAGCTGATTAGGGGAATATTTTGTGAAGCGTGGGAATTTTGGTTTTGGACTCTGTTGTTAGCGTTTCTGGCTGGAGCCCCACCCCAGGGCCTGGCTATTGATCTGTGTCATTAAATTGGCTGCAGTCTAGAGGGACCCCCCAGTGGCCGTTCTGGGGGATCACAGTGTGGGAGGTGTCCTGAAGTTGAATCGGTGATCCATCCACAGAATAGACCCCAATGAGTGAGTGAATTGTGGGGTACAGACCACAGGATAGAGCTTTTGGATGTGACCTCACCCATAGGGCTGGCACCCAGCTGCAGGGATCCCTGAAGGCTGTGATGCACTGTGGTGATCCCAGGCTTCCTGTTAACCAGACTTGAGGTTGCCAGGTCTGAGTCCCCTAAACCCTGGTGGCCCACACTCCAGAGACTCACACCTCTTCAGTCTTCAATATCTCAGTCTTTCCATCCCTGAATCCATCAGGCCCTGAGGTCCATCTGAGGTCCTTGAATGTCCTAGACCTCAACGTTCGCATTTTTTCTTTTTTGTTTTGTTTTTATTTTTATTCTATTTTATTTTTTTAATGTTCTGATTGCTAACATTGCATTATCCCCTAGTCTTTTCTCCCAGTGTATCCCCCAAAGTCTTTTATTTTCAGTTACTTAGGGTTTTTTTTTTTATTTGTATTGTGGCTGTGGTGGTTGGTGTATATCTTTTTTCTCTTTTCCCTATCTGTTCCCTGCCCTTTACCCACCCCCTTTTTCTTTCTTCCTTTCTTCTCTTTTTTTTTCTCTCTCTCTCGTCCCTCATCTTCTTCTTATTTTATTTTATCTTAACTATACAATAGGTGCTGCAGGGAACACCTCACATTTGCTGGGTTTTCTCATCCTCCACTGCCTCATTTCTGTGTGAATAGATTTTGGCTATCTACACTATCCCTTTTCCCCTACATCTTGATAGCCTCCATCATCTGCTGTCTCTCCTATATTCCACCTCCCTTTCTTTGATCCCCAAAGTGTCTAACACTTAATTTCTAATAGCTTTGTTTTGTTTTCTATCTGTTATCCACTCTTGAAACTATTCCCTTTCCTTTCTCTTTCCCTCTCTCATGAAAACAATAGCTTTTTAATTCATACCATATTCCTCCCATATTCAGTTGACTACCTCATTATAGGTGCTCTACCTACTGCTATAACTCTACACAATTTACATGAATCTAACATCCATCCTCCCAGATCTCATACTGTTGCTTTGTTAACATATATCACCAATACTACTTTACACTTCTTCCTTGCTTACACAATTGCCTTTACCCGGCACTAATACTTTCCTTTAAAGTGAACTCAAACAGCAATAAGAAATTAGAATAAGAAGAACAAAGTGTCAAAGAGAAGGTATAACACTTATGCAAAAACAACAGCTAATTAATCCCCAAGACTAGACAAAGAAGCTAAGGAACTGATTAAACCCGTCAAGATAAAATGATGACGAGACAGCAACAAAAATCTACAAACCAAACCAGTAATCAGGAAAACATGGCTGAATCCAATGAACAAACTGAAAATCAGGATGAGGAACAGAACTTCACACAAGAAATGAAAGATCTCAGAACATTTATCACCGACAAATTTAATGAAGTAAAGGATGAGGTTAACAAAATGAAGACAACACTTGGAGGGGAAATTGCAGACATACGCAAAAATATAACAGATATGATGGGAATGAACACCACAGTTCAAGAAATCAAAAATACACTTGCAGCAAATATCAGCAGACTAGAAGAAGCAGAGCAGAGAATTAGTGATGTGGAGGACAGTACATCGGAAATCAAACAGATAGTAGAATTGGTCGATAAAAAGATAGAAAAAATCCAGCTAGGACTTAGGAACCTGAATGACAATGCAAAATGCTCAAACATATAAAACATGGGTATTATAGGCATTCCAGAAGGAGAAGAGAAGGGAAAGGGGTCAGAAGGAGTGTTGCAGGAAATAATGGCTGAAAACTTCCCAAATCTACTGAAAGAGACAGATGTACATATCCAAGAAGCACAGCACACCCTACTGGTCATAAAGCCCAACAGGCCCACCTCAAGACATATACTTGTCAAATTATCCAATGCTCAAGACAAAGAGAAAATTCTAAAAGCAGCAAGAGAAAAGAAAAACATCACATACAAGGGAAGCAGAAAGATCAAAATTATACAAAACAATATCTTTGACCACAGTGGAGTGAAGCTGGAAATCTGCAAGGGACAGAGGCCCAGATTTCACATCATGATTTGGAAATTAAACATCACACTCTTAGAAAAAGTGTGGGCCAAAGAGGAAATCTCAAAAGAAATCAATGACTACCTTGAAACAAATAATAATGATAACACAACATACCAAAATTTATGGGATGCAGTAAAAGCAGTACTGAGAGGGAAATTTACAGCCATAAATTCATATATCAAAAAAAGAGCAAAAATTAAAGAACTAACTGCACATTTCAAGGAATTAGAAAAACAACAACAAAGTAACCCAACAGGAAGAAGAAGGAAGGAAATAACAAAGATAAGAGCAGAAGTAAATGAAATAGAAAATAAGAAAGCACTTGAAAAGGTAAACAAGACCAAGAGCTGGTTTTTTGAGAAGATCAACAAATTGACAAACCTTTAGCAAGACTAACAAAGAAAAAAAGAGAGAAGATGCAAATACACAAAATAAGAAATGAGAAAGGCGATATCACCACTGACCCCACAGAAATAAAGAATATCATAAGAGGATACTTTGAAAAACTATATTCCTACAAAAATGACAATTCAGAGGAAATGGACAAATTCCTAGAAAACATAAGCAGCCCATATTGATGAAAGAAGAAATTGATGATCTTAACAAACCATTCACAAGCAAAGAGATAGAATCAGTCATTAAAAATCTCCCAACTAAGAAGAGCCCAGGGCCAGATGGCTTCACAGGTGAATTCTACAAAACATTCCGGAAAGAACTAACAACAATCCTGCTGAAACTATTCCAAAAAATAGAAACAGAAGGAACATTGCCGAACTCCTTCTATGATGCCAACATTACCCTAGTACCAAAGCCAATCAAAGACACCGCAAGAAAGGAAAATTACAGACCAATTTCTCTAATGAACCTAGATGCAAAAATACTTAAAATACTTGCTAATCATATTCAACAACACATTAAATGAATTATACACCACGACTAAGTGGGATTTATTTCAGGTGTGCAAGGATGGTTCAACATAAGAAAATCAATCAACGTAATACACCATATAAACAGATTGAAGGAAAAAAATCACATGATGATATCTATAGATGCAGAAAAAGCATTTGACAAAATACAGCACCCTTTCTTGATAAAAACACTCCAAAAGATTGGAATACAAGGAAATTTTTTGAACATGATAAAGAGTATATATGAAAAACCTAAAGCCAACATTGTTTACAATGGAGAAATCCTAAAATCCTTCCCTCTAAACACAGGAACAAGACAAGGATGTCCATTGTCTCCGTTCCTATTTAACATTGTCTTAGAAGTACTTGCTCGAGCACTGAGGCAAGAACCAGATATAAAAGGCATTCAAATTGGAAAGGAAGAAGTCAAAATTTCATTATTTGCAGATGACATGATCCTATACATAGAAAACCCTGAGAGATCTACAACAAAGCTTCTAGAACTCATAAATGAGTTTAGTAAAGTCACAGGTTATAAGATCAATGTGCAAAATGAGTAGCATTTCTGTACACCAATAATGAGCAAGATCAGGAGGAAATCAAGAAACAAATACCATTCACAATAGTAAATTAAAAAAATCAAATTCTTAGGAATAAATTTAACTAAAGAGGTAAAATACTTATACACTGAGAACTATACAAGACTGTTCAAGGAAATCAAAGAAGACCTAAATAAATGGAAGAATATTCCTTGTTCATGGATAGGAAGACTAATTATTATTAAGATGTCTATCCTACCAAAACTGATCTACACATTCAATGCAATCCCAATAAAAATCAACACAGCCTTCTTTAAGGAACTAGAAAAACTAACTATGAAATTTATTTGGAAAGGAAAGAGGCCCCGAATAGCCAAAGATATATTGAAGAAGAAAAACGAAATTGGAGGAATCACACTTCCTGACTTCAAAACATACTACAAAGCTACAGTAGTGAAAACAGCGTGGTATTGGCCTAAGGAGAGACACACAGACCAATGGAATCGAATTGAAAGGTCTGATATTGAACCTCATATATATAGCCATATAATATTCGATAAAGCCACCAAACCCTCTCAACTGGGAGAGAATGGCCTATTCAACAAATGGTGCCTGGAGAACTGGATATCCATATGTAGAAGAATGAAAGAGGATTACCATCTCACACCTTATACAAAGATCAACTCAAGATGGATCAAAGACCTGAATATAAGAGACAAGACCATAATGATTTTGGAAAGCAGTGTAGGGAAACATCTACAGGACCTTGTAATAGGAAATGGCTTCATGAATATCACACCAAAAGCACAAGCAGCAAAAGAACAAATAGATAAATGGGACTTCCTCAAAATTAAAGCCTTCTGCACCTCAAAGGAGTTTGTCAAGAAAGTAAAGAGGGAACCCACACAATGGGAGAAAATATTTGGCAACCATATATCCGATAAGAGACTTATAACTTGCATATATAAAGAACTCCTATATCTTGAAAATAAAAAGATAAACAACCCATTTAAAATATGGGAAAAAGATTTAAACAGACACTTCTCCAAAGAAGAAATAAAAATGGCTAAAGAGCACATGAAAAAATTCTCCAAATCTCTAGCTATCAGGGAAATGCAAATCAAAACTACAATGAGATACCATCCTACTCCCATAAGATTGGCAGCTATGAAAAAAACAGAAGACTACAAATGCTGGAGAGGATGTGAAGAAATGGGAACACTCATCCACTGCTGGCGGGAATGGAGAAGGATCCAACCATTCTGGAGGACAGTTTGGCGGTTCCTCAGAAAACTAACCATAGATTTGCCATATGACCCAGCAATACCACAGCTGGGTACATACCCAGCAGAACTGAAAACAAGGACACAAACCGATATTTGTACACCAATATTCATAGCAGCATTGTTCACTCTCGCCAAAAGTTGGAATCAACCCAAATGCCATCGACAGATGAGTGGATCAATAAAATGTGGTATATACACACAATGGAATACTACTCGGCTGTAAGAACAAATACACTACAAACACACATGATAACATGGATGAATCTTGAGAACCTTATGTTGAGTGAAGCAACCCAGGCATTGAAGGACAAATACTACATGACCTCAATGATATGAAATAAGCAAGCTGCCTCAGAGAGTTAGAGACTGGAAAATAGGCTTACAGGAAATCAGGGGGTGGAGGAAGGATGTGAGCCGACGGCTGCAGGGGTGGAATCTATGATGAGCAGGCGGTAAGTATGAGCACAAAGAAGAGATAAAATGGGGGCAAGGGGTTGCCTTTGGGTGGGGCTTTGTGGGTTTGAGGGGTGTTGGGGATGGGCGGATGGGTAATATTGCCCAAAAAATTGGGGGGAAGGAGGGGAAACATATGAACATAGGAGAGTGTCAGGTGATGGTTGAGAGTAAAATGCTGAGAAAATCGTATCAAAATATAATTAGGAGGGTTACCTGTTTAGGATGCTCAGAGGGGATGGTCTGTTGTGGGACGGACTCCTGGGGAATGTCTGAATGCTCATTTTGCCAGGGTGGGTTGTACCATTGGTAGAGACCCAAGAAGTGAGAGTTGGGGTGGACCCACATCCTGTGGAGTTGTAATGCCATCAAATAGAGGGAACTGTATCTCTCGAGAGAAAGGGTGGCTCCCAGGGCATTAGGGCAGTTGAGCAAGTCAGGCCCTGAACACTGTTGCAAGTATCTCTGGACATGGCTCCTCGGGAAATGGAGATTGGCTGTCGCTGTGGGCCCCACGGGGAGGGGAAAATGGATGTTGAATGGATGGAACCAAGGTAAATGTGGGGGCAAGAGAGGAGTTTCGCGAGAGTACATGAGGATGAATATAAAACATGTAATATTACACCAAAAACATATAGGGGACGACAGACTAATAATGTAAACCATAATGTAAAACATAGGATAACTAAAAAATTTAGAAAACTGTATATCCTAAAGTATGGACGACAGTGTAAGCACAGATGTCACCTTGTTTGAAAGCTATTGTTTCAGAGTCTGTACATCATTTTCAGTAAATATGAATAAGTTAAAAGTTTATCGCTATGGAAGGGAAAAGGTTTTATGGTGGATGTGTGGGAGTACTGTATATTGTATATATGAATTACTGTGATCTAAGACTCTTGTGAAGAGAAGCTCAATAATTAGGACAAAAGAAAAGAAAAAGATAGGATGTAGATTTTTTCCAAATCAATACGTACTCTAGACCTAACCTTTAAACTCATCGCTATATTCCATTTTACTAGTAAGGGAACCTGACATTATATTGGGCTTTGCTTTAAAGGAAGTTTTGGATCACAGAGTGTTTCAACAATGGTGGTGGAGGAATACTGGTATGGGATGTTATTGACAGGCTATATATGGTTGACAGGGAGTTATACAGGGCATATGTCCAGGGTGCATGGTAACGTTTGGATATACTCATAATGGAAACAATTAAAAACAACAGCTGGGGCAGTACTGGGTTACTGACCGAGGGGGCTCTGTTGTGGTCCCTAGGGGAGCAGCGGCAGTTCCCCAGGTGCAAGGGTAAGAACCAGGAAGGAATGAGGGTCCAACAGTGGGCTCCTGATACTAATGACTATGCTTGTGAGCCTATATGCCTGAAATAAGAACAAGGCCTAGAGCAGCACTGTTCCTGGGAGCTTCCTCCTGACAGCCTTCATGTTACTCAAATGTGGCCAGTCTCAAAGCCAAACTCAGCATGTAGATGCAGTGCATTCCCCCCAGCATGGGACATGACACTCAGGGATGAGCCTCCCTGGCACCGAGGAATCACTACCAAATACCAGCTGAAGATGCAACTAGAAAATGACCTTGAATTAAAGGTTCAAAGCAGATCAGCAGAATATCCTTGTCTACATATAATAACATGACTTTAAAATGCTGTTTGACCTAATGTAAGGGGGAAATGGAAAGGACAAATGAGTTTATATGGCTATGAGTCTCTAAAAAAGAGTCTGGAGGTTGTCAGAAGGATTGCCCTTATGTACACCTGAGCAGAGTCTCAGAGACAGATAAAGTATATACAAGCCCAGGTATTGGTTCTTTTGAGGGCTAAAGAGACCCATGGGTTCTATGGTCATGGCAGATGGGGTTCACTGCCATGTCAGTTGGCCCTTCTTTGGAGCCAGTGTTTCTGCATGATGGAACTGGACTCAGATGGGATCTCTTTTCATGAGATTTTCATGCTACTTTACTGGAATTGTAGTTGGTGTTGGGGTTTAAGATATATTTAGGGGATTTGAATCTCTGGACTGACAATATGATAGCCACACCCTGAACCTCAACAGACTTCAGCTCCTACACTCTGATTTATTGGACTTACTCCACTCAGCTAACATGGAGTTGAAGAATGGCAACCACCACAGCATGGAGCCTAGAGTGCCTACAACTGAAAGCAGGAGGATTGCATCCAGTATCCATGTGGAATCTAAGCCCCCTCTTGACATAGATGTGCAATGGACACAACCAATCCAATGTCCACAGAGAAAATGTGGCATTGGTGTGGGAAGGGTGGCCATGGTGGCTGCTGGGTGCGGGGAATGGGAGGAAGAGATGGGACCTGGAGGCGTTTTCAGGACTTGGAGTTGTCCTGGGTGGTGCTTCATGGACAATTACGGGACATTGTAGATCCCCCCAGGGCCCACTGGATGGAACGTGGGAGAGTGTGGGCTATGATGTGGACCATTAACTATGAGGTACAGTGATGCCCAGAGATGTACTTACCAAATGCAATGGATGTGTCATGATGATGGGAGAGAGTGTTGCTGTGAGGGGAGTGGGGGTTGGGGGTGGTGGGGTTGAATGGGACTTCATATTTTTTGAATGTAATATTTTTTTAAAAATGAATTTAAAAAATTATTTTTAATGCCATTTCTTTATCAAGTGAGGACATCGTGCAATTTTTCTTCTTAAACATATTTATGTGCTTTATTACTATAATTGATTTTCCTGTGTTGAACCACCCTTGTACCCCTGGGATAAAACCCATTTGATCATGGTGTTTAATTATTTTAACGTGCTTTGGATTCTATTTCCAAGTATTTTATTGAGGATTTCTTCATCTATATTCTTTAAGATATTGGTGGTTTTTTTGTTATTTCTTAGTATCTTTAACTAATTTTAGTATTAGGGTGATGTTGGCCTCATAGAATGAGTTTGGCAGCATTTCTTGTGGTTCAATTTTTAGGAAGAACTAAAGCAAGATTAGCATTAGATCATCTTTGAATAATAGCTAAAATGTACCCCTGAAGCCATGTGTTCCTGGGTTTTTCATCTTTGGGAGGTTTGTACTGACATTTTCATTCTCTTTACTTGTTATTTCTTTGTTGATGTCTCTTATTCTAGGGTCAATATAGATTGTTCATGTGTTTCTTGGAATTTACCCTTTTGTATATGTAGTTTAGTTTTTTTGGTTAACAATTGTTAGTATACTTTTATAATCTATCTTATTTCCCCTGGGTCAGTGGTAATATACACCTTCTCATTTCTGATTTTATTTATTTGCATTTTCTCTTTTTTTTCTCTCAGTCTAGCAAAGGTTTGTCTATTTGTTGTTCTCAAAGAACCAAGTTTTGGTTTTGTTGATGCTTTCTATTTTTATTTTTTGTTTTGTTTTGTTTCTCAGCTTCATTGCTTTCTGTCTTGACCTTTAATATTTCTTTCATTCAGCTTGGTTTGAAAATAGTTTGCTTTCCCTTTATTATTTGCCATTGGTATGAAGATAGGTCTTTGATTTTTCCTCTTTCTTCTTTTTAAATGTAAGCATTAAGAACTATAATTTTCCCTCTCAGGACTTCCATTGCTATGTCTCATAGGTTGATATGTTGTGGTATCATTTTCTTTCATATGAAGATATTTCCTGAATTGTATTGCAATTTCTTTCTTTGACCTGCTGATTACTTAAGAGTGTGTTGTTTAATCTTCATGTATTTATGAATTTTTCATTTTAGCCCATTATTGATATTGAGCTTCATTCAATTATAATCAGAGAAAATGTTCTGCATATTTTTAATTTTTTAAAAATTTATTGATACCTGTATTGTGACACAACTTGTGATCTATCCTGAAAAAGGATCCATTTTCCTTCAACATTTTGAATTGATTTAGGATGTTTGTGTTATTATTATTGATTAGTTTTCTTAAATATCTTATCAAGGTGTTCAGTTTATTTCTTGGCTTGGCCAGATCTTCCTGTTTCTTAGTGTGGTTTGTAATTTTTTGTTGATGTCTAGGAATCTGAATATGTTAGTGAATAGGCTGATATCATCAGTTTCTCTCTCTTTCCTAGTGGTTTTTTTTCATGGATATTCTTTGATTTTTGGTTTAAGTTATTCTAAGTCTTGCATATACGGATAATGCCTTTGTTGAGTTTTGGCCATCCAAAATGCAATACTATTTTGCTGGCAATGGAATCATATGTATAAAACTAAGTTCTCTAAAAAACTTTAAGCTAGAAAAGAACTTCTTACCCTGAAAAAATAGGTAAACCACAAGATCTTATGGAAAATTAGCTAAATAAATGAATAAATAAATAATAAAATATTTAGGTATTGTTAAATAAAAAAAAAATAGTCATCACAAAAAAATTATATCCAGAAACTGAACCCCTTCAACTTCTGCCACTACTTCTTATGTTGAAGCCCATCAACCCCCACAACCTCACAACAGGGGCTCCCTAAACAAAGTTTGTAAGTGGTCAAGCTTAAGTCTAAGGTGGACCATATCTCTCTGTTACTCGAACAATCCAAGGTTTTCCTGTCACATATATCACAAATTAAAAATAATTTCTATGAATAGCAGTGTCCATTGATGCAACCCCCTTCCCTCATTTCTTTTCCCTCTCATCACCTCCTTGACTCTGGTTTGCCTGACCACTTGGTACTATCCTGTCATCTGTTAGTAACCTGGAACAGTCCTCCTTGGTATGGGTCTTTATGACTATTACCAGTCACCTTCTCCCAAAACTGGCTTTCTCACCTGCTCATTGCACACACCTGCCTTGCACCAAAGCAAGATTTGTTGGTCAGAGGCAATAACATTCCCATTTACATCTGGACTTTGACTCATTGCCTTGATTTTACTTAAGCAGTGGTATTGGAAGGCATTCAAGATATGTAGGCTGAGTAACTGGATAGTTCTATCCATAAATGTGCAATCCACCAACAGAATAAAACATATTACATACTGAGAAAACAATTACTCAGTAAGGTTTTATTATTGGTTGAAACCAATTATGAAAACCAATGGAGAGAAAGGTAACTTATTTTCCCCAGGTAATCAAAGAGATAAATTGTAATTGTTGGGTAATGTTCAAGAGCATGGAAGAGAAGCAAGTATATAATGGTTGAGCCAAATCAGCTCATTGTGTCCTCCTAATAGTTACTGATGAAGCCAGATTATGTGGGCATGATATGAGTTCTCAGATGAATCAACATATTCTATGATCTTTATGTAAATGAAAACTTACAACCTCCTTCCCGCATTGTGGCCAGCTGTAATTTCACTAGTACTAAATCTCAAAAGACAGCTGAAACTTTCATGCAAAGGTTTGGAGGCATATTGGCAGCTCACTATTTTATTATTATTATTTTAAAGATACATAGATCACACAAGCAACTTACTATTTTTGAAAAAAATTGTTTTACATTTAAAAGTAACTGGGATATAAAAAGTCATTTAAAATCCTTATTTAACCAAAGGTGAAACTATTAAAGTACAAAGAGATCATCTTAAAATCATATTATTGGGAGTTCTGGGAAGATATTACAGTACAGAGGCAGGCCACAGCCTCTTCCTCAAAAAAAAAAAAAAAAAAAAGGAGAAAGGGCCAAAATCTGTCTGAGGGACCTGCTTTGGGGGTCAGCAGACTGGTACAGTGTAGTGCAACTTCAAGGAGGGTGGTGGACAGAGAGATGAAGAACCCAAATGACAACTGAGTGGTTAAATCCCTGTGGCAGCTGGAAAGAGCACTCAACACCCATCTGCAAGGCCCACTCCATTGCAAACTCAGGCCAACTGAGAGGGGAGCTGAAGTGTTCTTCCATGAGAAAAGGGAGGGCTTAGCAGAGAGAGGGAAATGATTTCTCCTAATTAAATTTGGCTAGAATTGCCCACTTTGAATTCCACCTGTGACCAGACCAGAAACAGGCAAGGAAAGGTTGAAAGAAATACCTCTGTGGAAAGATTTACTGGCAAGCACCATTTGCTAGCTGGCCAGGAAACTAAAAGGAGAAAAACATCATTTTGGTGTTTTCTCAACCTGAAATCCTGGGAGAAAATTTCTTCCCCATTAGTGAGTCCTTGGCCCATGAGCTGGGCAATTTTTAAAAACTGAGAATAAGTTGTACCAAGAATCAAAGAATGGTCACAAAAATAAACATTTGATGAGAGAGAGAAATTGACCATTTTAGTAAATTCATCAAAATATTTAAATGACTAGTCATCAATCAGCAGAACATTACAAGCCATACTAGGAAACAGGAAGAGATGGCCCAGCCAAAGGAACAAACTAATATCCTGATGAGACACAGGATTTATGACAACTAACCAATAATAACCAAACAAATCTCCTACATCAATTGAAAGAATTGAAGGACAACATGACTAAAGAGATAAAAAATATTAAGAAGATACTGGGTTGCAGAAAGAACAGTTTGAAATCTTACAAAGAAAAGAATAAATGTTAAAACTGGTTCTATAGTAGTTATCTACTTTTGTTTTATTATTAGATTTCATTTTATGTAGTTGTCGCCTACATTTAAACTTGTGTTTAATCTTAATCTTACTGTGTGTTTACTTTGATGACTAATTTTTCTTTGAATATGATGGAAATCCTCTCCTACCTTTTTATATTTTTGGCTTTCAATTGAACACTGAAATTAATAGCCTTAAACCTGAATTTTGGAAGGGAAAGAGACTGTAATCACTTGAATTCTTGCACTGTTTGAACAACTCCAACAGGATATAAATACTTATCATTATCTTTACAACAAAGAAATAGTTAAATAATATTTTTCAATAATTTTTATTCTTGGTTCATACTGTTTCATGTCCACTGCCAGAAAAAAATTGTCTCATATATTTTATTCATTTTCTTTCTTTATGCTAGGAGAGTTAGTCTGGCACTATGATCCAATTTATAATATTATATCTGATATGAAAGTATTTATTTTATTTATTGTATCATTAAAATATTTTAACTCAGCATATAAATACATTACCTTCCCTCCCATGTGGGAAATGACTCCCGGGGATAAGCCTCCTTGGTACCGAGGGATTACTTCCAAGCTCTGGCTGGTGATGCAAATAGGAAAAGACCTTGAATAAAATGGGGAAATGGTAAACACAAATGAGTTTATATGGGAAAGAGTCTTCAAAATGAGTCAGGAGGTCATCAAAGGAGTATCACTTATGCATGTCTCAGCAGGATCTCAGAAACAGCCAAAGTAGATACAACCCAGATAGTAGTGCCCTGATGTCTACAAAGACACCCAGGTCCTACAGTTATGGTAGATGGCTCTGGAGTTCAGTACCTTACCAATAGGCCCTACTTTGGAGTTTGTGCTCCTGAGTGGGATGGAGTTGGACTCAGATGTGGCTTCTCTACATATCCTACTTCTATCACTTGTACTGAACCTGTAGTTGGTGCTGGGGTTGGTATATGACAAGGAGACTTGAATCTCTGGACTGTCCATATGCCAGCTGGGCCCTGGCAGAGCTGCAATACCTACATTTCAGTTCACTGGACTTACCCATGTCAGCTAACAAACACATGAGGATGGTCAACCACTACACCAAGGAACTGAGAGTCTACAACTGCAAGCAGGAGAATTCTGTCCATCAGCCATATGGGATCTAAGCCCTTTCTCAATTTAGAGGTGGAGTGAGCATCATCATCCCAGTATCCTCAGGATGGAGGTATAGAATATGGATTAGAGTGGACTTACTGGTATTCTACTGTAGAACTATTGTGACTCTGGCAATGGAAGAAATTATATCATCAATGTGGAGACAGTGGCCTTGGCAGTTGCTGAAGTCAGGGAGAGGGAAAAAGAGGTGTGATATGGGGACATTTTTGGGACTTGGAATTGTCCTGAATGATATTGCAGGGACAGATGCTGTACATTATATATCCTGCCATAACCTTCTGAATGGAATGGGGGACAGTGTAAAGTACAATGTAAACTATAACCCAGGCTTTGTAGCAGTGCTCCATAATGTAGTCATCAAATGCAATGAATGTACCACATTAATGAAAGAAGTTGTTGGTGTGAGAGGAATGAGAGGTGTGAGGGGTTGGGTATATGGGAACCTCATATTTTTTAATGTAATATTTTGTGTGATCTATGCATCTTTTAAAAAAGAAAGATTAAAAAAATGTTTTATGTGCATTAGACAAGAAAACATTAACCAAAGCATAACTTTGTTTGATTTAAACAAACATTTATATCTTCTTCCTCCCCAAATACAATTAAAGAATGGTGAAATTATGAAGAAATTTTATACATAAAGACAAAGGAAAGGAGAAGAGAAGACACAGCTGAGGGGACACGTTAGGTACTCTGTGTGATAAAAAGAGTTCTTAAAAAATGGGATTAAATCTCCACATTTGTTCTAGATCTCAGCAGGAGATGTCTAGAGCAATATAGTGGAATATATTGGCTGCAGTGTTTGAAGAAGAGAAGCAACCACCTGGAAGAGAGAGCCATACAAGTAAATAAGGATATTCAGTGAATATAAGTATTATAAAATGTGAAGCTCTTAATTATTCTCAAAATCTTTCACTCTTTCACAGGATGCTTGTGGCCAACCTGCATTGCACTGGGAGAATATTGGGAGATTTTGTTTTACTTTTTTTTTTTTTCCTGCAGCAACTGGTTCTTTGAAAAAAGAAAAATCATGTTAGGATCCCTTAATAGCTCTACATCTCTTCTCAATGAAGTTCAGAGATTACCAAGTCCAGTACATGCACATTGCTTTTCCAGTACACTTTCTCTTTTTATTTATGAACTTAAAGCCAAGGATCATCAGGAGAGTCTATAATTTGAAGACAGAGAAGAAAAAATGATAATATTGGTAGATAAAAGAAAACCTGTGTAAGCCAAGGTAGAAAAAACATCAGTAAAAACTGTCATAGGGAAAAAAGAGGAGAATCCCTCCATAGTGTACCAATTAAAAATACTTCATAAATTAAACAGAGTTCTTAATACTTGAATATATTATAGAAGAAATAAAATCCATGGATAGGAAAAGTTAGAAGATGAGATACTCTCCCTGAAGTTTAAAGATAAGTAATAAAAAAATGAAAATTAGAGACAAACAATAGGAACTACTATCAAAGATAGAAACCCTGCTAAAATAATTCCAAAAAAAAAGCAACAAGAAAGGAGAGGAAGGAAAATTATCAAAAAAATTTGCAAAATCATTCCTCAACATGAAGGAAATGAGTTTAAAACCAAAGAAACAAGGAAATCCCAGTGAAATATTTAAAAACAAAAATAAAGCCCTACCCCATGGCACATTCTTGTGATATTCCAGAGCATGGGAAAAGAATTTCCTAAGGTATTCTAGTGGAAGGAAGGAAGAAAGGAAGGAAGGAAGGAAGGAAGGAAGGAAGGAAGGAAGGAAGGAAGGAAGGAAGGAAGGAAGGAAGGAAGGAAGATTTGAAATTTTAGTAGTTTAAAAGTGTAGGATAATCTTGTGAAACAGTTCCATTGCCCCCAGTTTCATTGATTCCATCTATTCAATACTTCTCTCCCCCTCCCCTTGGGGCCCACAGTGACAATCAATCTTCATTACTTGAAGGACCATATTCACAGATACTTGCAACAATGTTGAGGGCTTAACATACTCAACTGCCCTAACCCATTGGGAGCCACCAATTGTCTCAAGAGACACAATTCCCTCTGTCTGAGAACATCAGTCTTCCCCAGGATGTGTGCATACCTTAAGTCTCATTGTGTGGGTCTCCACCCAATGATATAACCCACTATGACAAAATGAACACCGAACACCCACACACTCCCTAGAAGCCTGCCCTATGTCAGATGCCCTACCTTAAGCATGTTAATCAGGTAACCTTCTTTATATTTTCCAAAGAGTTTTCTCAACATTATAGTTTCAGCCACATACCTGACAATCTCCTATGTTCAAATGTTCCCCCTACACTTCTCTCCCCCAATTTCTTCAGCCATCTGACCCATCCTCCCATTCCTAGACACCCATCAAAAATGTATAAAAGTCTATAGGCTAAAATGCAAACTGTAATGTAAAACATAATATAACTAAAAATTTAGAAATTTGTATAGTCTGAAATACAAACTATAATGTAAACCCAAATGGAACCATGTTTGAAAGCTATGTTTCAATATCTGTACATCAGCTGCAGCAAATATAATATGAACATGTAAAAAAATCATTGCTGGGGAAGGGACAAAGTGTTTAATGTTGGATATGAGGGAGTATCTTATATTGTTTATGTGAATTACTGAGATGAAAAACTTTTGTGAAGACAAACAATAATTAGAAAAAAGAAGAAAAGATGTAGACACTGAGGAAGAAATGAAAAAAATTGCCTTGCCACTGTACATACAGGGCAACACCTATAGCAATGATGAACTGCAAAACATTAAAAAAAAAAAAGCTTTTTCATTTCATCATTTTTTGACACCCCAATTTATTTCTTTATTTAATTTTTCTAAATTAGTGTGTATTCTATATCTAACATTTAAACCCATCACTATATTACATTTTACTATTAATGGAACCTGGGAATATATTAGGCTTCATTTTTGAAGAAGTTTTGGACCACAGAGAGGTTCAACTATGACAGGGGAGGAACACTGGTATGGGGTGTTATTGATGGGGGGCACATGGTTGGGAGGGAGTTCTCCAGGGCATGTATACAGGGTACATAAAAGTGTTTGGATATTTTCATAGTGGTTAGAGTTAACAATGACAACTGTGGGAGTGCTGAGTTCCTAGCCAGGGGAGCTCTATCACATTCCCCAATGGAACAGCAACAATCCCCCAAGTGCAATTGCAAAGACCAATAAAGAAGGATGATCCAACAATGAGCCCTTGATACTAATGACTATGCTTATGAGCCTGTGTGCCTGAAATATGAACTAGGCCTAGAGCTGCAGGGTACCTAAGAGTTACTTCCTGAGAGTCTCCATGTTGCTCAAATGTGGCCACTCTCTAAGTCAAATTCAGCATGTAAATGCAATTCCTTCCCCCAGCATGGGACACAACTCCCAGGGATGAGCCTCCCTGGCACCAAGGGATTACTACCACGCACCACCTGATGATGTAACTAGAAAAAGACCTAGATTAAAAGAGTCAACTCTGACCAGCAGAATATCTCAACCTACATGTAATAACAGGTGTTAAAAATTGCTTTTTGACCTTGAATAAAAGGGGGAAGTGGAAAGGATAAATGAGTTTATATGGCTGAGTCTCCAAAAAAGAGACGGGAGGTCATCAGAGGGGTTATGCTTATGCACATCTCAACAGAGTCCCAGAGACAGCCAAAGTAGATACAACCTCAGGTACTGGTTCTTCTTAGGGCTACAGAGACCCACAGGTTCTGTGGTCATGGCAGATGGCTCTGGAGTTCAGGGCCATGTCATTTGGCCTTCTTTGAAGTTTGTGTTCCTGAGTGTGATGGAAATGGACTCAGATGTGACCTTTCTATGCCTCTTCTGTCACATTTACTGGACCTTTGGTTGACACTGGGGTTGGTGAATACTCAAGTGACCTAAATCTCTGGACTGTCCATGTGACAGCCAGGCCCTGAACCTCAGCAGACTTGCAACTCCTACCCTCTGGATTATTGGACTTACCCTGGCTAACTAACAGGGAAGTGAAGAAGGTCAACCACCACACCAGGGAGCCAAGAGTGCCTACAACTGCAAGCAGGGGAATTGCATCCATCATCCATGTGGTATCTAAGCCCTCTCTCTATATAAATATCCCAGGGTCCACAGGATGGAGGAATAGAGTATGGATTAGAGTGGACTTACTGATATTCTGCTATGGAACTATTGTGATTAGCAATGGAAGAAATTGTAGCACTGATGTGTAGAAAGTGGCCATGGTAGCTGCTGAGGATAGGGAGAGGGAAGAAGAGATATGATGGGGCATTTTCAGGACTTGGAGTTGTCCTGGGTGGTACTGCAGGGACAGATGCTGGACATTGTAGGTTCTGCCATGGTCCACTGAGTTGACATGGGGAGAGTGTAAACTACAATGTAAAGCATTATCCATGTGGTACAGCAGTGCTCCAAAAGGTATCCACCAAATGCAATGAATTTCCTATGATGATGAAAGAGGTTGTTGATGTGGGAGGATTGGGGTGAGGGTGGTGGGTGGTATATGGTGACCTCATATTTTTTTAATGTAACATCTGAAAAAAAATAAAGAGGAAAAAAATTTAAAATAATTTTTTTCAAAGTGTGGAATAGGTAGGGTGTGAGGATATGAGAATTCCCTATACTTTGAATTTAACTTTTCTGTAGTCCAAAACATCTTTAAAGATATAAAGTTTATTGTGTGAAAAAAAATTTTGCTGGGATAAGTTATTAGCACAGCCTACTGATGGAGGTACCAGAGACATTCAAACTTTATGGAAAATCAGTTTCCAATTTTTATTCCTTCATACAAGCAAACCAGCAAACAGTGAGAGAGTAGAAATATTCCATACATATTACACAGTTGTTTGTTGTTTGTTCTGTACTTCCAAGTGTAAAATTATTTTATTATTTATGGATCTATTGGTTTTAATCTAATTTCTGCCAGAAATTAAAGTTTAATAGAACAATATTTCAATTTGAATTAAATGTTTAACCCAAGAAAAATGATTAACATAAACAAAAATAGAATAAAATATTATTAAACATTGTTTTAGCCTATGCAATAACAATCACATACTCAGAAGCTGAACACTGCTCTACCGATCAACAACTCTTTTGTACAATCCCCTAAACCTAACACATAACCTTACAATGGGAGTGGTGTAAATAGTTTTATGTCATTTCTAGTAGTTCCTTCTAAAATCTGGGGGAGAGTGTAAACTATAATGTGGATCATTGACCATGTGGTGCAGCAGTGCTCAGAGATGTATTCACCAAGTGCAATGAATGTCCCATGATAATGGAGGAGGTTATGGGAGTAGTGGGTTGAAGGGGTGGGAGGTATATGGGACCTCATTTTTTTTAGTATAACATTAAAAAAATAAATAAAGACAGAGAAATTTAAAACAAAACAAAAAATTAAAATAAAATCTATCTTAGATTTTATGTTAGATTATTTTGTTCCTTTATTCAAACAATTCATGGTTTTCTTCTCACTCACTGTGCAAATTAAATAATCCCCACAAACAGCAGTGTCACTTAATGTAGGCCACCTCTTACACTTTGTCTCATCACATACTAGTGTCTACACAACCTGCTCCCCTGGGGCTGCCCTGTCCTCTGCTGGTCACCTAACTCACTTTCACCTCCATAATGTGCTGTTTGTGGACCCTCTGTCTCTAAGTCACACTCTCCCTGGATCTGTGACATTCTCTGTTTCTCACACAACTCGACCTCCCTCCAAAACATGACCTGGTGGTGAGATGTAATGATATTCCCAGCTACATTTGGTCTTGACTCCATGCATCATTTTTATTGAAGCAGTCCTAACAAAAGGCATTCTAGAAATGATGAACAAATAACTGGAGCCAAGAATTAACTACAGTTCTGTACATAGATGTGCATACCACTGACAGAATAAAACTGTGACATACTGATTCCATTAATTACTCAATGTGATGTAATCAAATGGTGATACCTATTAAGAAAGTCAGTGGAAACTGTGGTAGCACCATTTCCCCTTGGAATCAAGCAATTTGATAAATTGTAATCCTTAGGTCTTGTTCAAGCCCATGGGAGGGCAGTAACAGAGATAAAATGACTGAGCTCTTCATTTCCACTGATTCTGCCAAGACAGATATCCTTGAAGGAAGATTATGTAGGAGTTTTCAGAGGAATCAAAATTCTTTGTGAACTCTTTTCAATTGAAAATTTGCAATCTACTCTGAGACAAACATGAGAAGAGAGCAGGATCCTTCATGCACTATGACTGGATAGATACAAGTAAGTCATTATGCTTTAGAGGAAAATTCCATTTAGATTTAAAAACAGAAAATAAGTGTTTATGAACATATTGATAAGTTGGAATGCTCAGACATAGCTGGTGGGAATTTAAAAAGGTGGAGTCACTGTGGAAAACATGTAGTTATTTCCTCAAAAGGTTAAACTCTAAGACCTAGTAATGCTACTTGCATTTAAATATATAAATGAATGAAAACAAGCGTTCAAGTAGTTATATACTTACATTCATAAAAACATTAATAACAGCCAAATAGTGGAAATAGACAAAATTTCTATCAAATGATGAATGGATAAACAAAATATGGCATATCCATTCAAATATTGAAATGTTGAAAATATTATATGTGAAAAAAACTGACTTAAAGGCCACATATTATATGTCTATGTATTTTAAATGTTCAGAAAAGGAGAATCTATACAGACAGAAAGTCAATTAATAATTACCAGGGACAGGAAGTAAGGTGTTACGTTGAGTGATTGCTCAATGGGTATGAGGTTTCTTTTTTAGTGCTGAATATATTGTAAATGTGAGAGGTGATATTTGCACACTATTTAAAATATACTAAATATCACTGAATTTTATACTTTAAATTGGGCTAAGTGGTAAATTTAATGTCATTTGACTCTTACCTTAGTGAAGAAAAAGCATGAAAAATCAAATTGCTTTCAGCAATGTGTGTAGGCATTGGGTTTATGGATGACTTAAATTTTAATCTTTATACTGCTATATATACCTGTATTTTAAAATTATTCCTAGAATGATCATCTTTAGTTATGACTATAAATAGTAATTCATGTAATGTGTATGAACACTAATCTAATCTCTAAAATACATTCTCAAAAATAGTATAAAATAAATATGATTTTTGTGTATATCCTAGATGGGATGATTATGTGTGATAATTTTAATAATCTTCTTCATTTTGCCTACTTTTCAGGTGGAAAAGAATGTCAACACAAACTCATTACGATAAGGCACATATGTGAAGGCAACAAGGCTTAATGAAAACAAGAAATTTAATGTTTTTTTAAAAAGTAGTCCAAGATATATAGCCCATATTGTTATTTCTATTTCTACTGGGATTATGTTCTTGCATTACAGTCTCTCTGAAATCAATTTCTCTTAGCAACACAAACTCTTTATAAATATCTGATTAACTTTGAGACTGGTTTGACAGCTCAACTTTTGCTTAAAAATTGAAAAAATATTTCTGAATTACCATATACTATTTTGGAATGGCAATTAATACCTTACAATATATATATTTAGAAAATGTTTGAAATGTAAGTATTTCTGCAGAAGGATTGTGGGAAGATGATGGAGTAGGAAGCTCCAAGAATCAGTGTTTCTACAAGAACAACTATTAAACAGGTAATAACTGTCTGAATCTAATAGTTCAGAACCTCAGAACCTACTAGAATACTATGAAGCATGTGGGGAATAGCAGTAGGAAAAGACTGGAAAAGAGCAGTAAATGTCAGGGTATTTTACTATCTGTGTAGTGGATAAGTGGATACTGTGACCCCTACTTTTGAGTGGGCAGCAGTGAGGTACACAACCCTAACCCCAAGTGCAGCTTGCAGGTGCCAGGGTGGGATATAAAGACTAAGAACTGGAGTGTGCAGTCAGATCACTGGTCACTGCTTTTGATCAGCTACTTTGAATCACTGAGAGAACAGCCTTTGAGTGCAACCAATGTTCCAACCCACAGGCAAAAGAAGCAGAGGAGACTTAAGAATTCTTTTCTTTACAAAGTGCTAATAATATGGTGATACACGGGAAAATGACAAATGAAAATTATGCATGATAGTTAACAGTAATACTGTAATATTTTGAGGCAATGGTAAGAAGGTGTTTTTCAATACTAAGAGACAACAATAGGGAATATGGGATTTTTCCTGTTGGAATAATGAAAATATTCTAAAATTGACTGATGTGATGACAGCACAATTTTGTAATGAAAATGGGAGCCACAGAATGTACACTGTGATGCTTAGGCTACTGTGTCAACTCAGCCCGGTAATTGTGCCCAGTTGTTTGGTGACACAAGCACTGGGCTAACTATAATACAAGGATATTTATGGACTTTAGTCACCATTGAGTTTACTGCAGTGGGAAATCATAGATTCCTGGTTTTAATTACATCAATCAGGGAGATTGCTAGCAGCAATGAGTGATGCTTAACCCAATCAGTTGAATCCCTTAAAAGGGGAAGTGATTCCAACGTTGAGAGAGCATTTCCCAGCTCATTTTGGGCAGCCGACATCTCCCAGAACTCATCAAGATCCTTCATTGAACTTTAATTGCAGCCCCTGTTTGCAGCCTGCCTGCAGAATCTGGACCTGTGCATCCCCATGGCTGCATGAGAGACTCTTATAGAATCACATAGTATTGACAGATATATCTTGTTGATTCTGTTTCCTAGAGAACTCTGACTAATACATACACTTTGAATGGATTTTAGAAAACATGGGGCTATATAACATAGTGAATCCAGTGGTGGATAATGAACTGTAGTTAACAGGACAAATATGAGAATGCTTTTTCCTGATTCATAATAAATATATAATAATTGGGTGGTTTGGGAAAAATACACCAAATGTAAGATATGGGCTATAGTTAGTATTAATATTTTGATGATGCTCTTTCATAGCTTGTAACAAATCTTTCACAAGAATGCAAGGTATTAGTGGTATGAAGATGTGTGGGAGCCTTATATGGTGATATGCACATTTGTTTTGTAAATTTACAAATTTGATTATATGTTTATGGTTTATGTATATTTATGTGTGAATGATATACTTCAATAAAATTGTATTTAATAAAAATGATAGATGTTACAACCCAACTCCTGAAGAGCATGAGTTAGTGAGGCCACAAGACCAAAGAACACACCTGGCATTTAGTCAGGCATAAGCTTTATTTGGACTGATGTACAGGAGAGAATCTCCAAAGGTGGCAGTTCAGAGACTGATAGTGCTACACAAAGAGATGAGAAAATGAGGGGTGATATATAAGGGGTTTCAGAACAAGGACATTCCATAGGGTATGAGAAGAGAGTTTCTGCTAGGGTCACATAAAGTGTATACATGGGGTGTGGTGATGTTTTCACTATGCTCATAGGAAGGATATTTACCAAAGATGTTTATTTCTTTGGGAAGTTTATAGCTTACAATAACATCTATACATTCTCTCCCCTCTGAGAAGAGTTGTTAACCTTTAAGTTATGTCTAAGTCACACAAGCAACTACATGCTTAGGATGTGGGGAGAGTCCTGGGTCCCCATAATGTACCCTCACATAGCAGCCTACTTTGACCATAGGACAATCATTGCATTCATATTCCACAGCAAAAGTATAAAAGACACCAGAATAATAAGAGTAATATATGCAAAACATTGATCATTGAAGAGGGCACAGGTAACACCTTGAGATGCCATCCTATTTTGTAAAACTACCTTTCATAGTTGGGCAGTTTCTTTGTTTAGAAGGAAATTGGTGCTTTGTTTTATTAAGGGCTTGAAAAATGTGATTGGTTAAAGCTGTTATGTGTTTTTCAGTGACAATTGCAGTTCCACCTGCACCAAAAAAGTCAATGGATAGAACCTCCAGGGGTGTGCTTTACTCCATATCTATCCTTGATAGCAAATTACACAACTCAGGGGGTAGCCACCCAACATCATAGGTTTTGTTTTTTTTTTGTCATTCCATGTAGATAGGAGAAATGTCATCTGTTTTCAGACTCAAGTGTTAACCATCCTAAACCATTATATAAAGCATAGCCTAATAAAGGCCAATGCTTATTCACCTGTTCCCTTACAAAGGAAAAGCATTATTCGGAGTCTCATTGAAAGACAGCATATGAATCTAAGCCATGATATATGGGATAATGGGATGAGAAAGGCTGGTGGCTTCAGAAGCTACATCCTCCCAAAGCTATGGGTTTGATCTTGTAAGTTTCAAATACTATCTAGGAAACAGCCACTTCAGTTCACATAGTGGTAGGTTATACCTAGGAAAGCTAGGAGAGGTATGAAGAGAGGCGCTGCCTTAGACATGCACTCACAAAGACCATATAGGCAACAACAAGGCAAGCACATGGCAAGCAAAATAAAGAGTACTTAAAAGAGCCTTTCTTTTATCTTATAGACTATGTTCATTAGTAAGAAAATGATTTAAGTTTATGAAGACTTTTAACATGTTCAATATCCTTCTGCCTATGATCTAGAATGGAAGAGATATTATGAAATTTCATCAGGTATATAGGTATAGCACTTAGTACTAATCGATACACTTATCAATGCACAAGTTCCTCTTTGAGCTTCAGTTAATAGAGCAAAGCTTCAGGTTTGCAATACCATACTTTTTGTTTCCATGAGAGCAGGCCATAATGCCAATTTATCTTTTATAGATTCTACCCATATTACTCTGGTAGAACTATTGCGTCTTTTAGTATATCCTTCACTCAGCCAGCAGGCTGCTACATCATTGACCTTTGCATAGAAGTTCCAATGTTTCACCAGTCTTGTGCATAGTAGCCTTTGACAGTATGAAAAAGAGCCAGTTTGGAGGCAGTGTAAATCTGGCCATATTGAGTCATTATTTGCTGTTGCAGGAATCCAAAACTGCAATGTACTTTCCTTCTACTTAAGAAACCATGTCCAGAGATGTGGTAGATATTTTATTATTTTAGGTGTCATAGTGACCAAACTAGCCAATAACTCAAATGGGAGGAACCAGGCAAGGTGCTGGAGGCCTGGTTTGAATGCAAAAGAAAATTTGACAATACTGTAGTTTATCTCTCAGTTTTTATATACTTTCTAAATACTTCCTGTGTCCTTATAACATATTAACTTAACAATTTTTAGTACTTTACTTTTTATAAAAGCATATTCCCTTACATAATGCTACCTTCCACAATACCTTCTATAACTTCATATATTCATTCAAACCTTGTCATATATTTCCACCCTGTTTTTATGAAAACCAGCTATCTTATGACAGAACACATTCCCTTGAACTTATTAAGTTTTACTCAACATTGACTATAGATTTACTTCCACAAATCTTTTACTTTTTTCTGTATCCATTTAAGTTTCCTATCCCTCATTCTGTTCTGTGAAGGAAAATATATGTTTATTTCTATTTAGGCAAACACAGTTTTTAAAAGAGGTTTATAATAATTTCATTAACCAAAAACTTAACATTTTTATCATCTTTAAGTTTTAGCACATATAATGTTAATTTATTTTATTAGTATCCTATAAACCTACGGAGATTATGTGCAAGCTAAATTGAAACAATTATAGTTTATTCAAGAAGTGTTCTTTCTTCTTCCTTCTACCACAGGAGGCTAAAAATTCTGTTTTCTTTAATAAAATTCTAAAATTGTGAATAACCTTAAAATTATACTGAATGCCAGCCTTTGGAATATATTATAATTGTTTCATTTGATTTAATAATAATTTTGAAAAATCTTTCCATAGCTTTCAACAGCTTTACTTACTGAAATTTGGCCATTGGATTATTACTATCATTTCAAAAATGGTTAAAATTTAATTGGCAAATTACAGGACAAGCTATACAAAACAACATTTATTCTGCAATATCCCCTCTGACCCTACCACTTTAATCTCCAGGTCTAGTAGACAGAACTTTAAGCAAAACACATATCTCCCCTATCTTTCCACATCAAAGTGATCCCCTTAGTTTCCTAAATCAGTTTTAATGAGTCACTGGAATTCAGTCAAGGTTACAAGAAGACCCTGCGGGTAGAATAAGCTATAGAAAGATTATGAAAAAAATCAGGATAAATATTTTAGTTTCTTTCCTTGAAAGAGTTTCTTTATTCATAAATTATGTGACTTATTATCCTGTGTGTCTTCTCCAATTTGGGTTTAAGGAGTACTCATTTACCAGTATATGCACATATTTAATTTTTGGCCATTTGAATAGAGCTTTTTAAGAATTTTCAACCATTATGAAATTTAAATTTAATATTACCACCCAGAGGTATGAAAATATACACTGAACTAACAGACAAGCACAAAAAGAGTTGATACACCAACAGAAACATAAAACTGACTAAATTTACTAATAATTCTCACTCCTTTAGCATGACTGTGTCCAAGCTCTCCATCATTTCACATTTCTGATTTTTACTGCTTTTAAAATCTTCTCTGGAATTAGTGTTCCCTGTAATATGCAAGCTTATTCTTGGAAACACTTTTATTTGTAAGCAGTGACCAGTTAGGATTACTTTATAAGTATAAATGCAATTAAATACTAATTTAGCAGTTTCTAGAGACAGATATTTGACCCTTATATATTCTGATTTACTCTTCAGGAGTACACTTAGATTCAAAGTTCAGGAGTAGCCCACTGATTCAAAACTGGAAGTTTTTTCTAGCGTCTTGACAAATAATCTGATCAAAATAAAATGTGAAAAAAAAAAAACATAAAACATTGCCAAAATTACATCCTATTAAATTCTTCTTCCAGTTTACACAGTTTTGCAATATAACTGATCATCCACTCAGATCAGGCTGTGCTTATGGAATCTTTCATCTCTACCTTTGCTTATTCTTTTCTCATGTTAACTTTCCTTCTAAGCAACACAGAGACCTTTGCCACTTCTGCTTCAATAACCACTCACAAGTCTCCTAACAGGAGCCATACTATAGCTGCTACTATCTGGCAGTCTCCATTTTCTGCTCCAGGGTCTATATATCACCTCAAATAGGCAAAAAAATGCATTGTTGCTGGTTTGCATCCATAATTGCTGAATGCAAAACTGTCTGGTCTAATGAAGAAGATATTCCTCACCTTACTCTCTTTTAACAATCTACAGAATAATTACAGGATGTTTTGTGGGAACTGGGGATGAAATATACTGTTTATGCTGCCAACTTTGTGGGGACTGACATCTAAGCTTTTACAGCTGGGATGAAAATAATGTGCTATATGCCACTCCCAACCATTATTATGGATCTCTGATGTCAACCCAGTGCCCCGCTATTGGGGCACCCTTTCTAACAAGCTGTGTAGGCTATAGCAGATCTAGGGGAATCAGAAAGGCTGTGGAGGATGGGAGCTGAGGTTCAGACAGCAGAAAGGCACCCCAAGGACATGATGGTACTAATCATGTGTTGTGCAAGCAAATGTGGGTAGGTCTTATTGCTGTGGGTACTTGTGGTAGTTTGATAGTATTCCTGAATTCCGAAAAGAGATATAGATTAAGTTTGTAAACTGGTCTGCTCCTCTAGCTGTGATAACCCTTTGACTGTATTAGATTCAGCTGAGATATCTGATTAAATTATGTCAAGATTAGGACTTGGATTGAACAAGTCATTAAAGTGCAACTCAGTGTTGAGTCCCAGCCCCCTTGGTGGGCTGATAAAACTGTCACATGGAAGTAGATAAACAGAAAAAGGCACAGCAAAGGAGAGAGCTTGTGTTTTTTTCAATATTTTAAAAATCATTTTTATTTGTTAATTTTAAAAAGATATGTAGATTATAAAAATGTCACATAAAAATATAGGGGATTCCCATATGCCCCACTGGGAATTGTCCTAAATGACAGACCTTGGTTTTGATGCTGAATCCCTGGGGAGAGTTGTGCCATTCACCTGCTAGTTTACAGATGGCCTTGTGAAGAGAACAGAGCACCTGAAACCAGAAAGAAATGAGCCCTGGGAAAGGAGATGAGTCCTATGCCAGCCTACAGCTGAGATCAGGAGAACTGGGCCCACAGAGTCTTAAGAGAGAAGAGGAAGGCTGAACCCTCACAGATGTTGCCCACAGTCTTACACAACATGTAGCAACAGACTTTGGGTGAGAAAGTACCTCTTATGGTACCTTGAGTTGGACTCTTAGGGCCTTGTAATAGTAAGCTTCTACTCCAAATAAATATCCTTTATAAAAGTCAGCATATTTCTAGAACTTTACATTAGCACTCCTTTGGCTGACTAATACAGAAGGAGAATTTAAATTCTCAGTATAATTTTCAGAGATGGAAAGTTGATTTTCTTTCATTTTAGTCAAATAAATGCCTTCTTTTGAAAGAAAACTTTTTCTTCAGGGGAAAGCCTCAACCCCAAACACATTGGTTTTGTTTCATGTATTGCCCCAAAAGAAAATAAATGCACAGCATGTCAAAAAGTTTATATTTGGGGTTATTTGAGCATTGTTATAAGACCACAGCTTATACAAAGAATGACAGTAAAAACCTTCATTAATAATCCAAGGTTTCCTATTCCCACTGGATCCCTATGTGTATCTACATGGACTCTTTTTATGTCTAAACTAGTTTTTGATGTCACTAAAGAAAGTGCAGATAATTTATAATGGGAAAATGTATGATATTAGAAATCTCCTCCTAAAACTCCCCTATCTGGTACTTTGTTATCTATTAATGTAAATGTTTCTTATATACTGTTAGACCAACATGATCTGCCCTTTTCGTTCCCCATAAAAATTTTTATTCTTGTTTGTAGCACCCTAAGTAATACCCTCCTACAGTGGACTTCAGCTGTAAGTCATGTCCACAATTGGACCCAATGTTGCATTTGTACAAACATGCCATCCTTGGGTGCTACTGGGCTTCCTTGGACTATTGATGTGGGCTATGGGTGGAAGGCTCTTTGTCTCTTCAGAGATAACTAAGTTGTTTGACTTGTGGGTGTGAAACGGTAAGAGGCTGCAGTCCTGCTCTTAGGGACCAGCAGGCTCCAGTCCCAGGAAATGTTTAACAAAGCAAGGGCTATAAACTTTAAGTATTTAGGGGAAATGCAAAAACCAAGGCTTATCTAAAATGTCTGGAGTCCTTGCTAAAAGCTTACCTAAGATGTGGAAGATATATGCTAATTGAAGCCTATTGAGAACTGAAACAAAGGGACCATTTGGCCTTTCCTCTCTGTATAAAAGATGTTTGAAAATCTTGTTCGGGGCTCGGGATTCAAACAGAAAGCTCCCGAGTCCGGCCGGCCATCAATAAACCATTTTTCCTTCTCAAAATCATTCCTGAGTCCTGGCCTCTCTATACTCAAATAATTGAACTTCTCTTAAATTCCACAACATTAATGGCGACCGCGAAGGGACAAAAATGAAGGCCAGAGACGGTAGCATTTTGCTGCCCCTTCCAAATCCCCAAGGAAGCCGGGAGGACTTGGGTGAACCCCAAATCTGGGCGCCCCTGGATTAAATTTAATCCAGAAAAGATGTGGGCTCCACCAGAATCTTCCCGACAAAAATTGAGGGCAATGGAAGGTCTGAAGAGAAAGATTCTGGGAACGAAAAAGAACTCTGAACATGGAAGAAGGTAAGACTCCCCGGGTGAGCAGAGTCTGGAAGGCCCTAGCTTTAATTGCTAGGAAGGGGAGGCTGATCACCTCCCGAGAGAACCCTAGTAGCCCCAGAAGGCTGGGGGGAAGCCGTTCTCTCTAGGCTTGGGAAAAGGAGGAAAACCGGGGAAAAGCCCTGGTATTTTGGGTTTGTCTAACTGCATGTTAGAATCTGGTACTGGTCTTATATCCACTAAAGGAGTGGAGTCTCGATTTTAATAGGAAGGGTATTTATAGGTTCGAGTCCTAATATCCTGGAAATTGGTCTAGATTAAGGAAAACAAAACTTGGTTACAGGAAAATGGATCGGCTTTTCTGGTGGAGCTTGGTCTGGGTGTAAAGTTTAAACAGTGGAAAAGTCTAGCTGAAATCTTTTGTTATGGTGCTAATTTGTGAATGAATTTGCTTTATACCAAATGTTAAGTGTTCTGAGGTTTGTGATGGCTGTGGGGGCAGCCGTGGTGAAAATAAATATATAAACTTGTGAGTCAGATTAGTGACCTTTGTGCTTCTGTCTGTGTCAGCTCAATGTTAGTGTTGGAGTTGTGTCCTTATGTAAAGTAGAATTACAGCTGAGCTGGAGCCCTCCCTTGCCATTGGCAAGGGAGTGAAATGATTCTGGGGCAAAAGCTGAGGAGTCTAGATGTTTGTGCATGTTCTGGTGTCTTGTCTCTGGTCTGGCCCTTTGCCGGGGCTTGGAGGCCATCTGTGTCTGCACCAAGCACCCAAGTCTGTTGGGAATGTCCCAGTCAGGGCGGCTGGGTTCCTGGGAGAGTTCCCAAATTTGAGTAGGTTCTGTCTGCCCATTTTGGCTGAAAGCTGGAAAGGGGGGAGCGGCTTGCCCCTTTCCAGTGAGTCCACCCTTCTATTCATAAGCCGCATTCCTGTTTGTTGTGCACCCGACTGCCTGGAAGGGGGGGAAGTGAAGGAGGTGAAAAGCAGAATCAGAATAAATGCAGTAAAGTTCCCTCCTTAGGGTGTCAAAGCCAAAATACGTTTGCATTCTGCTCAGGTTCTTAGAAGGTATTGTAGTAACCTTAAGTAAGAGAATGTTCTGTGAAGGTAAAATTTGTGTTAAGGGTATAAATATAAAAGTTTTACAAAGCATTGTTTAAGGTATTTAAGTGGCTAATTGCAGAAAGTCATTATTTAACAAAACTGAATTGATAAATAATAATAATAAAAGGCAATTTTATAACAAACTTTATAACAATCTCCCCTGCCAACTTACTTCCAAAAAAACAGTTTCTGGTATTACATGCTACTAAGTATTTAAAGTGAAGAAAAGTTCATTATTTTAACAAACTTGTTTAGTATTAATGGCAATTATATGTTGTAAGAAGTTTGCCTGGTAACTCAGTATGTGGGATATATGGAATGTGTTTTTATTGTTAAGGAAACAGAAGATGATTTTGTCCTAAGATAAAATGATTGATTATTGGAAAGAGTAGAGTGTGGGACAGAACCTGAATGAATACTGAAAGTGTAGAAGGTTTGTGGAAGAGAAATTTTTATGATTAAATTGAGTAAGATCAATATATAAAGAAAATCATTTATCAATAGCTTCTTGTGCTTTAACCTCATCATATCCTCAATGTTTGAAGAAGAGTCTTACCTCTTTTAAAAGAACATTTTATGTTCTAGAAATCAAATCCTGAAAAGTAGCCTTTTATTTCAAACTAACTGCAAGAGATTTATTCTTTCACTTTAAAGGAAAAATTAAAGTAATGGTTAAGTTCATTTAATATGTTATAAGTTGAATGAAAGGTATTTAAAGGTGTTATAAAATTAATAGGTTTTAAAAAATTAATAAAAACTGTAACTAAGAGTTAAAATCATTTATAAATGCATTTATATTGTAAAACAGTGGAAAGACAATAACTGAGATTATAGCTGGGTGAATTTAGCCTGAAACTATTATTTAAGTGTAAATTCTACACTAACCTTTCCTTTGTTTATGGTTACTTCAAGCCTAACCTCACCCTTTGCCTTTGCCTACGGTTATTTCATAATTGAGAAGAGCTGGGACATCACTGTCTCCTCTTCTGGTATTAGTAACCCTTTCTCTCATGAATTCAAGTGTAAACTAAATAAATGGCTGCCTGATAGAATAAGGTTAAATGGCCACTGGAGTTTTATTATCTCCAAAATCAAAAGGGGGGTGGAGGGGGAGAAGTCTCCTGCCTTGACGGTCAGTGTTCCTAAGAGTGGCAATTCATGAGAGAAAGCAGTCTGTCTCCCTGAGGCTTCAAATAGCCTCAGTAAATATATATAAAATTAATCTTGTTACTTATCCAAAATTCTGCTAATTTCAAAGTAAAATATAAAGTTCTAAAACAAAATGGTGCTAAGGCATTGAGAACATTTTGGTTATTACAATCCATTAAGTAAGAAAGAAAATTCTTGTGGTAAACTGCATGGTCATAGTGCAAATTAAGAAGAGTTTCAAAAGTCTTTGAAAAGTTTAAAGTAACTAAAGTCATGTTGTTGTGTCAAACTATTCATGTCTGCCTATTTGCTCAAATTGTTAAAAATTAAATATGCAGTTATATTTATAAATATTCTTAAAGCCCAAATTGAACTAAGCAGGATGAAAAAGTCATAGAAATCTGATTATGGAAACAATTGGGAAAGGGCCTCCTCTTTGCAAGAGCTTTTAAGGCAAGACTAGGTGTGGTAGATTAAACCTATCTACTAGGCTAGGGAATTAAGAATCAGTTTGCCTGGTAATTTCCCAGTTTAAACCTTTGTCAGCCATAAATTGGAAAAAAAAAAAAAAAACAAAACAAAGATTAGGTTAATTTTCACAGAAGAAAAATGTTGATGTAACCTGGCGGCCTGCTGCCTCAGTCTCCCACTCCCGGGTTGGACAGCAGTGGAGACCAGTTTAGGCCAGTCCTATGGGCAGTGGAAGGATGCCCAAGAAGGAGCTAACTAAGTCGGTGCCATTTCAGCACTAAATTCTATTCCTTATTTGACAAAGGGGGGGAGCAGGTAAAAACTAAAATGGTTGGAATGTGATAGAAGAAGCAGTTAAATCAAACTTTTGCGTGGGAAAGTTAAATCTCAGATAAGCTGTAACTTCTGAATTATCCAATCTATGGAAAAACAGGAAGAGCTTGCATGCTAGGCTTAGGGGTATAAATTGTGTCATTTTTCTTTGTTCATGGCACCAGCCATATCTGGCTCTGCGCCCCTTCTTGCAAGATTGAGAATAAAGTATTTTCTTCTCCACAATCTGGTGAGCCTTATTTTCTTCCAGAAGATTTCTTTCCAACAAAATAAGGTAATTAGTGGCTCTATTAACAAATTTCAGTAAGTAAAGGAAAGTCCATAAAAACTATGGAGAGATCTTTCCTGGGTTATGATTTTAAAAAATTAAGTAATTGTGTAATGTGTTTTGAAACCTGGAAGTCAGTATGCATGTGTTTTAAAACCTGGTAGTCAGTTATGCTTTTAAATTAATAATTTTCATAACTTAAAGAAAAGAAGTTTTTAGCTTCCTGTAAGGGAAAAAGAGAACATTCCTTGCGTAAACTATTATGGTTTCAATTTTATTTAACTTGAGTGTAATCTCCCATAGTTAATTTATAAACTAAATTAACATTATGTACGAAATCTTTACAGTAATGAAAATTGTAAGTGAAAATTGTAAGTTCACATTGGTGAAATTAGGCTAAAGGGAAAAGATTGTAGATATGCTCTCTTAAATAGAGAGTAAATTTCTTTCATTGGTAATTGTATTTTAGTAAGTTTATTTAAACATGAGGTGTCTAGTCAATGTGGTTATAGTCAATTATAAAGAGTTTGTAAAACATCTTCCAAACTGAAAATGTTTAAATAGTTCTAGTTGTAGAAGTTATTGTTAACTAAAGAAACTTAGATTGGTATTGGTAGCAGAAATAACTTCATGATAATAAACCTGTCTGAAGGCCACTGCAAAATACACATTTAAGTAAATGGTAATAAAAAGTTGTCTTGATTCTATTGGAAAAATTGTTTTCATTCTAACAATGAAAAATAATATTTTTCCTCTATTACTAAAGTAAAGCACCTACTGTTATCTTCATAGTAAAATTGTGTAAGTAAATAGTCATTTGATATATGTATTGCGTTAAGTTGTTTAAAAAATATATATATAAAACAAGGAATAAACTTTAACATTGTCAAACTCTTGTGCATTCGAACCAGGCCTTGTATACATTACAGGTGGCCTCTCCATGTGAGTTATTGGCTAGGCTGGTCACTGACCCCTCAATTAAAAATATGTGCTATATCAGTCTCTGGTTCTGCTCCTGAAGTCGATGGAAACTATATTGCAGTTTCAAGCTCCTGCAGCCAATAATGACTCGGTACAGCCAAGTATACAATGGATATCGCCTCCAGACTGGCACTGTTCCATGGTGCCAGAGAGCACTATGCACCAGGCTAGTAGAATACTGGAAAATCTCTGGAATACTGGAAGGATGCTGCAACTTGCTCACTGCGTTGAAGAACATGCTGAGTGGAGCCATGATACCAGGAGACTGTAAGTAAAACTTAAACACAATTGGCATTATGGCCTGCTCTCATGGAGAGATAACATGTAAAGTATTACAAACCTGAAACTCAAAACTAATAATGGCAACTCTGAATCCTTATGCATTAAGTAATACATTAGTTAATATTAAGTGCTGTACTTTTATCCTGTACTAAATATATGCCTAATAATTGTAATGTTATCTTTTCTATTTTGGATCAAGTGCAGAAGTATATTAGACATGTTAAATCCCTGGTAAAATCATTTTCTAAACAGTTAATAACATGTCTATAGAATAAGGTGGCAGTCTCAGCCAGTCTCAAGTTAGCAAAAGTGAGGCTTGCTTGCTGATGGTGAGTCACCTATTGAACAAGTCAAAATTGCTAGAAATTGTACAATGAAAACCAAGGTGTAAAAATCTTTATTCTGTAGTTCTGATCACTCCCACAGGTGAAAACTAAGAGTATTTCCAAATTAGTGTTCTAATCCTGAGTGAAGCCAGTTGCCCAAGGAGTGCCAGTTCACCAGGAGCATCTGACAGAGCGAATGAGTGTCAATCATTGAACAGCTTGGAATGTGTCTTCAGACAAAGCTAAGTGTCTGTTGCAATTTCTCTCTAAAGATGGATAACTTAAAAAAGAATATATGCTGTTCCCACCAGCTTTTAAGGAGTGCCATCTTTATAGGCACCTAACCTTGTCTACCTCTGTAATCCAATGTGTCCTCTTTTAAAAAAATGGGTATTCCAAATTTTTAATTAAGTTTGTTTCTTTCAGAGTGAACATCTTATTAACCATATGAAAACTTCATCCAACTTCGTACAGAATGCCAGATCCATCTTCCTCCAGTTAGAATAAATTAAAGAGTTTTACACCTTATTAGGCAATGACTACAGCCCATGGCCAGCAGGAAGCAGTTACAGAAAAGAGATCGTCTCCCTTCAGCACCCCTTTTAAATTAAAGGTGTAAACTCTTTAAGAGTAAAAGAAAAGTAATAGATGGATCTGGAACCTGACTGGAAATCCACGTGAGTGCCAGTGGCAGCAGAATAACTGCAGGAGGCCCCTGCCCAAGATTCTGCTGTCCAGAATGAAAAGTTCTAAACTTCTAAAAACGGTCCTGGATGCTGTACTAAAGACTGATAAATAATCAGTCAAGACAACAAACAGTCATCCACGTCATAGCTACACAATAATTATGCCAAAGCTTAGCAAGTAAACTTTGACAAAGGGGGGGAATGATGTGGGCTATGGGTGGAAGGCTCTTTGTCTCTTCAGAGATAACTAAGTTGTTTGACTTGTGGGTGTGAAACGGTAAGAGGCTGCAGTCCTGCTCTTAGGGACCAGCAGGCTCCAGTCCCAGGAAATGTTTAACAAAGCAAGGGCTATAAACTTTAAGTATTTAGGGGAAATGCAAAAACCAAGGCTTATCTAAAATGTCTGGAGTCCTTGCTAAAAGCTTACCTAAGATGTGGAAGATATATGCTAATTGAAGCCTATTGAGAACTGAAACAAAGGGACCATTTGGCCTTTCCTCTCTGTATAAAAGACGTTTGAAAATCTTGTTCGGGGCTCGGGATTCAAACAGAAAGCTCCCGAGTCCGGCCGGCCGTCAATAAACCATTTTTCCTTCTCAAAATCATTCCTGAGTCCTGGCCTCTCTGTACGCAAATAATTGAACCTCTCTCAAATTCTACAACAGTACCACAATGGATGCTTTCCCTGTGGAGTTATGCTGCTTCTTGGGTGCCAATGGTATTGCTCCAGATCTTGATGAGGACACCTGCCTCAACATTCCTGAGTGGGGTGTTAGAGGAGTGGGTAGAAATGTGAAAGACACATCTGTCATCACTGTCAGGTGTACCAGATATCCTACCACAGATCTCTTCCACACAGAGGGTAGCTCAAGACAGTCCATTTCTCCTGTTTTGTTTCTAATATCTGCAATCCTTCCCTGGATAGGGATGGCCGTACACAGTGTGATCAGACACTATTGGGTTAAATCTTTCATTTTTAGCAGGACCTCCTATGCTGCACACAATTGCTTTTCTAAAGGGTATATCTTACTTTGGTCCCCTTTTCACAATTGTGACTAAAACACAAAGGGTATTTGTTTTCAGTGTTGCCCTTGCCACAAACTGCACCCAAAGACAATATGGGTACTGGCCACATCCATTTCACAGGGTAAGGCAGGGCCCACCCCCTTACTGCTTGAACCTGTGCCATTGACCTCTTTACATCTTTAAAGGCAATCTACTGGGGGTCCTCATATTTCCATGCACAACCTTTCCTGATTAACACATGTAATGGTTTTAACATCTGAGCTAAATGAGGGATGAAGGGTCTCCAAAAAAGCCATTAATTGTTTTGGAGTTTGTTGTGTGGGAAAGTACTTTATCAATTAGAGCACAGGGTCTTGTCTTTGTTTCACCCAACTAAACACTTAAGAATTTGATAGAGCAGATGGAACCTTGCAGTTTATCCCAATTGTTTGCCCATCCCAGGCTTTCAAGAAAAGATACCATTGTCTCTGATGCTTCTTTTAATTCTGAAAGAGAATTGCTGACTAATATAATGGAATAGGGTTAAGCCACATGTTTTTCCACACAGCCAGATCCTTTGCCTGGAGGCCTGAGCAGATGGTTGGGCTGTGCGCATAGCCTTGAGGAAGCTCTGTTAAAGTCTATTGTAGGCCTTCTCAAAGGAAGGTGAATGCATACTGGCTCAACTTGTCCAAGGAGAGACTAAAGAAAACATTAACAAGATCTAAAATTTAGAACCTTTTTTTAGGTTCCATACACCCTTTATATTTTTATATGTTGGCTAGAATTCTTGCTCCTCTTTTTATAAAAAGATTAATCTCTAAAAAAAAGATAGAAAACAAAGTGATAGTGAAATAACTGTGCACTAATGTTTTGCAATAAACCAGCAATATTTGGGACTGCAGCATACAGCAGTGGTGCTACCTTAATTTATGATAACCTACTGTTATGTGCCACCCCTGGCAGCCCACAATGGCCACTCTTTTTATGTAGCCATAAAGTTGTTTCTTCAGCAGAGGTGGGGCAAATCAAATGAATACAAGTCAAAGCATAGATCTCTTGGCTCCCAGGTAGAGAGATTGTTTCTGTGATATATAACATCTTTAAAATAATTAAAACCATGATTAAGAATATTACACTTTTATCTAATATTATGCAGAAAACATTTTAAAATTTTTAGAAATATACAATCTTTAAGCACTTATATGAACATTTTATTCATGTAACTTTAATTAACAGGTTTTAAAAAATCCCTTTCAATTTTATAACACCTTTTAAACACTTTCCATTCAGCTTATAACATGTTAAATGAACTTAACTATTTGATTACCTTTTTCAAGGTAAAAGAACAAATATTTTTCAGTAGTTTGACATTTTAAATGACACTTTTTATCCTTTGACTTTGAGAAAGCAAAATGTTAGAAGTTGTCAGATTTGAATACTAAGTTCTTTTAAAAATGAGATGACTTGTTTTTCTTAAACAACCAAGGACAAGATAAGGTTAAAATACATGAGACTATTTGTAGAACAAAATTTTAGTTTTACATCATTACAATATTTGATACTAAAACTATTAAATCTTTAAAGATAGACCCATCACATCTTACTCAACTTTAAACACAAAATTTCCTTTTCCATTAACCTTCTGTGCTTCCTGTATCCTGTCTGGCTTTTCTAATTTAGACCCCAGGAGTACTCATTTGCCAACAAATAAACTTATTTAATTTTTGGTCATTTGAGTAGAGCTCTTTTAAGAATTTTCATGTGTTAATATGATATTACCATCCAGAGGTATGAAAATATAAACTGAACAAACAAACACAAAATGAGGTAAGACACACCAGCAGATACATAAAGCTCACTAATTTCACTCATACAGTTTACTCCTTTGGTATGGCTGTCTCCAAGCTCTCCATCATTTCACATTCCTAAGTTGTACTGCTCTTAAGGTCTCCTCTGGATTCAGTGTTGTCTGTAATATGCAAGCTCATTCTTGGAAACACTTTTTAAGTAGCCAGCAGCCAGTTAGGAATACTTGAGCAGTATAAATGCAGTCATGAGCTAATTTAGCCTTGTAGACAGACATTTAACAAACATATTCTGTATTACTGATGTGGGCTATGGGTGGAGGGCTCTTTGTCTCTTCAGAGATAACTAAGTTGTTTGACTTGTGGGTGTGGAACAGTGGGGGGCTGCAGTCCTGCCCTTGGGGACTGGCAGCGGCTCCAGTCCCAGGAAATGTTTAACAATGCGGGGGCTATAAACTTTAAGTATTTAGGGGAAATGCAAAAACCAAATGTGCTAAAGGCTTATCTAGAATGTCTGGAGTCCATGCTAAAAGCTTACCTAAGATGTGGAAGATATATGCTAATTGAAGCCTATTGAGAACTGAAACAAAGGGACCATTTGGCCTTTCCTCTCTATACTCAAATAATTGAACTTCTCTTAAATTCCACAACATTTTTGGCGACTCTGGTGGGACAATAAATGAAGGCCAGAGACGGTAGCATTTTGCTGCCCCTTCCAAATCTCCGAGGAAGCTGGGAGGACTCGGGTGAACCCCAAATCTGGGCACCCCTGGATTAACTTTAATCCAGAAAAGATGTGGGCTCCACCAGAATCTTCCCGACAAAATCGAGGGGCAATGGAAGGTCTGAAGAGAAAGATTCTGGGAACGAAAAAGAACTCCGAACATGGAAGAAGGTAAGACTCCCCGGGTGAGCACAGTCTGGAAGGCCCTAGCTTTAATTGCTAGGAAGGGGAGGCTGATCACCTCCCAAGAGAACCCTAGTGGCCCCAGAAGGCTGGGGGGAAGCCGTTCTCTCTAGGCTTGGGAAAAGGAGGAAAACCGCGGAAAAGCCCTGGTGTTTTGGGTTTGTCTAACTGCATGTTAGAATCTGGTACTGGTCTTATATCCACTAAAGGAGTGGAGTCTCGATTTTAATAGGAAGGGCTATTTATAGGTTCAAGTCCTAATGTCCTGGAAATTGGTCTAGATTAAGGAAAACAAAACTTGGTTACAGGAAAATGGATCGGCTTTTCTGGTGGAGCTTGGTCTGGGTGTAAAGTTTAAACAGTGGAAAAGTCTAGCTGAAATCTTTTGTTATGGTGCTAATTTGTGAATGAATTCGCTTTATACCAAATGGTAAGTGTTCTGAGGTTTGTGATGGCTGTGGGGGCAGCCATGGTGAAAATAAATATATAAACTTGTGGCTCAGATTAGTGACCTTTGTGCTTCTGTCTGTGTCAGCTCAAGGCTAGTGTTGGAGTTGTGTCCTTATGTAGAGTGGAATTACAGCTGAGCTGGAGCCCTCCCTTGCCATTGGCAAGGGGGTGAAATGATTCTGGGGCAAAAGCTGAGGAGTCTGGATGTTTGCGGAGTCTAGATGTTTGTGCATGCTCTGCTGTCTTGTCTCTGGTCTGGCCCTTTGCCGGGGCTTGGAGGCCATCTGTGTCCGCGCCACGCACCCAAGTTTGTTGGGGATGTCCCAGTCAGGGTGGCTGGGTCCCTGGGAGAGTTGCCAAATTTGAGTAGGTTCTGTCTGTCCATTTTGGCTGAAAGCTGGAAAGGGGGGAGCGGCTTGCCCCTTTCCAGTGAGTCCACCCTTCTATTCATAAGCCGCATTCCTGTTTGTTGTGTGCCTGACTGCCTGGAAGGGGGGGAAGTGAAGGAGGTGAAAAGCAGAATCAGAATAAATGCAGTAAAGTTCCCTCCTTAGGGTGTCAAAGCCAAAATACGTTTGCATTCTGCTCAGGTTCTTAGAAGGTATTGTAGTAACCTTAAGTGAGAGAATGTGTTCTGTGAAGGTAAAATTTGTCTTAAGGGTATAAATAATTATAAAAGTTTTACAAAGCATTGTTTAAGGTATTTAAGTGGCTAATTGCAGAAAGTCATTATTTAACAAAACTGAATTGATAAATAATAGTAATAAAAGGCAATTTTATAACAAACTTATTCGGCAGCCAATCTCCCCTGCCAACTTGCTTCCAAAAAAACTGTTTCTGGTATTACATGCTACTATTTAAAGTGAAGAAAAGTTCATTATTTTAACAAACTTGTTTAGTATTAATGGCAATTATATGTTGTAAGAAGTTTGCCTGGTAACTTAGTATGTGGGATATATGGAGTGTGTTTTTATTGTTAAGGCAACAGAAGATGATTTTGTCCTAAGATAAAATGATTGATTATTGGAAAGAGTAGAGTGTGGGACAGAACCTGAATGAATACTGAAAGTGTAGAAGGTTTGTGGAAGGGAAATTTTTATGATTAAATTGAGTAAGATCAATATACAAAGAGAATATTTTATCAATAGCTTCTTGTGCTTTAACCTCATCATATCCTCAATGTTTGAAGAAGAGTCTTACCTCTTTTAAAAGAACATTTTATGTTCTAGAAATCAAATCCTGAAAAGTAGCCTTTTATTTCAAACTAACTGCAAGAGATTTATTCTTTTACTTTAAAGGAAAAATTAAAGTAATGGTTAAGTTCATTTAATATGTTATAAGTTGAATGAAAGGTATTTAAAGGTGTTATAAAATTAATAGGTTTTAAAAAAAATAAAAACTAACTAAGAGTTAAAATCATTTATAAATGCATTTATATTATAAAACAGTGGAAAGACAATAACTGAGATTATAGCTGGGTGAATTTAGCCTGAAACTATTATTTAAGTGTAAATTCTACACTAACCTTTCCTTTGTTTATGGTTACTTCAAGCCTAACCTCACCCTTTGCCTTTGCCTATGGTTATTTCATAATTGAGAAGAGCTGGGACATCACTGTCTCCTCTCCTGGTATTAGTAACCCTTTCTCTCATGAATTCAAGTGTAAACTAAATAAATTGCTGCCTGATAGAATAAGGTTAAGTGGCCACTGGAGTTTTATTATCTCCAAAACCAAAAAGGGGGGTGGAGGGGGAGAAGTCTCCTGCCTTGACAGTCAGTGTTCCTAAGAGTGGCAATTCATGAGAGAAAGCAGTCTGTCTCCCTGAGGCTTCAAATAGCCTCAGTAAATATATATAAAATTAATCTTGTTGCTTATCCAAAATTCTGCTAATTTCAAAGTAAAATATAAAGTTCTAAAACAAAATGGTGCTAAGGCATTGAGAACATTTTGGTTATTACAATCCATTAAGTAAGAAAGAAAATTCTTGTGGTAAACTGCATGGTCATAGTGCAAATTAAGAAGAGTTTCAAAAGTCTTTGAAAAGTTTAAAGTAACTAAAGTCATGTTGTTGTGTCAAACTATTCATGTCTGCCTATTTGCTCAAATTGTTGAGGTTAAATATGCAGTTATATAAGTAATATGTATTTCTGGACCCCTAATTAATTAAGCTAAACAGTATATAAAATAATGCAAATTACAAGTAATATCAATGAGTTGTGTTTGTGTCTAACTCTTTGTGTCTGCCCATTTTTTAAAAAAATGCTCAATGTATGCCTTCATACATCAGGATAATATCAAATTAACAAATAAAAATTCTTAAAAGAGGTCTATTCAAATTGTTAAAAATTAAATATGCAGTTATATTTATAAATATTCTTAAAGCCCAAATTTAACTAAGCAGGATGAAAAAGTCATAGAAATCTGATTATGGAAACAATTGGGAAAGGGCCTCCTCTTTGCAAGAGCTTTTAAGGCAAGACTAGGTGTGGTAGATTAAACCTATCTACTAGGCTAGGGAATTAAGAATCAGTTTGCCTGGTAATTTCCCAGTTTAAACCTTTGTCAGCCATATATTGCCAAAAAAAAAAAACAAAAAAAAACAAAAACACACAAAGATTAGGTTAATTTTCACATAAGAAAAATGTTGATGTAACCTGGCGGCCTCCTGCCTCAGTCTCCCACTCCCGGGTTGGACAGCAGTGGAGGAGACCAGTTTAGGCCAGTCCTATGGGCAGTGGAAGGATGCCCAAGAAGGAGCTAACTAAGTCGGTGCCATTTCAGCACTAAATTCTATTCCTTATTTGACAAAGGGGGGGAGCAGGTAAAAACTAAAATGGCTGGAATGTGATAGAGGAAGCAGTTAAATCAAACTTTTGCGTGGGAAAGTTAAATCTCAGATAAGCTGTAACTTCTGAATTATCCAATCTATGGAAAAACAGGAAGAGCTTGCATGCTAGGCTTAGGGGTATAAATTGTGTCATTTTTCTTTGTTCATGGCACCAGCCATATCTGGCTCTGCACCCCTTCTTGCAAGATTGAGAATAAATTATTTTCTTCTCCACAATCTGGTGAGCCTTAATTCTTCCAGAAGATTTCTTTCCAACGAAATAAAGGTAATTAGTGGCTCTATTAACAAATTTCAGTAAGTAAAGGAAAGTCCATAAAAACTATGGAGAGATCTTTCCTGGGTTATGATTTAAAAAAAATTAAGTAATTGTGTAATGTGTTTTAAAACCTGGTAGTCAGTATGCATGTGTTTTAAAACCTGGTAGTCAGTTATGCTTTTAAATTAATAATTTTCATAACTTAAAGAAAAGAAGTTTTTAGCTTCCTGTAAGGGAAAAAGAGAACATTCCTTGCATAAACTATTATGGTTTCAATTTTATTTAACTTGAGTGTAATCTCCCATAGTTAATTTATAAACTAAATTAACATTATGTACGAAATCTTTAGTGAGTGAAATTAGACTGAAGGAAAAAGATTGTAGATATGCTCTCTTAAATAAAGAGTAAATTTCTTTCATTGGTAATTGTAATTTAGTAAGTTTATTTAAACATGAGGTGTCTAGTCAATGCGGTTATAGTCAATTATAAAGAGTTTGTAAAACATCTTCCAAACTGAAAATGTTTAAATAGTTCTAGTTGTAGAAGTCATTGTTAGCTAAAGAAACTTAGATTGGTATTGGTAGCAGAAACAACTTCATGATAATAAACCTGTCTGAAGGCCACTGCAAAATACACATTTAAGTAAATGGTAATAAAAAGTTGTCTTGATTCTATTGGAAATATTCTGTTTTCATTCTAACAATGAAAAATAATATTTTTCCTCTATTACTAAAGTAAAGTACCTACTGTTATCTTCATAGTAAAATTGTGTAAGTAAAGAGTCATTTGATATATGTATTGCGTTAAGTTGTTTAAAATATATATAAAACAAGGAATAAACTTTAACATTGTCAAACTCTTGTGCATTCGAACCAGGCCTTGTATACATTACAGGTGGCCTCTCCATGTGAGTTATTGGCTAGGCTGGTCACTGACCCCTCAATTAAAAATATGTGAAGTAAAACTTAAACACAATTGGCATTATGGCCTGCTCTCATGGAGAGATAACATGTAAGGTATTACAAACCTGAAACTCAAAACTAATAATTGCAACTCTGAATCCTTATGCATTAAGTAATACATTAGTTAATATTAAGTGCTGTACTTTTATCCTGTACTAAATATATGCCTAATAATTGTAATGTTATCTTTTCTATTTTGGATCAAGTGCAGAAGTATATTAGACATGTTAAATCCCTGGTAAAATCATTTTCTAAACAGTTAATAACATGTCTATAGAATAAGGTGGCAGTCTCAGCCAGTCTCAGTCAACTTCTATATTCTGCTGTACTCTGCTGTGTAGCAAAAGTGAGGCTTGCTTGCTGATTTTGAGTCACCTATTTAACAAGTCAAAATTGCTAGAAATTGTACAATGAAAACCAAGGTGTAAAAATCTTTATTCTGTAGTTCTGATCACTCCCACAGGTGAAAACTAAGAGTATTTCCAAATTAGTGTTCTAATCCTGAGTGAAGCCAGTTGCCCAAGGAGTGCCAGTTCACCAGGAGCATCTGACAGAGCGAATGAGTGTCAATCATTGAACAGCTTGGAATGTGTCTTCAGACAAAGCTAAGTGTCTGTTGCAATTTCTCTCTAAAGATGGATAACTTAAAAAAGAATATATATGCTGTTCCCACCAGCTTTTAAGGAATGCCATCTTTATAGGCACCTAACCTTGTCTACCTCTGTAATCCAATGTGTCCTCTTTTAAAAACAGGTATTCCAAATTTTAAATTGTTTGTTTCTTTCAGAGTGAACATCTTATTAACCATATGAAAACTTCATCCAACTTCGTACAGAATGCCAGATCCATCTTCCTTCAGTTAGAATAAATTAAAGAGTTTTACACCTTATTAGGCAATGACTACAGCCCATGGCCAGCAGGAAGCAGTTACAGAAAAGAGATCGTCTCCCTTCAGCACCCCTTTTAAATTAAAGGTGTAAACTCTTTAAGAGTAAAAGAAAAGTAATAGATGGATCTGGAACCTGACTGGAAATCCACGTGAGTGCCAGTGGCAGCAGAATAACTGTGGGAGGCCCCTGCCCAAGATTCTGCTGTCCAGAATGAAAAGTTCTAAACTTCTAAAAACAGTCCTGGATGCTGTACTAAAGACTGATAAATAATCAGTCAAGACAACAAACAGCCATCCACCTCATAGCTCCAACAATAATTATGCCAAAGCTTAGCAAGTTAAACTTTGGCAGAAAGGGGGGAATGATGTGGGCTATGGGTGGAGGGCTCTTTGTCTCTTCAGAGATAACTAAGTTGTTTGACTTGTGGGTGTGGAACGGTAAGAGCCTGCAGTCCTGCCCTTAGGGACAGTGGCAGCAGGCTCCAGTCCCAGGAAATGTTTAACAATGCGGGGGCTATAAACTTTAAGTATTTAGGGGAAATGCAAAAACCAAATGTGCTAAAGGCTTATCTAGAATGTCTGGAGTCCATGCTAAAAGCTTACCTAAGATGTGGAAGATATATGCTAATTGAAGCCTATTGAGAACTGAAACAAAGGGACTATTTGGCCTTTCCTCTCTATACTCAAATAATTGAACTTCTCTTAAATTCCACAACATTACTAGTCTTCAGGAGTACACAGGCTCAAAGTTCAGGAGTAAACTATTGATTCAAAACTGAAAGTTCTTTTTAACACCTTGATGAAAATTCTGATCAAAATATACTGTGACTAAAACTTAAAACATTGTCAAAGTAATGGCATGGCGACTCCACCGGGACTGCAAACAAAGGCCAGAGATGGTAGCATTTTGCTGGCCCTTCCAAATCCCCAAGGAAGCCAGGAGGATTTGGGTGAACCCCAAATCTGGGCACCCCTGGATTAAATTTAATCCAGAAAAGATGTGGGCTCCACCAGAATCTTCCCAACAAAAATAGAGGGTAATGGAAGATCTGAAGAGAAAGATTCTGGGAATGAAAAATAACTCCGAACATGGAAGGAGGTAAGACTCCCCAGGTGAGCACAGTCTGGAAGGCCCTAGCTTTAATTGCTAGGGAGGGGAGGCTGATCACCTCCCGAGAGAACCCCCCAGAAAATTGGGGGGAAGCTGTTCTCTCTAGGTCTGGAAAAAGGAGAAAAACCAGGAAAAAGCCCTGGTGTTTTGGGTTTGTCTAACTGCATGTTAGAATCTGGTACTGGTCTTATATCCATTAAAGGAGTGGAGGCTTGATTATAATAGGACCGGCTGTTTACAGGTTCGAGTCCTAATGTCCTGGAAATTGGTCTGGTTTAAAAAAAAAAAAAAAAAGCTTGGTTACAGGAAAATGGATTGGCTTTTCTAGTGGAGCTTGGTCTGGGTGTAAAGTTAAACAGTGAAAAAGGTCAGCTGGAATCTTTTGTTATTGTGCTAAATTGTGAATGAATTTGCTTTATACCAAATGTTAAGTGTTCTAAAGTTTGTGGTGGCTGCAGGGGCAGCCATGCTGAAAAAATATATATAGAACTTGTGGGTCAGATTAGTGACCTTTGTGCTTCTGTCTGTGTCAGCTCAATGCTAGTGTTGGAGTTGTGTGGTTATGTAAAAGTGAAATTTAACAGAGCTGAGCAAGGGGGTGAAACAATTATGGGGCAAAACTGAGGAGTCTGGATGTTTGCGGAGTCTAGATGTTTGTGCATGCTCTGCTGTCTTGTCTCTGGTCTGCCCCTTTGCCAGGGCTTGGAGGCCATCTGTGTCTGCACCACACACCCAGGTTTGTTGGGGCTGCCCCAGTCAGGGTGGCTGGGTCCCCGGGAGAGTTGCCGAATTTGAGGAGGTTTTGTCTGCCCATTTTGGCAGAAAGCTGGAAAGGGGGGAGCGGCTAGCCGCTTTCCAGTGAGCACACACCTTCTATTCATAAGCCACATTCCTATTTGATTGTTGTGCACACGACTGCCTGGAAAGGGGGGGGGAGTGAAGGAGGGTGAAAAGCAGAATCAAAATAAATGCAGTAAAATTCCCTCCCTAGGGTATCAAGGCCAAAATCTCTCTCTCTGTAAGACAGTAGAAATACTTTGGAATGTTTTAGAACTGTAAAATCATCTGAAAAAAAAGAGGCTTTGGCTTGAAACAATAGACCGCTAATCACTTGATAGCATTTTTCAATGGTCTGGCTGGGAACTTCAGGATTGTGAAACTGCAGAGGAAGAAAAAAAAAGGAATGAAACACCACTTTAAAATCTATGTTCGGCTTTTGTCAGTTGCTTGTGCCTAAGAATTCACGGTAAAAAGGTAGTTTAAAATGAATCTTTAAATGCCAATACTCTCTTGCTGGTGAATTAAATGCATAACTTGCAGATGAAAATTTGTTCCATTACAAAGAAAAGGCAAGACTTCAAAGAATTGTTATTAATAAAATTCTTGTAGCTTAATTAATAAAGGTATCCAATTCACCTTAAGGTTAAAAAAATTAATAAAAACTGTAACTGAGTTAAGATCATTTATAAATGCATTTCTATTATAGAAGAGCAGAAAGATAATAACTGAAATTATAGCTGGGTGAATTTAGCCTGAAACTATTATTTAAGTGTAAATTCTAAACTAACCTTCCTTTGTTTATGGTTACTTCAAGCCTAACCTCACCCCTTGCCTTTGCCTTTGGTTATTTCATAATAGCTTCTGTCCTTACAGTCCACGGAAGAGCTGGGACATCCCTGTCTCCCATCCTGGTATTAGTAACCCTTTCTCTCATGAATTCAAGTGTAAACTAAATAAATTGCTGCCTGATAGGATAAGGTTAAACGACCACTGGAGTTTTATTATCTCCAGAAACTGAAAAAAAAAAAGGGGGGGGGGGGGAGAGAAGTCTCCTGCCTTGATGGTCAGTGTTCCTAAGAGTGGCAATTCATGAGAGAAACCAGTCTGTCTCCCTGAGGCTTCAAATAGCCTCAGTAAATATACATAGAATTAATCTTGTTGCTTATCCAAAATTCTGCTAAATTCAAAGTAAAATATAAAGTTCTGAAACAAGAAATGGTGCTAAAGCATTGAGAACATTTTGGTTACAATCCATTAATTAAGAAGGAAAATTCTTGTGTAAAACTGCATGGTCATAGTGTAAAACTGCACAGTCACAGTGCAAATTAAGAAAAGTTTCAGGAGTCTTGAAATGTTTTGCAGTCACACTTGTTTTGTAAAAACTAGAAATTTAAAGTAACTAAAGTTATGTTTTTGTGTCAAACTCTTCATTTCTGCCTATTTGCTCAAATTGTTGAGGTTAAATATGCAGTTATATAAGTAATATATATTTCTGGACCCCAAATTAAGCTAAACAGTATATGAAATAATGCAAATTATAAGTAATATCAATGAGTTGTGTTTCTGTGTCTAATTCTTTGTGTCTGCCCATTTGCTCAGTGTATGTCTTCATACATCAGGATAATAATATCAAATTAACAAATGAAAATTCTTAAAAGAGCTCTATTCAAATTGTTAAAAATTAAATATGCAGTTATATTGTTGTAGAATTTGAGAGAGGCTCAATTATTTGTGTATAGAGAGGCCAGGACTCAGGAATGATTTTGAGAAGGAAAAATGGTTTATTGATGGCCGGCTGGACTCGGGAGCTTTCAGTTTGAACCCCGAGCCCCGAACAAGATTTTCAAATGTCTTTTATACCTCGAGGAAAGGCCAAATGGTCGCTTTGTTTCAGTTCTCAATAGGCTTCAATTAGCATATATATCTTCCACATCTTAGGTAAGCTTTTAGCATGGACTCCAGACATTCTAGATAAGCCTTTAGCATATTTGGTTTGCATTTCCCCTGAATACTTAAAGTTTATAGATCTTGCATTGTTAAACTGTTTCCTGCTCCCCAAGGGCAGGACTGCAGCCTTTCATCATCCCACACCCACAAGTCACAGATAGTTTAGATTATCTCTGAAGAGACAAAGAGCCTGCCACCCATAGCCCACATCAATATATGTAAATAAATATTCTTAAAGCCCAAGTTAAACTAAGCAGGATGAAAAAGTCATATAGAAATCTGATTATAGAAACAATTGGGAAAGGGCCTCCTCTTTGCAAGAGCTTTAAAGGCAAGACCAGGTGTGGCAGATTAAACCTATCTACTAGGCTAGGGAATTAAGGGTCAGTTTGCCTTGTAATTTCCCAGTTTAAACCTTTTGTCAGCCATAACATGTAAAAAAACAAAGATTAAGTTACTTTTCACACAAGGGGAAAAAATGTTGATTGGTGTAACCTGGTGGACTGCTGCCTCACTCTCCCAGTTCCGGGTTGGACAGCAGTGGAGGAGACCAGTTTAGGCCAGTCCTATGGGCAGTGGAAGGATGCCCAAGAAGGAGCTAGGTCGGTGCCATTTCAGCACTAAATTCCATTCCTTATTTGACAAAGGGGAGCAGGTAAAAACTAAAATAGTTAAATATAATGGAGGAAGTGGTTAAATCACAATTAAATCACAAACTTTTGCACGGGAAAGTTAGATCTTCTCAGATAAGCTGTAACTTCTGAAGTATCCAATCTATAGAGAAACAGAGGAAGAGCTTGCCTGTTAGGCTTAAGGGTATAAATTGTGTCATTTTTCTTTGTTCGGGGTGCCAGCCATATCTGGCTCTGCACCCCTTCTTGCAAGATTGAAAATAAATTCTTTTCTTCTCCACAATTGGGTGAGCCTTATTTTCTTCCAGAAGAAGATTTCTTTCCAACAAAATAAAGGTAATTAGTGGCTCTATTAACAAATTTCAGTAAGTAAAGGAAAGTCCATAAAAACTATGGAGAGATCTTTCCTGGGTTATGATTAAAAAAAAAAAATTAATTAAATAATTGTGTAAAGTGTTTTAAAACCTGGTAGTCAGTATGCTTTTAAATTATTAATTTTCATAACTTAAACAAAGAAGAGAAGTTTTTAGCTTCCTGTAAGGGAAAAAGAGAACATTCCTTGCATAAACTATTATGGTTTCAATTTTATTTAACTTGAGTGTAATCTCTCATAGTTAATTTATAAACTAAATTAACATTATATGTACAAAATTTTTAGAGTAATGAAAATTGTAAGTTCACATTGGTGAAATTAGGCTAAAGGAAAAAGATTGTACATATACTCTCTTAAATAAATAGAGTAAATTTCTTTGGTTAGTAATTGTAATTTAATAAGTTTATTTAAACATGAGGTGGCTAGTCAATGTGGTTATAGTCAATTATAAAGAGTTTGTGAAACAACTTCCAAACTGAGAACATTCAAATGTTCTATTTCTAGAAGTCATTGTTAACTAAAAACTTAGATTGATATTGGTTGCAAAAAAAAATAATCATGATAATAAAACCTGTCTGAAGGCCACCGCAAGGTACATATTTAAGTAAATGATAATAAAAAGTTACCTTGATTCTATTGGGAATCTTCTGTTTTCATTTTAACAATGAAAAATAATTTTTCCCTCTATTACTAAAGTACCTACTGTTATCTTCATAGTAAAATTGTGTAAGTAAACAGTCATTTGATATATGTGTTGCATTAAATTGTTTAAAATATATATAAAAACAAAAAATAAACTTTAACATCATCAAGCTCTTTTGTGTATTCAAACCAGGCCTTGAATACATTGCAGGTTTCCTCTCCATGTGAGTTATTGGCTAGGCTGGTCACTGACCCCTCAATTAAAAATATTTGCTATATCAGCCTCCGGTTCTGCTCCTGAAGTCGATGGAAATGACATTGCAGTTTCAAGCTCCTGCAGCAGCCAATAATGACTCAGTACAGCCAAGTGTACAATGGATATCGCCTCCAGACTGGCACTGTTCCATAGTGCCAGAGGGCACTATGTACCAGGCTAGTAGAATACTGGAAAATCTCTGTACGATCAATGATGCTGCTACTTGCTCACTGCGTGAAGAACATGCTAAGTGGAGCCATGATACCAGGATACTGTAAATGAAACTTAAACACAATTGGCATTATGGCCTGCTCTCTTGGAGAGAGAACATGTAAAGTATTACAAACCTGAAACTTAAAACTATTAATTGCAACTCTAAATCCTTTGCATTAACTAATAATACATTAATTAATATTAAGTGCTGTACTCTTGTCCTGTACTAAATATATGCCTAGTGATTATAACGTTATCTTTTTTTATTTTGGATCAAGTGCAAAAGTATATTAGACATGTTAAATTCCTAGTAAATTCATTTTCTAAACAGTTAATAAACATGTCTATAGAATAAGGTGGCAGTCTCAGCCAGGCTCAGTCAACTTACTATATTCTACTGTACTCTACTGTGTAGCAAAAATGAGGCTTGCTTGCTAATAATGAGTCACCTATTGAACAAGTCAAAATTACTAGAATTGTACAATTAAAACCAAAATGTAAAAAAACCTTTATTCTGTAGTTCTGATCACTCCCGCAGCTAAAAACTAAGAAAATTTCCAACTTGGTATACTAATCCTGAATGAAACCAATTGCCCAAGGGGTGCCAGTTCACCAGGAGCATCTGACAGAGCACATGAGTGCCAATCATTAAACAGCTTGAAATGTGTCTTCAGACAAAGCTAAGTATCTATTGCAATTTCTCTCTGAAGATAAATAACTTAAAAAAGTATATATATACTGTTCCCACCAGATTTTTAAAAAGAGTGCCATCTTTAAAAAAACCTAAACTTGTCTACCTCTGTAATCCAATGTCCTCTTTATAAATGGGTATACCAAATTTTTAATTAAGTTTGTTTCTTTCAGAATGAACATCTTATTAACCATATGAAAACTTCATCCAACTTCGTACAGAATGCCAGATCCATCTTCCTCCAGATAAAATAAAATAAGAGTTTTACACCTTGTTAGGCAATGACTACAGCCCATGGCCAGAAGGAAGTAGTTACAGAAAAGAAATCTCCCTTCAGCACCCATTTTAGATTAAAGGTGTAAACTCTCTAAGGGTAAAATAAAATTAATAAATGGATCTGGAACCTGACTGGAAATCCACATGAGCACCAGTGGCCCCAGGATGACTGCAGGGGCCCCCCGCCCCAGGATTCTGTTGTCCAGAATGAAAACTTCTAAAAACAGTCATAGATGCTACACTGAAGATTGATAATCAATCAAAACAACAAACAGCCATCCACCTCATAGCTCCAACAATAATTATGCCAAAGCTTAGCAAGTTAAACTTTGGCAAAGGGGGGAAATGATGTGTGCTATGGGTGGGAGGCTCTTTGTCTCTTCAGAGATAACCTAAACTGTCTGACTTGTGGGTGTGAGACAGTAAGAGGCTGCAGTCCTGTCCTTGGTGGCCATGGCAATGACTCCAGCCCCAGGAAACAGTTTAACAATGCAAGATCTATAAACTTTAAGTATTCAGGGGAAATGCAAACCAAATACGAGAAGTCCATGCTAAAAGTTTACCTAAGATGTGGAAGATATATATGCTAATTCAAGCCTATTGAGAACTGAAACAAAGGGACCATTTAACCTTTCCTCTCTATATGCAAATAATCGAACCTCTCTCAAATTCTACAACATTAGCAATGGAAGAACTCTTATCATTGATGTAAAAACAGTGATTACCATAGACTCTGAGAGATGGGACAGGGAAGAATAGGTGTAATATGGTGGCATTTTCAGGACATTGGACTTGTCTTGTATGTCATTGCAGTGATGGATACAGGCTATTGTATATTTTGTCATAACTTACAAAACTGTGGGAGAAAAAGTGTAACTATTAATATAAACTGCAATCCATGGTTAGTAGAAATGCTTCAATATTAGTTCATTAATTGCAACAAATGTACCACACTAATGAAGAATGTTGTTAATGTGGGAAAGTTGGGAATATGGGAATCCCTTATATTTTTTATGCAACATTTATGTAACCTAAAGTTTCTTCAAGAAAAAATATTGAAAAAGAGTTAACTGAGGTAAGGACAGCATCATTCTGGAAGCAACTCTGCAAACCTCCTGCTACCTGAAGACTGTGGGTTAGTGAGAGCTTATAGAATTAATTTAGTTGCTTTAGTAGAAACACTTAACAACATTAATGTTCTCTATTTTGTTTCCATGTCAATTCTAATGGGCTAGGATAGCCACATTGATAAAATTTATGCTGTTAAAGTTTAGTAACCTTTGAACTGGACAACTGTATGAAAGTAAAAGAAAAAATATATAGAAAAATGGTAGCAGCTTTTGTGAGCCTGAAATTAAAAATATATTATAAAACTGAAAGCTCATAATACTTGTATTAACTTTGGAAGAATTTAAATGGGATGTTACTGTTGTAGAATTTGAGAGAGGTTCAATTATTTTAGTATAGAGAGGCCAGGACTCAGGAATGATTTTGAGAAGGAAAAATGGTTTATTGATGACCAGCCGGACTCGGGAACTTTCTGTTTCAATCCTGAGCCCCGAACACGATTTTTGAGTCCCTTTTATACAGAGAGGAAAGGCCAAATGGTCTTTTTGTTTCAGTTTTCAATAGGCTTGAATTAGCATATATATTTTTCACATTTTAGGTAAGCTTTTAGCATGGACCTCAGGCATTCTAGATAAGCTTTTAGCATATTTTGTTTGCATTTCCTCTGAATACCTAAAGTTTATAGACCTTGCGTTGTTAAACTGTTTCCTGGGACTGGAGTCCTTGCCATGGTCACCAAGGACAGGACTGCAGCCTTTTATTACCCCACACCCACAAGTTACAGATAGTTTAGGTTATCTCTGAAGAGACAAAGAGCCTCCCACCCATAGCCCACATCATTATCACAGGAAGGAAGTATACAGCCTTGAGGTTAAAGTTTGCAGTAAACTTGTTAATTCTTAACTAGTAAGTGTACAGGTTAAGCCTGGCAGCTACATGCTTTAATTTTTTTTTTTCATTTAAGGGAGAGAGCATCCTGGTCCTTGGGCTCCCATGCTATTTTTGTGAAATATGTAAAATAGTAGTAGGGACTTCCTTGCCTGAAATTACAAAACTAAGCAGAAATATATATTTTAAATCCATATATTCTTGTTCTACCCATTTATACAAAAGTTATCATATAATGTCTGCCCTTTCTTTTATTCTACTCTTTTGTGAAATACATTCACATCCAGTCACCCAAGACAAACCCACTTCTACTTCACTAGAACCCCATAACCTCTAGTCAGCAAGTGATAACAAGACACCTTCCTATATCTACCTGGAATTTATCTCTTCTCTATTAGAGTTTCCTTTTGCAAATCCATATTTTTGTAAGTCTGGTATGTGATATTTTTCCTTGATCTGTGGCACTTTTCTCCATATCAGTCAGTTGTGACTGCTCCAGGTCTGTTTGCTTTTGTAGTTATTGTATCATGCTCAAAGTCTTATCAAAATTAGCCAATGCTACTTTTAGTCTCTTTCTGCTCAACAGCAACTGTTTTAAAATGTGAATGCAAAGTCTGTTATCAAAATTTTATTGCTGACAATTCCATTAAAAGAATGATTTGATTTTTTTCTTACCTGCTGAATCAGGAAAATATGTCTTGGTTTCATATTCCAAACTGTAGTGAATATAATCCAGATCAGAGTCAGATTTCTGGAACATCAGTTCAAGCTTATTGACCTCTTTCTCCATATTGAATAGTTGACAAAATTTTTGAAATGGCAGAAATGGTAGGAGTTTTATTCTGAATGTGTAAACAAATAAATGATGATTAAAACGTGTAAAAATAATGATGCAAGTATTAAGAAAAACTTTGGAATGTAGCATGTTTACATTTTGTGTGACCTTATTAAGCAATTCAGGTGACAAAAATAAAAGAGAGAGTTGACCAAATCTTTAATTTTCCAAAACACCATTGAGTATAGTGAAAATCACTAGAATGTGATTGTATTCAAAATGGCAAAACAGTATTTCTACCAGTCACTCAGCCCTACAAAACAGTCAATGAATTGGAAAAAGCTGTTGGAATTACTAATTTGAATCTCTGCAACATAATCAGGTACTCAAAACTGCCACAGGAGATATAGGCAAAGAGATGGGATGCTACGCTCTCATGTTTTTATAAGCAACATTTCATATTTTCCAGTAGCCATGATCCATCCTTCATACTGAGATGAGCAGTGTGGGAAAAAACATCCTACCTTCATATAATTTCTGCCTGGTACCAAGGCTGAAAGAGGTAAGGTTCTTCACCAAAATGTGATTCATGTCTAAGTTGGCCTGGCTTCCCTCTTATGCCCCTGAGAACTGTCTCAGGCTGCCAGTGCTCATCAGTCAATCACCCTGCAGCCTGGTCTCCACAAGTGAGGCACCCAGTCTTAGTGAATAAAATAAATATTTTTTTAAAAGACAAAAATTTAAATATAACATTGAAAAACATAGAACAAAAAAATTAAAAAAATAAAAATACATCTTTATACATTCCCTGTCTTAACCTGTTAGCTGGGTGCATAACTTCAGCACAATTTTTGGTGTTGATTATTTACAACTGTGTACACTCTATGGAAGAAATACTAAATGCTTGAATTTCTACTTGAAATCATCAGGTATCATTGGAAAAAACAGCAATAAAAATGCAATGCAATAAAGTGGGTGGCAAGCACAGATTTTAGGAAAAAAAATAGCATTTAGCTTTACATTGTCAATTTAATTTGGGGAAATATAGTGCATAGTTATTTCCCCCAAAAGAATTAATGTGATATAATTAAATGTGATATTTGTCTATCTGGGCATCATCTAATTTTTCCTACCACATACTGCAGAGATCCTGACAGGGTGTTTTATGCCTTCTAGTTGTCAATTCTCTTGCCTCTATAAATCCATGGAGTGAGCCAAAGAGCAAAAATTTTTTAAAATGATATTTGCTAATGACCTTTTATCAAAGGAATATGTTAATTATCTATGTAAAATCTCCTTGGGATTAAAAAAGAATGATTGCTTCTTCTTTATTGAGGCTTTCTCTTAATAATATAAGCTACCAGTTCCCTACACCTGTATTCTCAAACTGTGGTAACAGGTCACAAGGATCAACATCACCTGAGAACCTGTTGATACAGATTCCCAGGGCCCAAATTAGATTTGGAGAAACAAAAACTCTTGGGTTGATGCTTAGTCACATGTATTTGCTGATGTTTTCAGGCAATTCTGAGTCAACCTAGAGTTTGAAAACCACTGCCTCAGAATATCCTGGTTTGCATGTATTCATTCACTAAAGGCCTTTGCTTTACTGGCTGTTTTTTTGTTATTTACCTCTCATTCAGTGTTCCTCAATATTATTTCCTTTTCTTCTAATTGATCTCTAAACACTAATTTGAAGATGCCAACAATCAAAGTAAATCCTCAGCAATTAGAAGCCCCCCAATTTTTCTTTAACAATCCAGTCCTTTATTGCCAAATGCCTACCTTGCATTTGCATGTTAGTTATTCAACTATTCTTGAAAAGAAATATTTTTGAGGCACAGAAATAGAAATAGATATTCATGATGATTTGTGGATTAATGTACCCCAGAAAAACATATTCTTAATTCTAATCCATTTCTGTATGAATCAAAATCCTTTTAATGAGGCTACTTCAGTTAATGTGTGATCCACCTCATTCAGGAGGGGTCTTAATCCTAATAATGGATCCCATTCTAAATGGAAGGAATATGTATATGTAGATAGACATAGATATAGACGATACAGATATAGATAAAGATGATATAGATATAGATAGCAAGCCATGGACGCAATAGCTGAAGACAATGAAATTTAGATGGTTCATCATAAGAAAATCAATCAGTGTAATGCAAAACATAGAGATGGAAAAAAAACACATGCTTGTCTCTGTTGATGCAGAAAAATCATTTGACAAGATACAGCATCTTTTCCTGATAAAAATACTTCAAAATAGGAAGAGAAAGAAAATTCCTTAACATGATAAAGAGTATATATGTAAAATCCAAAGCTAACATCATACTCAATGGTGAAAGGCTAAATGTTTTCCCTCTACAATCTAGAAAAAGAAAGGATGACCACCATCACCACTCTTTTTATCATTATATTTAAGTACTTGCTCAAGGAGTTAGGCAAGGGAAAGAAACAAACAAAAAGAAGTAAAACTTTTACTGTTTGCAGATGGCATGATCTTATACACAGGAAGCCCTGAAAAATCTACAACAAAGCTTCTAGAGTTGATAACTAAATTCAGTGAAGTGTCAGGATATAAGATCAATGTGCAAAATCAGCAGCATTTCTGTACACTAAAAATGAGCAACCTAAGGAGGAAATAAAAGAAAAAATACCATTTACAATGGGAACTAATAATTCAAAAATCTAAGAATAAACTTAACTAAGGATACAGAGGACTTGAACATAGAAAACTACATGAAATTGTTTAAGGAAATCAAAGAAGACCTAAATAAATGGAAGAATATTTGATGTTCATGGATTTGAAGACTAAATATCATTATTGTCTATTCTACACAAAGAGAGTTACAGAATAAGCAAAATCTCAAAAATTACAACAGTATTTTTACTAAATTGGAAAAGACAATTATTAAATGTATTTGGGAGTGCAACATTTCCTGGATAACCAAAAAAAAAAAAAGAGATACAGAAAAGGAAAATAAAATTGGAGGAATCTGGTTACCTGACTTAAATGCATACTACAAAGCTATAGTGATCAAAATTGCATTGTCATGGCACAGGGACAGACATACTGACCAATGGAACTGAACTGAGAGTTCTGATACAGGCCCACACATATATAGCCAACTGATATTCAACAAGGCTACTAAACCACTGATAGGGTCAGAAAGGTCTCTTCAATAAATGGTTTATAAGAACTGGATATCGACATACAAAAGAATGAAAGTGGATCACCATCATCCATTGTTCAAAAAGTAACTAAAGATAGACTAAAGACCTAACTATAACTGCCAGGACCATAAATCTCCTAGAATATAATGTATGGAAGCATTTATGAGATCTTGTTGTAGGAACTGGTTTCATAAACTTTACACCCAAATCTGAGCAACAAAAGAAAAAAATAGATAAATATGACCACCTCAAAATTAAAAACTTTGTGCTTGAAAGGAGTTAGTCAAGAAAGTGCAAAGGCAGCCTATTCAATGTGAGAAAATATTTGGGAACCACTTTTCTGATATGGGTCTAATATCGAGCATATATAAATAAATCTTTTTTTTTTTTAAGGTTTATTTATTTATTTATTTCTCTCCCCTTCTCCCCCCTGCCCCAGTTGTCTGTTCTCTGTGTCTATTTGCTGTGTGTTCTTTCTCTGCTTCTGTTGTTGTCAGCGGCACCAGGAATCTATGTTTCTTTTTGTTGCATCATCTTGTTGTGTCAGCTCTCTGTGTGTGCGACATCATTCCTGGGCAGGCTGTACTTTCTTTTGTTCTGGGTGGCTCTCTTTATGGGGCACACTCCTTGCACGTGGGGCTCCCCTGTGCAGGGACACCCCTGTGTGGCATGGCACTCCTTGCATGCATCAGCACTGCCCATGGGCCAGTTCTACATGGGTCAAGGAGGCCCAGGATTTGAACTGTGGACCTCCCATGTGGTAGATGGACACCCTAACCACTGAGACAAGTCCGCTTCCCTAAAGAAATCTTTTATCTTGAAAATAAAAGGACAAACAAGCCATTTAAATGTGGGCAAGAGATTTGAATAGACACTTTTCAAAGAAGAAATACAAATTGCTAAAAAGTGCATGAAAAGGTATACAAAATGACTGGCTTTTAGGGAAATGAAAATCAAAACTACAAGGAAAAATCTTACTCCTATTAGATGATCTGCTATTTAAAAAAAGAAAACTACCAGCGTTGGAGAGGTTGTGGAGGAATGAAAATTCATCCACTGCTGCTGGGAATATAGAATGGTGCTGCCATTATGGAAGACAATTTCAGTTCCTCAGTAAGCTAATTATACAATTAACACATGATCCAGCAATTCCAGTATATACCCAAAATAACTGAAAGGAGGGGCATTAACAGATATGTGGACATCAGTGTTTATAGTGCCATTATTCAGTATTCACAAAAGTGGTAAGAAACCCAAGTATTCATCAATGGATGAATGAATAAGGAAATTGTTGTGTATAAATACAATGACTATTACTCAGGTGTAAGAAGAAATGAAGTATTGACACATATGACAACATGTATGAATCTAAAAAACCTTATGTTAGTGAAGTAAGCCAGTCACTAAAGGACAAATATTTCATGATCTCACATATGGTCTAAGGATATTGAGCAGACTCACATACAGTCTGGAAGATAGGTTACCAAGAGACAGAAAGAGAATAGAGTGGTGAGTGAATGTTCAATCTGGGAAGACCCTCTGATAAGGTGGAAGATGGTAGTTTGGCAGTGGAAGGGGTGATGGTGGTGCAGTGGTGTGAGTGGGGTTAACTATTTTGGAGTTTGAGGGTGAGCAGGGCTGGGAGGTGGGTTTGGCTATACATGGAACTGGGGGAAGGGCTGGAGAAAGAACAGGTGAACTCTAGGGAGGTGGAGTTCTGTGATTAAAAGTACAACTGTGGGAATGTTCTTTTAACAAATATGACAGGGCGGGTCATGAACAGAGGATGTCAGTGATTGTGAAATGTGTGGGAAAGGGTGTACCTTGGGTATGCTTCTGTGAAATATGAATGTGTTTCTCTTGTCATAGGGTGTTATCTGAGTGCATGGATTCCCAAATAATAAGCAAAAAAAATGCTATTTTCCTATTCAGGAGTGTCCTGCTACTTTCTCAAAAAGAGGGGCAAGAATCTCTCAAGTACATAAGCAGTACCTAATAAATGAAAACAGACCAAAATCCAAGCCTTTAATATTAATGGATGGACCTATGAATCTTACTCATGTAAAATGGAAACAGACAAATAATAGCTATTGCCTAAGAGTTACCTCCTGAAAACCATCTTACTACTCAAACGTGAGCACTCTCTATGCTAAAGTGAGCTAATAAGTACATTACCTTCCCTCTAGCATGGGACATGAAAACCAGGGATGAACCTCCCTGGCATGGAGGGATTAATACCAACACCAACTAGCAATGCATTTGAAAAATGACCTTGACCAAAAGGGAGAAATATTAAATATGAGAGTTTTCATGATTAAGAGATTTCACAGTGAGTAGAGGGAGAGGGTCATTCCAATGGTTACACTGATAATGTCTCAGACAGATCTCACTAAATGCCACTGTAAACAAAACCTCTAATAAGAGTGCTCCTAAGTGCCCTAGAGCCATCTGGACAGTATAGGCAAGGCACACAACTCCTTGAAATCAGCACCCTGCTGGTTGGCCTTACTTTGGAATATATAACAACCTATTTCTCCAATGTAAAAGAGCTAGACTCATTTATAATTTCCCTGCACATGATTCTTCCATGCCTTTTACTTGAGCCTAAAATTAGCATGATACCCATTAAATACGTATCTCAGAGACTTAATCTTCAGTCTGTTCAAATGCTGGTTGGGTCCTGAATCTCAGAAGGGTTGTGGCCAAAATCAACTCTCCATTTCATGGGACTCACCCAGGACAATGAAGAAAATGATGATGTGGACAACCCCTTCTCAAAAAACAGTGTATCTATAACTGCAAGTAAAACACTTCTGTCTAAGATCTAAGTCTCCTCCCAATCTGAGTTACAGCAGGCATCACCATCCCCAAATCCTCAAGAGTGAGAGATGAACAAATAAAATGGAGGAAAGTAACCATGGGTAAAGTAACTTATTAATATTATAGTAACAAATGAACATGTAACATTGGTTTAAAGATAGTGGTTCCCAGAGTTTCTGAGGGGAGGGTGAGAGAATAATAAGTGAAACATAGGTTATTCTAGGGCATTGAGATTAAGTGTAAACCACAAATGTAAGCTATAGACCTTACATTTTTTATATAATAAATTTTATTTTAAAGGGCTTTTAGAATACAGAAATTAATATCAAAAGTACAAGAATTTCCCATATACCCCAACTCTTCCCCCTCCCACAACTTTCCCTATTATGACATCTTACAATAGTGTGCTACACTTGTTATAACTGATCATCAATTATAATTATATTATAATTGATCAATTATATAACCAATATAATTGATCAATTATAATTGATCATCAATTATAATTATATTATATATAATATATACTTATATTATAATTATATTATAATTGATAAATTATATAATCAATATAATTTATCAATTATAATTGATCATCAATCATATTATAATTATATATAATATACTTATATTATAATTATATTATAATTGATCAATTATATAATCAATATAATTGATCATCAATTATAATTATATTATAATTATATTGTATATAATATACTTATAATTATATTATAATTGATCAATTATAGAATCAATTATAATTGATGATCAATTATAACAAATGTAGCACACTATTGTAAGATGTCATAATAGGGAAAGATGTGGGAGGGGGAAGAGTTGGAGTATATGGGAAATTCTTATACTTTTGATATAAATTTCTGTATTCTAAAAGCCCTTTAAAATAAAATTTATTATATAAAAAAGAAACCATGGAAAAAAGGGGAAGTATTGCCTTGATGATGATTGGTTTGGACATTTTTCTGGACTCTAACAATAAGCTAATAAATTCCCTTTGTTTAAAAGCCCAACACATTCCTTGGTATTTACTGGACAAGCATAGGAAATTGAAACAGAGTTTGGTACCAAGAGAGTGAGATGCTGGTATTGTAATTACTAAAATTGTAAGAATGGGTTTGGAATTCGGTAATGAATAGAAGCTGGAATACTTGTGAGCTCTTTGATAAAAAAAGACTTAGAATTCTTTGAAGAGACTGCTGGGAGAAATAAGGATATTAAAGATTCTTCTGATGACAACTTAGACTGAAATGATGACTGCATCATTGGGAAATGGAAGAAATTCTATCCTCCTATTAAAGTGGCAGATAATTTGGTAAAATAGATTTTTTTTCTCTTGTATTTTTTAATAGTTACACTTAAAAAGTATATGAGTTCCCCATATATCCCCCATCACACTCATCACACTCCTCCCACATCAACCTCTTTCATCATCACGGGACATTCATTGCATTTGGTGAATACCTTTTGGAGCACTGCTGCACCACATAGATAATGGTTTACATTGTAGTTTACACTCTCCCCCAGTCCACCCAGTGGGCCATGGCAGAACATACACTGTCCAGCATCTGTCCCTGCAGTACCACCCAGGACATCTCCAAGTCCTGAAAATGCCCCCACATCATATCTCTTTCTTCCCTCTTCCTACCCTCATCAGCTAGCATGGCCAATTTCTCCACATCAATGTTACAATTTCCTCCAATGCTAGTCACAATACTTCCATAGTAGAATATCAGTAAGTCCACTCTAATACATACTCTATTTCTCCATCCTGTGGACCATGGGATGGTTGTGTCCAATCCACCTCTATATTGAGAGGAGGCTTAGATTCCACATGGATGATGGATGCAATTCTTCTACTTGCATTTGTAGGCACTCTTGGCTACCTGGTGTGGTGGTTGACATTCTTTACCTCCCTGTTCACTGGCTGGGATAAGTTCAATAAACCAGACAGTAGGAGTTGCAAGTCTGCTGAGACTCAGTGCTTGGGTGTCACATTGACAGTCCAGAGATTCAGGTCTCCTGAGTATACATCAACCCCAGCAACAATCACAAGTCCAGTAATAGTGGCAAAAGAAGCATGTGTAGAAAGGTCACACCTGAGCCCAACTCCGTGAAACTCAGGAACACAAACTCCAAAGAGGACCAACTGACATGGCACTGAACTTCAGAGCCATCTGCCATGACCATAGAACCTGTGAATCTCTGTAGCCCTTAGGAAAACCAGTACCTGAGGTTGTATCTACTTTGGATGTCTCTGGGGCCCTGCTGAGTTGTGTGTAATTGTGACCCCTCTGATGACCTTCTGACTCTTTTTTGGAGACTCATAGCCATATAAACTCATTTGTCCTTTCCATTTCCCCCTTTTATTCAAGGTCAAAAAGGCAGTTTTTAACACCTGATATTACATGTAGGCTGAGATATTCTGCTGGTCTGAATTGACCCTTTTATTCAAGGTCTTTTTCTAGTTACATCATCAGCTGGTAATGAAGAGTGATTGTCACTGTGGACGCTGAGGGGAGGGGGAGAGAGGTATTGAATAGATGGAATCAGGGTAACTGTGGGCAATAGAAGTGTCTCACAAGATCATACAATGATGGATATAGGGTATGTTAAATTACACCAAAAATGTATAAAGTTCTGTAGGCTAAAATGTAAACTGTAATGTAAAACATAATATAACTAAAAATTTAGAAAATTGTATAGTTTAAAATATAAACCATAATGTAAACCAAAATGGAAACTTGCTTGAAAGCTATGTTTCAATATCTGTACATGAGCTGCAGCAAGTATAATACGAACATGTAAAAATATCATTGCTGGGGAAGGGACAAAGTGTTTGATGTTGGACATATGAGAGTACCCTCTATTATATATAGAATTACTGTGATCTAAAACTTTTGTGAAAACAAAATTAATAATTGGAGAAAAAAAGAAAGGATGTAGACACTGAAAAGAAATAGACTTGCCACTGTACATACAAGGGGAACACATTGCAGTGATTAAAGGCAAAATGTGAAGAACAAAGGGTTTCCATTCTTTGATATTTGATACCCCAATTTATTTTTACTTTATTTAATTTTTCTAAATTAGTATATATTCTCTATCTAACATTTAAACCCATCACTATATTCCATTTTAATATTAATGGAACCTGGCAATGTATTTATACTGGTGTGGGGTGTTATTGATTGGGGGCACATGGTTGGAAGGGAATTCTCCAGGGTATGTATACAGGGTACATAAAAGTGTTTGGATATTTTCATAGTGGTTAGAGTTAAAAATGACAACTGAGGGAGTGCTGAGTTCCTAGCCAGGGGAGTTCTATCACATTCACCAATAGAATAGCAACAATCCCCCAAGTGCAAAGGCAAAGACCAATGAAGAAGGATGGTCCAACATTGAGCCTTGATACTGATGATTATGTTTATGAACCTGTGTGTCTGAAATATGAACTAAGCCTAGAGCTGCAGGCTACCTGAGAGGTACCTCCTGAGAGCCTCCATGTTGCTCAAACATGGCCACTCTCTAAGCCAAATTCAGCATGTAAATGCATTACCTTCCCCCCAGCATGAGACATCACTCCCAGGGATGAGCCTCCCTGGCTCTGAGGGATTAATAGCAAGGTAAAACAGATTTTTTATATCAGATGGAAGGCAGAATTTGAGAATGATGAGCATGGATATCTACCTGAGGAGATTTCCAAGCTAAGTTTGGAAAGTATATACCAGTTAGGTAGTCCTCACCTTGGGGAATTGCACTATCAGACATTGTTGATCTCTGCTCCTGGCAGGTTGTGGACTCTAAAATCGCATTAATGAGGTCAGCTATGGTGAGTGGAAGTAACTGTTGTTGAAAACAAGCATCACTGCCTTCTTTATCATCATGAAAACTTTGTTCATGTATCCTTTGAGCAATGGCAGAAATAGCTGAGGAAAGAGATGAATTAGTATCCAAAGAAAGGGTCATCATATGCACTTCATTATCAAAATTCTCTTCTCCTGAGGTCACCCTATAGTGTACATCCACACAGGACAAAACATCTTCTGCTTTTCGCACACTCAGAGAAGTCAGTCCACATACCACTCCCCTAGATTTTCCTGCCACCAATTTCTAAATTATGTTTCCTCTAGAAACATAAAATAAATTGCTAGTACACCTGAATCAATAAATGATCAAATATCTGGCAAATTCTCCTTTAAGAAAAAAGGTCAGTTGCCTTGCAAGAAATTCTGCATACTTGGAGCAATTCCCTTCACCACTGTCCTTAAGGGACATTCCGAAGTGGGGTTGTAGTGCTGTTGCTCTCCACTTTTGGGTGTTACCTGCATATCACACAGAGCTATCTGTAAAGAAGGCCCATGTTTTCTCTTTATCTGTAGGAAGCTACCAAAGAGGACAAATGTGTATGCTTAGAGAAAGAAGGTAATATTGCTGGAGTAAGAGCCATGGGCCTTTTAGGTACTTCCTCCTGCAATTTGTGCCTTTGAGGTCTTCAAGAACCTGATCTCATCTATAGCACTTCCATTTAGTGAGTACTGCCCTGCCCTGGTATATGTGCATGAGGAGATACAAAGGCTAATAGAATTCATAACATTGAGTGGATTTATCACATAAGACTCATTCAAGCTGTGCTCCCTACATCCAGGAATGTCCAGAGGACACACATTCCTCCATGACTATGAGGAATAAATTTGCTTGCACCTTCCAACCTGAAGAGTTGGGTTGTAGTTATCTTTATAGATCAGATACGACTGTGAAATCTGTTGGGAAGGAACTTCCTAAATACAAAAGGTATGGTTGGGTCGCATGTTAACAGGAGCCAAGCAGTGGCAATTAATTGTCAAAGACAAGTTGGGTAGGATTGCCACAATGGAGAGTAGAGTCAAAACACATATCAGAATAGTCTGAATCTCAGAGACCTTTGGAATTGACTAGTTGCACATAGGGTATCTAGAACCGAAATAGATGGGCTGTTTACTACTAATTTCTTATTTGATCTATATAAAAAAATTCAGCTTATCTGATTAAAAGACTAGTTTGAATTAAAAAATAAAACAACTCAGAGTCACAATCCCTGAAATATTTCTCAGAATTGAGATCGTTTAGAGACACATACCCTGTGAATGAATGGAAGGACATATCTCCATAAGAAAGTACCCTGCTATATTGTCAAAACGCTATATGCTTTATCTTTCTCCTGGCCTTCACCCAAGGGTCATATCACTTTTTATCAAGGTGTCCATGCATTGAACAAATGGAAATATTCAGATATTTTAGAGTTTACTAGACCCTGGCTCAGAAGTGACATTAATCTCAGGAGACCCAAAACTTCATCATGATCCACCAGTCAGAGTAATGTCTTATGGAGGCAGGTGATTGATGGAGTTTTAGCTCATTTCTATCTCATGATGTGTCAAGTGTGTTCCTGAACCATTCTGTGATTATTTCCAGTTCAGAATGCATAATTGGAATAGACATTCTCAGAATCCCCACATTTGTTCCTTCATCAGTGGAATGAAAGTTACTATCTTCAGAAGTTTAATGCCCTATCAAGGATATGAAGGATGCAGGGTAGTGATTTTCAACACATAATATTTCAACTTTATTTGGCCTGTGCAGACCAAATAAATACAATGGGAGTGGTTGTGTCTTATGATAACAGAAGAAGACAGTGGATTATAATAAACCCAACCAAGTAGTGGCTCCTATCACAGTTGTTCCAGATGTGATGTCACTGCTTGAGAAAATCAAGATATTCCCAGGCACCTGATGTGAATCTACTAATCAGAATTTTCTCAATACCCATTAGTAAAGACAACAAGAAACAGCCTTCTTTCAGCTGGTAAGGCCAGCAACACAGCTTCATTGCCTTGCCTCAGGGGTGTATCAACTCTTCAGCTTCATATTATAATCTGGTTTACAAGGAACTTGATCACCTTTCCTTTCCAGAAAGCATCACATTGATCCATTATTTTGATATCATTGTGCTCATTGGACCTAGTAAGCAAGAAGTAGCAAGTTATCAAGTATTATTGGTAAGGCATTTGTGTGTCAGAAGATGGAAGTTAAATTCAACAAAAAAATATAGGGCCTTGCACTTTAGTGAAAGTTTCAGGCATCCAGCAATGCTGCATATGTGACGATATCACTTCTAAAGTGAAGTTGCATTGACCCCTACTACAACCGAAAAGATACACAATATCTAGTTGATATCTTTGGATTTGGGAGGCACAATATTTCTCATTTGTGTGAGTTATGCAGGCCCAATATCTGAGTGACCAAAAAAGTTGATTCCTTTGATTGGGGTCTGAAATAAAAGGAAACTCTGCAACAGATCTGTGGTTCCATGCATGCTGCTGTGACACTTGGGCCCTATGATGCAGCTGATCCAATTGTTATTGAAGTGTCAGTGTCAAATAACATTTTCAGAGCCTTTGTCAGGCTTCTATATGATAATAACAGTTTAAAACCTTAGGATTTTGCAGCAAAGTCCTGCCATCATCTGTATATGACAACTCTTATTTTAAGAAACAGACTTCAGCCTGCTACTGGCTTTAGTAAGGATTGAACACTTAAACATGGGCCACAAAGCTAAATGGAATCTGAGTTGCCCATCATGAATGGGGTGTTTTCTAACCCACAGAGCCATAAATTTGAATGTGCACAATTAGCCTCCAACATCAAATGGAAGTGGTATATGCATGATTGGCTCAAAAGGTCCTGAGAGCACAAGTCAGTTACATGAATAAGTGGGACAAATGCCCACATGCCCCAATCATAGCATATTACCTCCTCTTCCCCTCATGTAGCTATGGCCTCTTGAGGAATCCTATGATCGATTAACTAAAAAACTTGCCTCATTTACAGATGTTTCTGCACAATAAATCAGATGCTAAAACATGTGAACAGCTGCCCCTTTCTGGGATGTCCATGGGGGACAGACACTAAAGGAAACCTTCCTAGTGTGCACAATATTATGGCACTATGCTCATTTTACATGGAAGGAGAAATTCCTAGAAATGTTTATCTATTCATGGGGTGTGGCTGTTTGGTTGTATGATCTGTCACCTATAAGGATCATGACTGAGAAATGGATGACAAAGAGGTTGGAGAAGAGGTATGTGGATAGATTTTTCTGAATGGACAGTTAACATTAATATACTTGGGTCCCATGTGAGCACTAATCAGATGGTGATTTCAACAAAAGATTTTAAAATAAGAATCTGCACAGGACTACTTGTTCTGTGGAGACATATTGGCCTTTTCCACAGTCTCTTCTGTCACTGCAATTGGGTTCAGGGGCCAAGTGGCCATGGCGGCAAGGATGGAGGATATACATGGGCTCAGAAATATGGACTTCCACTCACCAAGCTGACTTCTCTATAGCCATGGTTATGTACCCAATCATCCAGCAGCAGAAGCCCACTCTCATTCACAAATATGGCAACATTTCCCAAGATGAAGTGCTTGCTAAATATAGGCAGTTTGTTTACATAAGAGCACTTTCATTATAAAAGGGACAGAATTCTGAGTTGTCCAAAATGATATTGCAGGGACAGATGCTGGACATTATCCTGCCATAACCCACTGAATGTACTGGGGGAGAGTGTAAACTACAATGTAATCTATTTTCCTTGTGGTGCATCAGTGCTACAAAATTTATTCACCAAATAGAATGAATGTGCTACAATGATGGAAGATGTTGATGCAGGAGGAGTAGGGTGGGGTGGTATATTGGAACCTCAAATTTTCTGATGTAACATTTTTTGTGATGCATGAATCTTCAAAAATACACTTAAAAAAGATGGGAGTGCGGAGTGCGGTGTGTGGAGACCTCATGTTTTTAATGTAAAGTTTTATGTGATCTATTACCTTTGTGGGGTGTATATAGGGATCTCATTTTTTTTAATGTAACATTAAAATAAAATAAAATTTTAAAGAAGAAAAAAACACTTATTCTAGATACAGATTTGTCTTCACTGCACGCAATGTTTCTGACAATTCTTCCACCTATAGACATCCAGATAGCTATCTGTTATCTGGGTATTCCATATCGCATTGCTTTTCATTCAGGAACCCATTTCATAGCAAATGTAGTTTGGAAATTGACAGCTGTTCATAGAATTCACTGATCTTAACATGTTCTCCATCACTCTGAGGCAGTTGAATTTACAAACTTATGGAATTGCCTTTTGAAAAATCAAACACATTGTTATTTCATGGTACTACTTTTCAGGGTGGGAAAATTGGCCCCACGGGAGTGTTTATGCTCTAAACCAGAATCCAATCTGCAGTGTGCTGTCTCCCATTCCATTTTCATGTTCCAAGAATAAAAGGTGGAAATGGGAGGAATGTTGCATATGATTTTCCCTAGTGGTTCTCTAGGAAAAAAAAATTGCTTCTATTCTTATTACATTATGCTTATATAATTTTAAAACAAATAAAAATTAATCATCTATATTAATAAAGCATAAATCTATCCAAAGTATACAATCAATGGTATTTGGTGTAATCATATCATTGTGTATTCATCATGTCAACCACTTTTAGAGCACTTTTATTATTCCAATAATAATATTAATAAAGAAAATACAAACAACAAAATGGCATCACCTCTCAATCTCTCCATGCTTCCCTTGGCATACACAGCTGCTATTCTTTTTCCTTCTCTCTAGTATATTTGTATTTATATTTTTAAAAAACAATCATATATGCAATATTACCCATATTCGTATTTTACATGAGGTTTCATTGTCTTATACAACTCCATGTTAGAGATTTTAGTTTTCCTTCTAGTAATAGAAATGTCCTTAGGATTTCCTTTCAACTACTGTCATAACCATATAATAGCTCTGTTAGTTACAAATACTATGATTTGCTTTCACTATTTCTATTCTTTTCCAAACATTTATGGGCAATCATTTTACCAATTCTGAACAGATTAATCATCAGATTTCTATTCTCTGCCCTCATTCTATTTCCTGATGACCAATATTCTGATTATTAACTCTATGAGTTTACACAATACACTTAGTTCATAATAATTCAATAATACAATATTTGTCTTTTTTTTTGTCTGGTTTGCTTCACTCAACATAATGCCCCCCAGGTTCATCCATGTTGTTACATGCTTCATAACTTCATTTCTTCTTACTGTTGCATAATATTCCACAGTGTGTATACACCACAATTTGTTTCTCTATTCATCAGTTAATGGACACATCGGTGTTTCTAACTTTTGGCTGCTATGAATAATGCCTCTACGAATATTGGTGTGCAGATGTCTCTTCGTGTGCCTGCTCTCAGTTCTTCTGCATATATACCTAGTAGTGATATTGATGGGTACCATGGGAAGTCTATTTTCATCTTTCTTAGGATCTGCCACATATTCCTTCAAAGTGACTGTACCATTCTACATTCCCACCAATCATGAATAAGTTTCCCTATCACTCACTCCACATCCTCTCCAACACCTACACTTTTCCAGCTTTTTAATAGCAGCCAGTCTCATAGGTGTGAAATGATATTCCTTATAGTTTTGATTTGCATTTCCCTAATTGTTAGTGATGAATATTTTTTCATGTGTTTCTTTACCATTTGTATTTCTGCTTTGGAAAATTTTCATTTTTTAGTAAAGCAGTTTGTCTTTTTATTGTTGAGATGAATGATCTCTTTAAATGCCATGGATATTAAACCTTTATCAAGTGTGTGATTGCCAAATATTTCCTACTCCATTGAGTCAGCTGTCTTTTCACCCTTTGACAAAGTCCTTTGAGATGCAAAAATGTTTAATTTTAAGGAAGTCACATTTATCTATTTTCTCTTTTGTTGTTCCTGCTTTCAGTGTAAAGTTTAAGAAACTACTGATTACCATAAGATGTTAAACATATTTTCTTATATTTTATTATGTGTTTTATAATGAGATTCTTGATCCATTTTGAGTTAATATTTATAAAAGGTGAGAGATAAGGGTCCTCTTTCTTTCTTTTGTATATGGCTATCCAGTTCACCCAGCACCATTTGTTGAATAGACTGTTATGGGCCCAGTTAGGAGGGTTTGGCAGTCTTGTCAAAAATTATTTGACTGGTGATGTGAGGATCTATTTCTGAGTTCTTGATTTGGTTCCATTGGTCAATCTGTCTTTATAACATTGCCATGCTGTTTTTTTAAAATGTTTGTTTTTGTTTTTGTTAAACACTGAGGCTAAGTAATTTGCCTTAAAGTTAGAAAGTAAGTGTCCTACAATTTCATTCTTTTCCAAGGCAATTTTGGCTATATGGGGTCCCTTAATTTTCCAAGCAAATTTGATAATTGACTTTTCCAGTTTTGCAAAAAAATGTTGGGATTTTTATGGGATTGCATGAATCTATAAATTAGCTTCAGTAGAATTGACAATTTAATGATATTTAGTCCTCAATCCATGTAAAAGGAAGGTCTTCCCATTTATTTAAGACTTCTTCAGTTTCTTTTGCAATATTTTGTAGTTTTCTGAATACAGGTCTTTCATGTCCTTGGTTAAGTTTATTCTTAAATATTTGATTCTTTTAGTTGCTATTATAAATGGAATCGTTTTCTGATTTCCTCCTCAGATTATACATCAGTAGTGTATTGAAACATCATTGTCTTTTGCATATTATTCTTGAACCCCACCACTTTGCTGAACTTGTCTATTACTTCTAGTAGCCTTGTAGTAAATTTTTCAGGATTTTTTACAAGTAGGATCATACCATCAATGAATAGTGAAATTTTACTTCTTCCTTTCCTAATTGGATACCTTCTACTTATTTATCTAGCCTAATTACTCTAGCTAGAACTTCTAGCGTGGTATTGAATAACAGTAGTGACAGTGGGCATCCTTACCTTGTTCCTGATATCAGCAGGAAAGCTTTCAGTCTTTCACTATTGAGTACAATACTAACTGTAGGTTTTTCATATATATATTTTACCATATTGAGAAAGCTTCCTTCTATTCCTATCTTTCTTAGAGTTGTTATCAAGAAAGGGTGCTGTAATTGTCATGTATTTTCTTCATCCATCAAGAGGATCATGTGCTTTTTCTTCTTCAATTTACGAATGTTTGATTTTCTTGTATTGAACCACCCATGCATACTTGGGATAAAACTCCCTTGATAGAGGTGTATAATTCTTCCCATGTGCTTCTGGATTTGGTTTGCAAGTATTCTGCTGAGGATATTTGTGTCTATATTCACTAGAAATATTTTTCTATAATGTTCTTTTCAGTAGTATCTTTATGTGGTTTGGGTGTAAAGGTGATATTGGCATTATAAAATGAGTTTGGAAGCATTATTTCTTGTTCATTTGGAAGGACTTGATCAAGATTAGTATAAGATTGTCTTTTTTTTTTTTTTTTTTTTTTGACTAACTGGAGCACATATCTTATATTTGGTGAATTTTTCCCCCAACCCCTACCCAATTATTAACACCCCAGAATAGTATTATATATTTGTAAGAGATCATGAGAATGTTCTCATATTTATTCTGTTAACCACAATCCATCTTCCACCACAGGATTCCCAGTGCTATATAGTCCCATGCTTTGTATAATCCAGTCAAAGTGTCCACTCAGTGGGTTTCATTTACATCCCAGAGCTGTACTGTCATCATCCCAATTTTCTAATGTTTGTATTACTCTAAAAGGAAAAATCCATATACCTTTAAATTTGCCCACTGTTTTCCCTTAGAATTGATATATCTTTGTCATTGCTGTAAAAATATTGTGTTACTGTAAACTATCACCCATAAATTACATTACTTGTAATTTTCCAATGTATCACCATATTCTTAAGACATTGTAAAAGAACATTTTTAATACTTAATCACATTTATAGCTCATAAAACTAAACCCATGTTCTTCTTTTAACCTTTAGCATTGATACAGTACCTTCACTGCCTTTGCTACAACATATTGCAATATTGCTGTTAACTATAGTCTATATTACTTTAGTTGTATTTTTCTTTTTTCTCTATTTTTTAAAAATGTTACACTCAAAAAATATAAGAAGTTCCCAAATAACTCCCATCCACCACACCACACTCCTCTCACATTGACAAACTCTTTCATCATCATGGGACATTCATTGCATTTAGTGAATACCTTTTGGAGCACTGCTGCACCACATGGATAATGGTTTACATTGTAGTTTACATTCTCTCTCAGTCCACCCAGTGGGCCATTGCAGGACATACACTGTCCAGCATCTGTCCCTGCAGTACCACCCAGGACATCTCCAAGTCCTGAAAATGCCCCTATATCATATCTCTTCTTCCCTCTCCCTACCCTCAGCAGCTACCATGGCCACTTTCTCCACAGCAATGCTACAATTTCTTCCATTACTAGTCACAATAGTTCCACAGTATAATATCAGTAAGTCCACTCTAATCCATACTCCATTTCTCCAACCTGTGGGCCGTGGGATGGTTATGTCCACTCCACCTCTATATTGACAGGGGCTTAGATTCCACATGGATGATGGATGCAATTTTCCTACTTGCAGTTGTAGGTACTCTTGGTTCCCTGGTGTGGTGGTTGGCCTTCTTCACCTCCCTGTTAGTTGGCCAGGGTAAGTCCAATAAACCAAAGGGTAGGAGTTGCAAGTCTGCTGAGGCTCAGGGCCTGGGTGTCACATGGACATTCCAGAGATTCAGGTCTTCTGAGTATACATCAACCCCAGTTCCAACCACAGGTCCAGAAAACATGACAAAAGAGGCATGAGTAGAAAGGTCACATCTGAGTCCAACTTAATAGCACTCAGGATCACAAATTCCAAAGAGGGCCAACTGACATGGCACTGAACTCCAGAGCCACCTGCCATGACCATACAATTGGTGGGTCTCTATAGCCCTCAGGAGAACCAGTACCTGGGGTTGTATTTACTTTGGCTATCTCTGAGACCCTGCTGAGTCATACATAAATGCAACCCCTCTGATGAACACCCAACTTTTTTGGAGACTCTTAGCCATATAAGCTCATTTGTCCTTTCCATTTCCCTCTTTTTATCCAAGGTCAAAAAGCAGTTTTTAACACCTGATATTACATGTAGGCTGAGACATTCTGCTGGTCTGAATTGACCCTTTTATTCAAGGTCTTTTTCTAGTTACATCATCAGCTGGTGTTTGCTAGTAATCCCTCGGTGCCAGGGAGGTTAATCCCTGGGAGTCATGTCTCACACTGGGGAGAAGATAATGCATTTATATACTGAGTTTGGCTTAGAGAGTGGCCACATTTAAGCAACATGGAGACTCTCAGGAGGTAACTCTTAGGCAGCCTGCAGCTCTAGGCACAGTTCATCTTTCAGGTGCAGAAGCTCATAAGCATAGTCATCAGTAACAAGGGCTCATCATTGGACCATCCTTCTTTATTGGCCTTTGCCATTACACTTGGGGGATTATTGCTGTTCCTTTGGGGAATGTGATAGAGCTCCCCTGGCTAGGAACTCAGCACTCTCTCATCTGTCATTTCCAACTGAAACCATTATGAAAATATCCAAACCTTTCTATGTATCCTGTATACATGTCCTGGAGAACTCCCTCCCAACCATGTGGAGCCCACCAATGACACCCCACACAAATGCTCCTCCCCTGCCATAGTTGAACCTCTCTGTAGTCCAAAACTTCTTCAAGAAGGAAGCCCAATATATTGCCAGGTTCCCTTAATAGAAAAATGGAATATAGTGTTGGGTTTAAAGGTTAGATATAGAATACATAGAAATATAGAAAAATTAAATAAAGGAAAAATAAATTGGGGTATCAAAGAAATAAAAAAATGAAAAAGCTTTGTTTTTGACATTTTGCCTTTCATCACTGCTACAGGAGTTGACCTGTATGTACAGTGGCAAGGCAATTTCTTCCATTTCTTTCTCAGGGTCTACCTCCTTTCTTTTTTCCCCCTGCTTATTAAGTTTCTCTTGACATAAGTTTTAGGTCACAGTAATTCACATATACAATATATGGTACTCCCACATATCCAACATCAGACTCTTTGTCCCTTCCCCAACAGTGATCTTTTTACATGTTCATATTATATTTGCTGCAGCTAATGTACAGATATTGAAATGTTAGCTTTCAAACATGGTTCCATTTAGTTTTACATTATGGTTTATATTTTAGACTATACAATTTTCTAAATTTTTAGTTATTTTATGTTTTACATTATGGTTTACATTTTAGCCTATAGACTTTCATACACTTTTGGTGTAATTTAACAGGACCTATATCCATCATGGCATGATCTTGTGGAACACTTCCATTGCCCCACAGTTACCCTAATTCCATGTATTCAACACCTCTTTCCCCCTCCCCACAGGGCCCACGATGACAATCAATCTTCATTACTTGAGGGACCATATTCAGAGATACTTGCAAAAATGTTGAGGGCTTCATATACTTGACTGCCCTAACCCATTGGGAGTGACTGATTCTCTCAAGAGATACAATTCCCTCTGTTTGAGAACATCTGTCCTCCCCAGGATGTGCGTATACCTTCACTCCCATTGTATGGGTCTCCACCCAATGATAAAATCCACTATGACAAAATGAACACTCACACACTCCCCAGAAATTTGCCTTGGGTCAGATGCCCCTCCCCTTAAGCATCCCAAACAGGCAAACTTCCTTATTACATTCTCTAAAGAGTTTTCTCTGCACCACAATTTCAACCACATACCTGATAATCTCCCATAACCAAATGTTCTCCTCACCCTTTCCCCAATTTTTGGGCAATCTGATCCATCCTCCCATCCCTAGCACCCCTAAAGTCCACATAGCCCCACCCTAAGTTATCCCTATGCCCCCATTTTATCCCTTCCCAGTACAAACACTTACCTCCTGCTTATCATAGATTTCACCCAAGTAGCTGTCAGCTCACAACCTTCTACCCTCCAACTACCTTAAAGTTTATCATCCAGTCTCTAGCTCTCTGAGACAGCTTGGTTTACTTATTTCGTATCATAGAAGTAATGTAGTATTTGTCCTAAATGCCTGGGCTGCTTCACTCAACATAAGGTTCTCAAGATTCATCCATGTTATCACATGTGTTTATACTGTATTTGTTTTTATAGCTGAGTAGTATTCCATTGTATGTATATACCACATTTTATCTATCCATTCATCTGTTGATGGGCATTTGGGTTGATTCCAACTTTTGGCAATAGTGAATAGTACTGCTATGAACATTGGTGTGCATATATCAGTTTGTGTCCTTGTTTTCATATCTTCTGGGTATATACCCAGCAGTGGAATTGCTGGGTCATTTGGCAAATCTATAGCTAGTTTTTTGAGAAACTGCCAAACTGTCCTCCAGAATGGCTGGATCCTTCTGCATTCCCACCAGCAGGGGATGAGTGTTCCCATTCCTCCACATGCTCTCCAACAATTGTAGTCTTCTGATTTTTTGATAGTTGCCTGTCTTATGAGAGTAAGATGGTATCTCATTGTTGTTTTGATTTGCATTTCCCTAATAGCTAGTGATTTTGAGCATTTTTTCATGTGTTTTTTAGCCATTTGTACATCATCTTTGGAGAAGTGTCTGTTCAAATCTTTTCCCCATTTCTTAAATGGACTGTTTGTCTTTTTATTTTCAAGATATAGGAGTTCTTTATATATGCAAGATATGTCTCCTATCAAATATATGGTTACCAAATGTTTTCTCCCATTGTGTAGGCTCTCTTTTCACTTTCCTGACAAACTCCTTTGAGGTGCAGGAGGCTTTAATTTTGAGGAAGTCCCATTTATCTATTTTTTCTTTTGCTGCTCATGCTTTTGGTGTGAAGTTCATGAAGCCGTTTCCTATTACAAGGTCCTGTAGATGCTTCCTTACTTTGCTTTCCAAGGTCTTTACGGTCTTGGCTTTTATATTTAGGTCTTTGATCCATCTTGAGTTGATTTTTGTATAAGGTGTAAGTTGGTAATCCTCTTTCATTCTTTTACATATGGATATCCATTTGGTCACTGTGTCTATCCTTGTGCCAATACCATGCTGTTTTCATTACTGTAGCTTTGTAGTATGTTCTGAAGGCAGGTAATGTGATTCCTCCAATTTCATTTTCCTTTTTCAATATGTCTTTGGCTATTTGGGGCCTCTCCTTTCCAAATAAATTTCATAGTTTCTCTAGTTCTTTAAATAATACTATGTTGATTTTTATTGAGATTGCATTGAATGTGTAGATCAGTTTTGGTAGGATAGACATCTTAATAATATTTAATCTTTGTATCCATGAACAGGGAATATTCTTCCATTTATTTAGGTATTTTTTTATTTCCTTGAACAGTGTTTTGTAGTTTCCTGTGTATAAGTCCTTTACATCTATATTTAAATTTATTCCCAGGTATTTGATTCTTTTATTTACTATTGTGAATGGTATTTGATTCCGGATTTCCTCCTTAGATTGTTTATTATTGGTGTACAGAAATGCTACTGATTTTTGTGCATTGATCTTGTAATCTGTGACTTTATTGAACTCATTTAAAAGTCCTAGAAGCTTTGTTGTAGACTTCTCAGTGTTTTCTATGTATAGGATCATATCATTTGCAATTAGTGAAATTCTGACTTCTTCCTTTCCAATTTGGATGCTTTTATGTCTGGTTCTTGCCTCAGTGCTCAAGCAAGTACTTCTAAGACTATGTTAAATGGGAGGGGTGATAGTGGGCATCCTTGTCTTGTATCTGATCTTAGAGGGAAAGATTTTAGGATTTCAACATTCTAAATGATGTTAGCTGTGGGTTTTTCATATATACTCTATATCATGTTCAGAGAGTTTTCTTCTATTCTGATCTTTTGCAGTGTTTTTATCAAGAAAGGGTGATGTATATTGTCAAATGCTTTTTCTGCATCTATAGATATGATCATGTGATTTTTTTCCCTTCAATCTGTTTATATGATTTTCTTATGTTGAACCATCCTTGCATACCAGGAAATGAATCCCACTTGGTCATGGTGTATAATTCATTTAATGTGTTGTTGAATACAATTAGCAAGTATTTTGTTGAGGATTTTCGTGTCTAGGTTCATTAGAGAGATTGGTCTGTAAATTTCCTTTCTTGTGGTGTCTTTGGCTTTGGTTCTAGAGTAATGTTGACATCATAGAATGGGTGAGGCAATGTTCCTTCTGTTTCAATTTTTGGAAGAGTTTAAACAAGTTGGTGTTATCTCTTTCCAGAATATTTTGTAGAATTCACCTCTGATGCCATCTGGTCCAGGGCTCTTCTTAGTTGGTAGGTTTTTAATGACTGATTCTATCTCTTTACTTGTAATTGGTTTGTTGAGATCGTCAATTTCTTCTTTAATCAATATAGGCTGCTTATGTATTTCTAGGAATTTGTCCATTTCCTCTGAATTGTCCTTTTTATTGGAATATAGTTTTTCAAAGTATCCTCCTATGATAGTCTTTATTTCTGTGGGATTAGTGGTGATGTCTCCTAATTTTTTATTTTCTATTTCCTTTAGTTCTACTATGATCTTTGTTATTTCTTTCTTTCTTCTTCCTTTGGGGATAGTTTGTTGCTTTTTTCACAATTCCTCCAAGTGTGCAGTTCTTCAATTTTAGTTCTTTCTTCTTTTTTGTTGTATGAATTTTTGGCTATAAATTTCCATCTCAGTACTGCTTTTGCTGTATCTCATAAGTTTGGATATGCTGTGTTATCATTTTCATTAGTTTCAAGGTAGTTATTAATTTCTTTTGAGATATCCTCCTTGACCCACTGTTTTTCTTAGAGTGTGTTGTTTAACTTCCAAATCTTGGTGCCAAATCTGGGTCTCTGGCCCTTGCAGATTTCCAGCTTCATTCCACTGAGGTCAGAGAAATTATTTTGTATGATTTCTATCTTTCTGAATTCATTGAGACTTTTCCTGTGGCCTAGCATGTGGTCTATCTTGGAGAATGATCCATGTGTACTTGAGAAGAATGTATATCCTGCTGTATTTGTAATGTTGTTTATATGTCTATTAGGTCCAGCTCCTCTAGTATATTGTTCAAAATCTTTGTTTCTTTACTGATTCTCTTTTGAGGTGTTCTGTACAAAGTTGATAGTGGTGTATTAAAGCCCCCCACTATAACTGTAGAGGCATCTATTCCTTTATTTAGTTTTTCCAGTGTTTTCATCACATATTTGGAGGCACCCTTGTTAGAAGCATAAATGTTTATGATTGTTCTTTCTTCTTGAAAAATTATCCCTTTCAGTAATTTGTAGTGTCTATCTTTGTCTCTCACAATTGTTTTGCATTTAAAATCTATTTTGTTGGATATTAATGTAGGTACTCCTGCCCTTTTTTGGTTATTGTTTACTTGTAAGATCATTTTCCAGCCATTCACTTTCTTTTCTTTTCTTTTTAAGATTTCTCTCCACTCACCCCCCCCCCCTTTTTGCTGTGTCATCTTCTTTGTCCACTTCTGTTGTTGTCAGTGCACGGGAATCTGTGTTTCTTTTTGTTGCATCATCTTGTTGTGTCAGCTCTCTGTGTGTGGCACAATTCTTGGGCAGGCTGCACTTTCTTTCACACTGGGCAGCTCTCCTTATGGGGTGCACTCCTTGTACATGGGGCTCCCCTATGCAGGAGACACCCCTGTGTGGCACAGCACTCCTTGAATCCCTGGGTCTAAGATGTGTTTCTTGTAGACAGCATATAGATGGGTCATATTTCCTTATCCAATCTTCCAGTCTGAATCACTTGACAGGTGAGTTTAATCCATTGACGTTTAGTGTTATTACTTTCAAGGAATTACTTATATTAGTCATATTTTCTTTGGATTTGTGTTTGTCTTATTTTGTTTGATTTTCTTTTTCTGTTTTTGTCTTTTTAGTTGCTCTTAAACTCTCCTCCAACTCTGTCTCTCTTTTTTCTTTCTTCCTGCAGAACTCCCTTTAGTATTTCTTGAAGGGCAGGATTCTTGTTGGCATACTCTCTTAGTTTCTGCTTATCTGTGAATATTTTGAAGTCTCCATCATTTTTCAATGCTAACTTTGCTGGATGAGTATTCTTGGTTGGAATTTTTTTTCTTTTAGTACCTTGACTATGTCATACCACTGCCTTTTGCCTCCATGATTCAGATGAGAAATCAGCATTTAATTTTATGGAGACTCCTTTTTATTTGATGGTTCTCTTTTCTCTTGCTGCTTTTAGTATTTTCTCTTTGTTGTGAGCATTGGGTAATTTGACAAGTATATGTCTTGGGGTAGGCCAGTTGGGATTTATGCTGTTTAGAGTGTGTTGTGCTTCCTGGACATGTACATCGATCTCCCTCAATAGGCTTGGGAAGTTCAGCCATTATTTACTCCAACACTCCTTCTGTCCCCTTTCCCTTCTCTTCTCCTTCTGGGATGACTATAATGCATATGTTTGCATGTTTTGCATTGTCATTCAGTTCCCTAACTCCCTGCTGGATTTTTTCATTCTTTTTATCAATCAGTTCTATCTGTTTGATTTCAGATGTACTGTCTTCCACATCATTAATTCTTTCCTCTGCCTCGTCAAGTCTGCTGTTATTTGCTGAGAGTGTATTTTTGGTTTCTTGAATTGTACTGTTCATCATCATCATATCTGTTATCTTTTTGCGTATGATTGCAATTTCTTCTGTATTCTCTCCAAGTGTTTTCTTCATATTCTTAATCTCTTCCTTCACTTCATCAAATTGGTCCCTAATATATGTTTAGAGAGCTTTAATTACTTGTTCGATATTCTCCTCTTCCTGTTTTTAGTTTGTTCATTGGATTGGGGCATGTTTTCCTGGTTATTGGTTTGGTTTGTAGTTTTTTGTTGCTGCCTGGTCATCATTTTATCTTGACAGGTTTAATCTGTTGCTTAGCTTCTTTGTCTAGTTTGGGGTTTAATTAGTTGTTTTTGCATGCATGTTAAGTCTTCCCTTCATCACTTTGTTCTTCTTATTCTGTTTGCTTGTTGTTGGCTAAGTACACTTGAAAGAATATATTAGGGCCAGAGAAAGCAAAAGGAGTAAGAAAAGAAAATGAATAATAGTAGTATTGATAGTAAATATTAAGAGAGGAACCATGTGAGATCTAGGAGAATGGATATTAGACTCATGTAAGGTATGTAGAGTTATAACAGTAAGAAAAGTAGAGTATGTATAATGAGACAGTAAACTGAATATGGGGAGGAATATAGTGTGAGTTAAAAGGCCAGTGTGTTCAGGAGAGAGGGGAAGAGAAAAGAAAGGACAATAATATAAAGAGTGAATATGAGACAGAAAACAGAACAAAGATATTAGAAATAAAAAGTCAGAAATATAGGGGGGCAAACAAAGGGAGGTGTAATGTAAGAGAAACAATAAATGAAGGAGGATAGAAAGATATAGAGGAAAGGGGATAGTGTTGGGGACCAAAATCCATACACACAGAAAAGAGGAAATGGAGGATGAGGAAATACAGCAAATGTCAAGTGCTCCCTGCAGCACCTAATGTAAGAAGAATGAAAAATCAGAGAAAGAAAAAAAAAAAAGGGACAAAAAGCAAGAAAAGTAAAAAGAGAAAAAAGAAAGAAAAAGGGCCTTGGGGGGGTCAAGAGGAAGGAAAAACAAGAAGACAAATCAACAAAATACTAGACAAAGTTTCAAGCAAAGAATCCTCTTTTTAGCTAAATAAAATGCTTAGGGATCTGACATTCCCCTTTCTCCCTTCCTCACTTTCCTCTCTCCCAGGCAGCAGGAAAGCTGCCTGAGAGGTCTGGTAGGAGATTCAAGTGGGTCCTTGTTGAACCAGCTCCACACAGAAAACAATGACTCTTAATTTCCAGAGAGAGAGAGAGCACCCACACCTAACCAGGAACCCCAAGTATGCTATTGGAGGCTTGGAAAGCACCTCCTACAGTCCCTCTCCTTTAGGTATGCTATGAGAGGTCTAGTTGATTTTCTGACTCCACCTTCTCCCAGGCTAAGTTTCCTATCCCAGGGTATTTAGGTGAGTCGGGCTTTCTCAGCAGATTTGTCACTCCTCTCTTCCCAGACTTTCCCCAAGCCGGCCGGTATGCTCCTCCAAGCACAAAAAAAAAAAAAAAAGAAAAAAGAAAAAAAAAAAAGGAAAGGAAAGGAAAGAAAAAAAAGGGGGGGGGGCACCAGAAAATCGAGCCCACATTAGCCAGGCCCCCCTACTGCACCCCCCATCGAATCCCTCCCACCCATGGAGTCAGTCCAAAACCAGAGGGTTATGACAATCCCGGACCTCTGGGAGAGCTGGGCTTGGGAAAGGGAAGTCCAGCACTCTACAGATCCACAGCACGTAGGTCCATGGAACACAGGCTATGGGGCTCAGGGGACACAGACCTGGGGACCACGCATCTGGGGACCATGGGGCCCAGGAACACCACCGCACAACTGATATCAGGAAACACCATGGCCACCAGTCCCAGGGGGAGGGGTCCCGCCAGTACACAGCTTCCGACCTCTGTACTTGTAAGCCACAATTCTACCTTTAGTAAACAACACCTCTGCCACTCTATCTCCAAATCGATGTCCACACACCCTCTGCCCTGCAAGCCCTGAAGACAGCCTGCTCTGGCAAGATGCCAACCCTACTTGGCCTCCTCTTCACGGGAGAGACTGTAAGATGCACTCACTCAGATGCCATCTTGCCCCACCTCCCTTCCTTTCTTTTCTTTTCAGGGTTTCTGTCTTTGAAACCACTAATTCTGTCTTTGAGCAATTCAAATCACTCTTATGTGCCTCTAGTGTATTTTTAAATTTTATTTATCTTTTTAAAATTACTTTTATTACTGTGCTCTTCCCTCCCAGAAATAGCTTTCTCATCTGCTCATTGCTCATTGTCTGTTCATTCTGTCTGCTAGTTGTCTGCTCATTGTCTCTGATTGTTGTGTCTGCTCCTTGCCTCTGCTCATTGTCTCTGCTTTTTGTGTCTGCTCAGTGTGTCCACTCATTGTCTGCTCATGTTCTTCTGGAGGCATATGGAACTAAACCTGGGACCTACTATGTGGGAGGCAGCTGCCCAACAGCTTGAGCCACATCTGCTCCCTGTTCATTATCTCTGATCATTGCATCTACTCATTATGTCAACTCATTAAGTCAGCTTGTCTTCTTTAGAAGGCACTGGGAATTGAACCCATACCCTCCTAAGTGGAAGGAGGGCACCCAACTACTTGAGTCACATCACTCCCTCTAATGTATTTTTAATCTCATATGTCCTGCCTTTCATTCTCATAAGCTCTGTTATTTTCTTTGCAGGCTTTCAAATTGTTCTTTATGCTCACCCAGTGTGTTCTTAATATCTTTTATCTCTTCATTCATATTTTCCTCCAATTATTTGAATTGATTAGGGGATTTTTGTGATGAGCATTACTTATCTTAAATCTAGTATCTTTTCAGGATATCTGGTTTGTTCCTTTGGCTGGTCCATTTCTCCCTGGTTCCTAGGAAGGCTTGTAATTTTTTGCTGATGTTTAGGCCTCTAAATATTTTGATATATTTACTTAGATGGCTATTAGCTCTCTCTTGCATATTATTTTTTATACAGCTTTTCTTTGATATTTCATTCAACCTTTTCTAAGTCTTTAAATTTGTCCAGCTTAAGTTATCAAAATCAAGACATGGACTCACTAATTGAACACAAATTTTCTCCCAAGAATTTGAGTTAGGAAAATCCAAAATGCAGCAAAATGCAATTTTCAGACCAGTCAGCAGGTGGATTGTTGACACATCTTTCCAAGGAGGTGTTTCTTCCAGTCTCTGCTGTCCTGTGTTTTGGTCCAGCAAGAGCTGAGATTCAAAGCAGGTTCTGCTGGCAGAATTCACAGAAGAGAAGCCCCTCACTCCATTGCCCTTTTCCCTCATAACAGGTGACAGGGAGGAAGAGGTCTGTTGCCTCTCAGGCAGTTGCAGTGAACCAGGGGTTTTATCACAGCTTAATATTTTGGGGTTGGGGGATGGAATCACTTCCCATTTATAACTAGCATTTGTTGTTTTGGGTTCTTCATCTCTCTGTCCCTCACCTTCTGGGAGTTGGGTAGCACTATCCTGGTCTGCTGATCCCCAAAGCAGATTCCTCAGATAATTTTTGTCCTTTCACTGTTGTTTTTGTGAGAAAGTTGAGCTCTGCCTGCCTCTTCTGAAGCCATATTCTCAGTACTCCAGGTTGTTTTTACTGTTTACAAGTAATATTGTTTTCAAAACTTTCACTTTCTACCTATTTTTGTCCTTGAGTCTAAGGTAAATGTTGTAGATGGCATTTATATGGATCATATTTTTAATCCGTTCTGCCAAAATGTGTTACTTATTTGGCAAATTTAACCCATTATTTTTCAATGGTATTACTATAGGGAGAGTTCTTACTTCCACCAGTTTTTCCTTTAAGTTTTATATTTTTGTCTCTGTTTTGAACTTTTTAGTTGCACTTACTGATTATCTTCATGTGTGTATTCTCTTACAAAGCACTCTTGCTCCTATTTTTTCATTTCATCCTACAGAACTCCCTTCAGTAGTATTTCTTTTTGAACAGGTTTCTTGTTATAGAATTCTCATTTTCTGTTTATCTGTGAATATTTTAATCTCTTTCATTTATGAATTGACAGAATTTTGGGCAGCAGTTCTTCTTTTTCAGTACCTTATATATATTATACTGATACCTTCTCCCCTCCATGGTTTCTCATGAGAAATCAGTATTAGTCTTATTGATTATCTCTTTTATGTAAGACATTCCTTTTCTCCTAGTGCTCTCTGGATTATCTTTATCTGTGGCACTTGACAGTCTTATTTGTATGTGTCTCAGAATAGTTCTTTTAGTATTTATTCTGCTTGTAGTTCATTGAACTTCTTTATGCCGTCACATATTCTTTCTGCCCCTTTTCAACCTTTTCTTCTGAGAGCCCCACAATGTGTATATATCTGCATTTTATCCTGTAATTCAATTCCTTCAAACCCTTCTCCTTTATTTTTTCCATTCATTTCTCTATCTGTTCTTCTATCTGGGTGATTTTGGGTGTTCTATCTTCTACTTTGCTTATCCTTTCTTCTGCCAGTTCAAATCTGCAGTTTTTTACATAGAGTGCAATGATGGCAGTGGGTACATTGAAATACTAGTTCTGATTAGTCTTTGCCTGATAAACTTGTAAGTGTCTGCCCTGAGGAATCAGGCACCCACCTCTAGATTTTCCTGAGGAATCTCCCATCCAACCTCCACTTGTAGAGATTAACCCTGCTGTGTCTGAAAAACCTGCAACCATTTCCCATAAGGAAAAAAGCCCTCATTCCTCAGTCTGAAGAAATAAATCCTGTTTTACCAGATGAAACTTCAATGGAATGCCCAGAGCTAATTTGCTTGCAAGACACTTCTGATTATTTTCTTGGCCCACTCCCAACATCTTGCTTTACCTCTAGACCTAGAACTAGACTGAAGTCTCAAGAGACCCCAATTGGTTTGGTACAGTGTGACCCACGAGAAGGTACAGTACATTGTAAAAGAACTGCATGATATTTTCAATTTATACATAGATAAATCAGTGGAATATGTGAGGCAATAGATTTTTTAAAAGATTTATTTATTTATTTCTCTCCCCTTCCTCCCCACCCCAGTTGTTTGTTCTCTGTGTCTATTTGCTGCGTGTTCTTCTTTTGTCTGCTTCTGTTGTTGTCAGCGGTACGGGAATCTGTTTCTTTTTTGTTGTTGTTGCATCATCTTGTTGTGTCAGCTCTCCATGTGTGTGGCACCATTCCTGGGCAGGCTGAACTTTCTTTCATGCTGGGCGGCTCTCCTTATGGGGTGCACTCCTTGTGCGTGGGGCTCCCCTATGCGGGGACACTCCTGTGTGGCATGGCACTCCTTGCACGCATCAGCACCATGTGTGGGTCAGCTCTACATGGGTCAAGGAGGCTCAGGGTTTGAACTGCAGACCTCCCATGTGGTAGATGGACGCCCTAACCACTGGGCCAAATCTGCTTCCCAGGAATAGATATTAAGGGTGTAGGATAATGATGGAAAGAATATAAAGTTGGATGAGGCTAAATTTATTAACATACTTCCACTAAACAGAAATTCTGGATTCATTATTGTAGTAGAAGGGGCTAGAAAGGGTTCCAAAGTTTGTTTGGGTGGTTGGCTAAAGCATGGAACAAAATGTGGCCTACATTGCCTGAGGTTAAAATACCAGAAGTTCCCTATTATGATGTGTATGAAGGGATCCAAAAACAGAGGGACACTGTAATATTAGAGTGGATTTATCATCTAAGAACTGCTCGCTCACCCCAGGAATGTCCAGAGGACATGCCTTTAACCAGAACTGTTAAGGAATAAATTTGCGAGACTAACTCCATCTTACCTGAAATGCTCTGTGATCTCTCTTCTTTGTAGGTCAGATATTACTGCAGGAACTGTTATCACTGAACTTGGATCCTTAAACACAATGGGGATGATCAAATCTTGGGTGGCAGAAGCCAGCAAAGTGAACGAAAATCCAATTTGAATTATAAAAACAGAGTCACTGTCCCTTAATCAATTCCAAGATTTGAGATAGTTTACAGATCTGTAACCCCTTGAATGACAGGAAGTCCAGGTCACTTTGTGGAAGGACCCTATTACACTACCAAAAATTTATACTATTAATCTTCCTCCTAGCTTTCTGCAAAGACACCTGTACAGCCTCTTATCAGGGTAACTGTGGATTGGGGTAAAGGAAATAAGGATTATTAGACACTGTCTTAGAACTGACATTAATTCCAGGAGGACTTATGGAGGTCAGGTGATTGTATAGGAGTTTTAGTTCAGACCAATCTTACCATGGGTCTAGTGTCTTCCTGGACCCAATCTATGGTTATTTATTCTAGTTTGGGATGAATAATTGGAATAGACATACTCAGCAACTGGGGGAATCCCCACAATCGTTCAATGACTTCTGGTGTGAGGGATATAATAATAGGAAAGATAAAATGGAAGACAGGAGAATTGCCTCTACCCTGCAAAATAGTAAATCAAAAGCATACCACATTCCTGGAGGTATTGCAAAGATTAGTACCACCATCAATGACTTGAAGGATACAGGGTTGGTGATTCCTTCCACACCCCCCATTCATCTCTCCTATTTGGGCCTATGCACGAAACAGATGGATCTTGTAGGATGATAGTGAATTTTCATGAACTTAATTAGGTGGTGACTCCAGTTGCAGTGTTCTTCCAGATGTGGTATGGTTGTTGGAAGAAATCCACACATCCCATTACCTGACTTTATTGATCTGACTTTATTTTTTTTCTCAGTTGCTGTTAGTAAATTCCACAAGAAAGTTTTCTTTCATCTGGGGTTTTAGTTTGCCACAGGGCTGCCAATGCAAAGTACCTGAAATGGGTTGGCTTTTATAAGGGAAAATTTATTTTCTTACAGTCCCAAGACTGTAAAATGTCCAAATAGGGTACCGTCAGAGGTGCTTTCTCACCGAAGTCAGCTACTATTGATCCTATTGTCCATCGACATGTTGAGACAAGATGACCACTGATTTCTACTGAGGTATATACCTTCCCCTCCATAATCTACAAACTCCTAGAGCTCAGCAGTAGACAACCAGGCATAGAGATTGTCTCTTTCTAGACCTCCTCTATCAGTCTCAGCTGCTCCAACTTCTTTCCAAGTTCAGCTGTGAGTTGTCAGGCATATGACTCATCTCTCCATGAGACTAAGTTCCTTGAGCCTCTCAAGGCTTCTGTTTTCCTGCAGTCTTCTCTCTCACAGGGTGAGGTCCTTACAATATGGTAGCTCCCTTTTTCACTGTGTCTCAATTTTAATCAGACCCCCCAAGAGAGAAGAGACTCAACCTGAGTCACAGCTCCCTGAAAAACTCCAATAAAATGAGTCTCACATTGGCAGGAATGGGTTAATTAAAAAACATAACCATTCTCTTTTAGGGATTCATAAAAGAATTTCATACTGCCACAGCTGGCAAGGACAGCAATACATTCTTACCTTACTACTGCATAGGTATATCAACTCTCCAGCCCTAGATCTTAATCCATAAGGACATTAATTGTATCTCCCTCTCACAAAACATCAAGCTGGTGCATCACACTATTGAAATCATTTGTTTGGAACTGGTGAGCATTAAGTAACAACCACTGTAGACTTATTGGTAAAGCATTTGCATATTAGAAAGTAGGAGATAAATTCAACAAAAATTCAGGGTCCTTCTCGCTTGGTGAAATTTCTTGTTCTTCAGTGGTGTGGAACATGTCAAGATACCCCTTCTAAACTGGAGGATAGGTTGTTGCATCTGACTCTTCTAAGACTAAGAAAGAGAGGCATCATGCCTTTTTTGCTTCTTTAGATTATGGAAACAACATAATTGTCATATGTTTATGTATTTATACCCATTTACTAAGTGACCTGAAAACCTGCTAGTTTCTGGGTTGTTCATGTTGCCTGGAAGGAGAACTGGCCAGAGATATGTTTGTACATTGATTCATGGGTTGTCAACAATGGTTTGGCTGGACGGCCAGGGACTTGGAAAGAACAAGATTGGAAAATTGGTGACAAAGAGGTCTGGGGGAGGGGCATGTGGATAGAACTTTCATGGTAGGCATAATATATGAAGATATTTGTATCCCATGTGAATGTTCACCAGAGGGAAATTTAAAAAATTAAGTAGGGAAGCGGACTTGGCCCAGTGGTTAGGGTGTCCGTCTACCACATGGGAGGTCTGCGGTTCAAACCCCGGGCCTCCTTGACCCGTGTGCAGCTGGCCCATGTGCAGCGCTGATGTGCGCAAAGAGTGCCGTGCCACGGAGGGGTGTCCCCATGTAGGGGAGCCCCACGCGCAAGGAGTGCACCCCATAAGGAGAGCCACCCAGCACAGAAGGAAGTGCAGCCTGCCCAGGAATGGTGCTGCCCACACACGGAGAGCTGACACAACAAGATGATGCAACGAAAAGAAACACAGATTCCCGGTGCTGCTAGTAAGGATAGAAGCGGTCACAGACAAACACACAGAGAATGGACACAGAGAGCAGACAACTGGGGTGGGGGGGGGAAGGGAGAGAAATAAATAAATAAATCTTAAAAAAAAAAATTAAGTAGATGAGATGACCCATTCTGTGGATAATAGTTAGCCTCCTTTACTCACCCACTCCTGTCGTTGCCCAGTGGATTCATGAAGAAAGCCGCAATGGTGGAATGAATGGAGGCTAGGCATGGGGTCAACAACATGGACTTCCTCCACCAAGGCTGGATTCAATCACTGCTTAGTGCCCAATTTTCCAGCAGCTGAAACCAACATTCAGTCCCTAATGTGGCATCATTTGCTGAGGTGATCAACCTGCTACCTGGTGGCAGGTTGATTAATTGGACCACTTTCATCATGAAAGGAGCAACATTTTGTTCCAACTGGAATAAATACACTTGTGATATGGGTGTTCTTCCCTGCATGCAATGCATCTGGACTTACAGCATGTGTTACCCATTCTTGTGGTATTCCACACTATGTTGCTTCTGATTAAAAAACACACTTTGTGGCAAATGAAGTTTTGGAATGGGCACATGCTCATGGAATTCACTATCTTACCATGCTCCCTATTATCCTGAAGCAGGTGGATGGATAGAACAGGGAAATGGCCTTTAAAGACTCAATTATAGTGCCAACTGGGTAACAGTGCTCTCCAGAAGGCTGTGTATGCGCCACCCTATGGTGTTATTCTCCCATGGCCAGGATTCATGGTCCAAAAATAAAGGGGTGGAAATGAGAGTGACGCCACTCACTGTTGCTTAGTCATTCACTAGGAAAAAGTTTTGCTTCCTGTCTCTTCAACTTTAAGCTCTTCAGGCCTATAGTCTCCTCTACCCAGTCACTTTGGTCTCCTCAAGTATTTTTAATCAACCAGCTAAGACAGGAATTATTGTACTCACTGGAGTGATTGATCCTAATTATCAGGGGGAAATTTGACTGCTCCTACACAATGGATGTACAAACAAATTTGACTGGAATAAAAGAGGTGTCCAGGGGGTTTCTCTTAATAAGATCATGCCCTGTGTGTAAAGTCAATGGAAAACTGCAACAACTCAATCTGAGCAGGACTACCAAAGGTGGAGAAACTTCAGGAATGATGTGCCTTGTCAGGCAAAGGACCATGACCAGGTGAGGGGCTTGCTGAGGGAAAGGGCCTGTGAAAGGTGTAGTAGAATGCAGTAGTTATAATAAGAACTACAACCACATGATCAGTTACAGAAATGAGAATTGTGATGGTTATGAGTCTTTCTTTCTTATTTAGTTATGAGTATATCTGCATGTATACATAAAGAATGTATCTTTGTTATGTTCCCTATCCTAACCCCTTATTATATGACTTAAGTTGTGTTATCTTCATTTTATAGTATTCAACTTACAAGATACCAAATTGAAGATTGAATTTTACCTAAAGATTTGCACCTTATTATGGGGAAAGTTAATATGTTTCTGATTGTACACACATCAGTTGAGTATTGCTAGTTGAAAATACATTTGCTATTGTTTTAGTTAGAGATTAAACATGGATAAAGGAGATGTGTATTGGTAACAAGTGATTGACAATGGATGGACTGTGATGGTTAAGTTCATGTGTTAACTTTCTAGGTTATTGTGTCCAGTTTGGTCAAGCAAGTACTGGCCTGATTTAATGATAGGGTTTGAATTATCAGTAAGTTGGTCGTATCTATGATTGATTGCATCAATAATAAATTGAGGAGATTTCCTTGAAGATTAAGAGAATTATCATCCAATCAGGTAAAGGCCTTGATATGAGAAGTGATGTTTTCAGTAGTTAGAAGGGAGAATTCCCATCCCTAAATTATCTGGCAGCTTGTCCTAGGGAATTCATCAAAAACCTTTATTGGAGTTCCCAGATTACAGCCTGCCTTATGGAATTTTCACTTGCCCATCTCCACAGTTGTGTAAGTCAATTGCTACTATGTATAAATATATACAGCTCCTTTGGGTTCTGTTTCCCCAGAGAACCCTATTACAGTGGGATACTATTCTGCAATCATCTTTTGAGTCACAATTACTGTAAGTAATATCAGCCAATGAAAATCTTTGGAGGCTCTTCCTTCATGATGTGTGAAGACTTTGCTAATGCCTCCTATAATTCCTTCACTTTTTCTTTCTTTTTAGGGGGAACACAATATCCCAAACCAACGAAATGTCCTCAGGCAGTCTGCATGAAGTCCCAAGATAGACGACGGCTCTCCAGGTCTCTAGATGATTGAAATTATGAAAATAGTTTTCGCAAAGGGAATTCCAGCCCATGGTTTTCCCTGCACCTTGTCAACAGTGAAAAAAGAGATATCTGAAGAAAAAGAAAAACACTACAGAGAATTTGGTGTTTAAAGAATAGATGCCATGGGACAACTTATGGGATTGCTGATGAAGACAATAGAACTAATGGATCCCCAGCCACCAGCAGTGAGGAGATATTATAGTTTATTTTCCTCTGATCTAACCAAATGCTACATAGGCTCCAATACGTATTCTTACTGAAAAGAAGTATTTGTAAGAAAATTTAAGTAATAATCTTCCATTCTAGAAAAATATCAAAACAGAATATAACCTTTGGAAGTATTCATGTTATTCTTCATTTGTCTTGGAAGTAATGGAAATGTAGCCACATAACTGCAAACATTTTAAAAAATGATTTTAGATATTTCTATTACCAGAGACAATATACTTCTTAAAGTACTCATTTGGCAGATAGAAAAAAATTACTATAGTTTGAAAATTAAAACCAAAATGTAAATGTAAATTATTTATATATTCCTTGATTTCATTATTGAGTTATTTTTATTTTTATAAAAATAATAATTTACTTAAATTACTTTTCTCTATCCTCCAGTTCCCACCTATATTAATATTGATCTGCAGCATCTCTAATTCTAATTCTGTTAAAGGTAAATTAAGTAAATATGGCATGTCTTAGAGAAAGGAAAGGGATTATAGCCATAGGATCATGTTAGTGTGATTCATTTGTCAAACTCTCTTTCCAAAGAGTTAATTTAGCTTTTTTTTGAGTGTGTGATTTCTAGGACAAAATTAACTGACAATGTTCTTGTCATAAAAGGAATAAGAAACCCCTTGGATCTTTGGTGTTACATGAATAATATAAATTTTAATGTTTCTCTTTAAAGAATCAGATAATCAAAATAATGAAAAATATATATATATTTTAAATTAGTCCAAGCTGTTTCACCCAAACAGCCTAAAATAAAGATTTTTAGTATATTGACAACCATGACATTTTTAACTACGCCATTATATTTTTCTTAGTCTAAGAAATATGACAAATCCTTAGTATTTTTAAGGGATTAAAATGAATAGTTTGGGTAAAATTTAATTAAATTTTAATTAAGTTAAAATTTAAACTAACCACACTAATATTATTCCTTGACATTTTAAATAAGCCCCATTCATAATTTCCATTATCTATATCTTAAAGTATTATGTATTGTAACAACAATCCACCACAGTTAAACTTCATATGTGTTTTAAAGCCTATATATATTTATTTCAGTAGAGTTTTATGATTAAAAACTTCCATAAAGGGTTAAAAGAAAACAGTATAGACATAAACTCAAATGGCTCCATGTTAAGTTCAGTTGTCTTTTTAATTGTGATATGAGCTTTCAAATTTGGGACTTGATGCTTGGATTTTTTAAACAATAGTAAAATAAATTTATTTTGCATATACAATTTTTTATGGATACCAAGAAAAATTTTATTTTACATGTATCATCTGAATATTCTGGCCCTTAAGCACTTGCAAACATAATATATCCTTTGATAATCATCTATTTCTCAAAAGATTTCTAACTCTTAAATTGATTTTATTGACTATTTTTAACTACCGTGCAAATAAGTCTGTGATTAGGGAATTTAAAGAATATATTAAAATAAAATCTCTTTCATGCAAATTTTGAATCCTACTCATTGCTTTGTTTTCTGAATATAGAATTTTATCCATGTGCTGATATTTACCAATCCCTAATTTGATGGCATAAGTCAAGGAGTAATGAAGTGAAAATTATATGGATCCTTTTCTCTTATGAGGTTACTCATTATGGCTGGGAGCTCCAGTCCAGAGGCCCCTGATCCCTGGCTTCTGATCTGCTTTATGTTGTTGGTCTCTCAATAGGCTCTAATTATGGGACAATGTCATGTTCTTCTTGTAATAACATTACATGTATTAGTGTGGATCATGGTATTTTAAATCAACCTGCAGGTTTGAAAATCAGTGCCAACAACAGAATACTATAATTGTGTGAAAACTACTTAATTCCTCAGAGTCTTCGCCTCTAAAATGGGGATTATTGTAATATTTCCCTTGGAGTATTTTTTTAAAGTTGAAAACCCAAAAAGTAATCCAGGTTTAGAATGATGTCATTTTTTTTCTCAGCCAACACTCCCTGTTATTGTTAGGGATACATTATTATCATTAATAACTAAATAGGAGAATATCCAATTCTTGTTTTTCATACATGTAAACTTTCTGGGCTTAATTGATTAATTGCAGATCAGAGAAGATGAAATAGGGATGTAAAAAACCAAATGACAGTGAGGGAGTTCATTTTCCTTGGATTTTCCTGTGTTCCCCATCCGCAGCTCACATTATTTTTGATGTTTTTCATTATGTACCTGCTCTCCCTCACAAGAAACACTCTTATCATTTACATTGTTCTCATGGAATTCACACTCCAGACACCCATGTACATTTTCTTAGGAAATTTGACCTTCTTAGAAATCTGGTACACCACAGCTACAGTGACTAAAGTGCTGGCTACCTGCCTATCACAGGTTGTCACCATCTCTGTTTCAGGTTGTATAACCCATTACTACTTCTTTTTCTCCATGGGGGCTACTGAGTGCATCCTGCTAGCTGTGATGGCCTATGACACGTACCTGGCAATATGTAGCCCTCTACCCTACTCAGTCCTCATGAGTGTGGCTATTTGCCTGTGGTTTTCAGTTGGATCTTGGATTGGGAGCTTTCTTGTACCTCTCCAACCTGCCATACTTATCTCTCACCTCAACCTCTGTGGCCCCCAGAAGATAAATCATTTCTTTTGTGACTCAGACCCCATTTTCAAACTCTCATGCTCAGATACATTCTTAGCAGAAGCTTTGAGCTACATGTGGAGCTCTGTTGTGATTCTAAGTTCTTTCCTGCTTACCATGTCCTCCTATGGCCAAATTGTGGCCACAATAGTAAGAATGTCTTCTCAGGCACCTTGGAAGAAGACTTTCTTCACCCGTGCCTCCTACCTCACTGTGGTCACCATCTATTATGGCACCATCATCTTTGCCAATGTCTGGCCTCCAGCCACATACAATTTCAACATGTGGAAAGTGGTGTCAATGTTTTACTGTGTGATCACCCCATTGGTAAACCCTCTCATCTACACCTTGAGAAACAAAGATGTGAAGAAAGCTTTCAGCAATGTTCTAGCATGAAAGAGATTGCTCTTAGCTTGAAACATGAAGGTGTTTTGAGAGATCAATGAAAACTGAGCAATTTGGACTAGATTTCCAAAATACATTTGCAAATAGTATTTAAAATTATATTATGAAATAGATATTATTTAATATGGATAGCTCTCTGAACATTATGTTTCCTTTGGAGTATATTCAAATAGTTATTCTATACTTAATATATTTAATAATGTCATAGTGCAGTGCTCTAGTGATAGAAAGAGAAATAACACAAGTAACATTTCCACAAGGCACACACAATCATAAAATAATGTTTTGTCTCATATAATGTGTTAAATGAATATTTGCATAATAAATACTTTAACAGCCTCCATGAACAACAACAACAAAAATTTAAAGTGTCTGATAAAGGGTAATGCGTTCTTCCATTTGGCAGCTGGGCTATTAAAAACACTTTGTAACTCAAAAATGTATTCAGTAAATAAACATCAAGCAACAATGATGAGCTGTAAGCTATTCCTTGTCATTGATTTCTATTTAATGATGGCATAATTAATTATCACATGCACATTTATTTTTTCAGTAATCATAAGCTTTAATTTTAGAGAAGTTTTAGATTATAGAAAAATTACATGAAAAGTATAGGTCATTCCCTATAAACACCCCCAACACACATTTTCCCCTATTATTACCATTGTACATTAATGTGGTACATTTGTCACAACTGATCAATCAATATTGAAGCATAGTTACTAACCAAAGTCTATGCTTCACATAATTTTTACCAGCTGCTTGAAGGTGCAGTTAATGTTGGGGTTTAAGATATATTTAGGGGATTTGAATCTCTGGACTGACAATGCGATAGCCAGGTCCTGAGCCTCAACAGACTCCAGCACCTACAATCTGATTTATTGGACTTACCACACTCAGCTAAGATGGAGTTGAAGAAGGACAACCACCACACCATGGAGCCTAGAGTGATTACAACTGAAAGTGGGAGGATTGCATCCAGCATCCATGTGGAATCTGAGCCTCCTCTTGACATAGAGGTGTAATGGACACAACCAATCCAATGTCCACATAGAAGAGGTGGCATTGGATTGGGAAAAGTGGACATGGTGGACGATGGGTATGGGGAAAGGCAGGAAGAGATGAGAGGTGGAAGCGTCTTTGGGACATGGAGCTGCCCTGGATGGTGCTTCAGAGGCAATCACCGGACATTGTAAATCCTCACAGGGCCCACTGGATGGAATGGGGGAGAGTATGGGCCATGATGTGGTCCATTGACCATGAGGTGCAGAGGTGCCCAAAGATGTACTTACCAAATGCAATGGATGTGTCATGATGATGGGAACGAGTGTTGCTGGTGGGGGGAGAGGTGGGGTGGGGGTGTGGGGTTGAATGGGACCTCACATATATATTTTTAATGTAATATTATTACAAAGTCAATAAAAAAAAAAGAAAAAAAAATGTTTACCAGCTGCTTGAATATGCATATATGTATTTACTACTATAAGTATTTAAGCAAATTCCCATATTAGTAAGTTATTTTAACTATCTGATTTGTTTGGATATGTTATTCTGTGGTGCACATTTGCTAAAATAAATTTATTTGTATTTTGAATATTAAGTTTGTATTTACATATGTTCCCTCAAAATGCTATTGCAATGAATTTTTATGTAAAATATTTGTTTGCATCACTAATTATTTCCTTGTGAATACAGGCTTTAACTGTGGAAGTTATGAAGTACAAAATTAAATTCAGTTTCATTTCACCATCTCTAATGTAATAGGCTCTGGCTGATGTAAAGGGTCTCCCCACATTTACATTGGAAAACCCAACACCTTGGAATCTTCCTCATTGTCTCTTATTCCATCACTGTTCATAGTTGATCAGTCAGCAATCCTTGATTAACTTTGCTACTAAATTCTTTGGGAATACATCAATATATTTCCATCTCCAAGACATAGTGGAATCTGAGCTATGCATATCTGCATTTTGGATGGCACAGACCTTATGGGTCTGTCTACTTCTTCTAAGTTCATCTTGCAAATGATACTTCATGGCCCACCCAGAAAGAAACTGTTCTAATGTAATTTAGATTTTCTCTCCTTCCTTCTTAAAATCATTCCAAACCTTTCAATTTTTTTTTAAGACTATAAACTAAACTGCTAATCCTGACCTAGGATCAAAATGACTTCTTTTATTTCCATGCCCACTATCATTATCAGAGTTAAAGCAAAACCATTTGTCTTACCTTTTCAACATATACTTGCCATGTTCCTTCCTAAAGAAATCTTTGCATGTGCTTATCATTCCTCCAGTAAGAGCCTCCCCACCCTAGGAATCTGGTTGTGCACTCATCCTATGGAGGCTCCCTCTATTTCATGTTCTTAAGGAAGATTCCCTGACCGCACTGAAAAAACCTTTAGCTCTGTAAATCACTTTCTTCTAGTCAGCAGATGCATTTCATTCAAACTTTCTACAGCAAAGTTTCATATCTTCTATAATGTTATAAAATCATGTGATTTAATTCGCATGATTTTATTTTATATCTAAAATTATATTATGTCACATTTTAAAAACTAATACCATATAAATGGTAAATATTAAAATATATATATAGTCTTTGTAAATATTTTGGAAATTCTATATTTTAAAAATACCCTTAGAATTTAATACACTGGTTATTTCCAATTTCTGCTATTTCACGTAGCACTGCAAGAAAATAAACTTGGAAAAATGTTTAGACATAACTGTATGTTTGTGTATGGGTTTATATGATTAATTCTTGTATTTAAAGTGTAAAACTTTTCTTAATATGCTTTTCACATTTTCACTATCTTCTCATTATCAGTATTTTTATAAGAATCCTTTTTTTAAAGATTTATTTTATTTCTCTCCCCTTCCCCGCCCCCACTCCCTTGTCTGTTCTCTGTGTCTATTTGCTATGTGTTATTCTTTGTCCACTTCTGTTGTTGTCAGCGGCATGGGAATCTGTGTTTCTTTTTGTTGCGTCATCTTGTTGTGTCAGCTCTCTGTGTGTGCAGCGCCATTCTTGGGCAGGCTGCACTTTCTATAAGAATCTTTTAACCCTTGGTCTGTGATCTGAGTTGCAAAAAATTTGCCTGATTGCCAGTTTTAAATACTTTTATTATTTCTTTTAAAAATATTTTTTATTTAGTTATGTAGTTTTATGTTTACTTTTGTTTCTTTTAAACTTGAGTCAGATATATGTATCTTAACCCATGTCTCAAAGAATTCAACTTGTTTTCCTACAGAATGCTCATTTCTTAAAATTTAAAAAAAGGAAAAGAAAAAATATCTTAGTTTATAATTTTTTTTTTCTGGTGACCTGTCACATGTTGTGAAGTATAGATCATTTACACTATGATAAAAATTTATATTTCTATAAATTAATACAAATTTATATATCTCAACATCATAAATAAAATTCACTGGTTATCAAAGATTATATTCATACAAATATGGAATCCATAATAAATAATAGTGTACTTTTCCATTATTCTTTCTAAATATTTGAGTTTCAATCTACTTTGCTTTATCATTGATAATTTAGAGCACCTTTTTCTTTTCATTTTTAGGGCATATTCCAATTCAATGTTCATATTCTTAAGAGATTCATTAGTGTATTTGACTTTATTTCTTCATTTAAAATAGGCTTTATATTTTTTAGAGTTTATATTTCAATTGAGAGTCATATTAAATATGTCAGCTAATTTAGGTGAGGCTTTTTTCCAAATGAAGGAGGACCTACAATATTTCAAGAATATTCTTATGCATTTCAAAAATATCTTACCATTTAACTCTACCATGAACATATTTCTGACAAGCTCCTGTTCCTTACTGTTTTATAAATGAAACTTTTATTATTTCTTCTAAATGACTGTTTCTCCTAAATGTGCTCTGGATTTTGGCATATTTATATTAAACTCACTGCTTTGAATAATATTTCAGATGATTCATCTGGTTTCCAGGTAGGTAATCATAGTACCTGAGCCATTTATTTCCATCGTTGGTGTGGTAAAAAAAGAAGTATTCAACTTATACTCTAAGACATTTTGTTGCTATTCGTTCTGTCTTGTATCTTAGAAAAGTTATCTCCATTTTTGCTTGTTTTGGAATATCTTTATTTTGGTTTCATTTTGTAGAATATTCTTTATGCATATAGAATTTTAATTTATTTTTTTTCTTGTTTATTCCTTTCAACACTTTGGACATCCTTGATAATGCAACTTTATGAATTTGAATTTTTTTTTCTTCTGGTTTCTTTAGCTATATATATATTTGACCTTAGTTTTTAGTTATATATATATACATATATATATTTGACCTTAGTTTTTCTTCAGTTTGTTCTAAAACCCTGAGTTGTAATTTAAAAAAAAATTATCTCATCAATATTTGGGATAGGAGAGGGAATGGAGGCAATTTTTCACCAGAAATTTACAATAAGGAACATAATGCTATCTCCTGAAAATTTCTATAGACAATCCCATCCTCAATAAGTTTTGAAGTTGAAATCATACATGCAGCATTCCCTGCCACAGCACAGTAAGTCTTCAAATAAAATAGCTGACCAACCAAAACAAAACCCAAATATCAAGCACAAATTCCAAGTAAATTTTGATGCTAAGAGATTTAATATTGTTTAAACTGATAAGGTGATTATAACATCTATATGGAAAGGTGAAATATGCAGAATAGCTTTTTTTTCAAAATGAAGAATAAATAAGTTGCCTAATTATTATAATATTCTTTATATTTCCTTTCATTTTCATTCATTTTATTGTCTTTTTGCTTTCTAGCAGTTTGATGCAGAAAACTGAATTTTTATCACACATTTCATTATAATTAGAACAGATAGTAAAGTAGCTTTTTTAAAGTTTAATTTGAGCTTTGTTTAACCTGTATTACATAGATCCGAGTGTGTGTGTGTGTGTGTGTATATATATATATGTATGTATGTATTCATCATTGTTTGTTGACATTCTGCAATTTTCTTTAATATTAGAGAGGATTTTTTAATCCAAATTTGAATGGCCTATATTGTTTTTATTTTAAAATTAAATTATATTTTTATTACTTTTTAGCAGCAAGTGTGCTGACTGTATTATTTATTCTGTTTTGAGTTATTGGTGTTTTCTTTGTAGTTTCCTTAGCCCATACTTTTATTTTGAAGCATGCTGTCTAATTACATTTAAGAGTGTTCGTGGTGAAGTTACTTACTATAGAGCTGAATTTAACTTCATCATCTGACTTCTATAATTAAATAATATAATAATATTATACTTAAGCCCTTTTAAATTTGACAAGGAAGTCATATTTGGTTTAGTATTTCTCATATATTTTATAATATTGTTTTCTATATATTAAATAACTTATGTGCTTTTTATTTTAAGAATTTTATTAAAATTAAAATTCATTGAAAAATATGCACTTACTGTGCATCAACTTTCAGGAATTGAGCAAACCTTTGTAATTAGAATTCACACCAAGCTTTGCGTTGTCCCTGGTACTCCATAATTCCCATTTGCTTCCCCTTCCAAGCACTAATTCCTCACACTGAATGGCCCCAACCAGTGATTACTCTCCTAATTTGTAACTATATATTATTTTGTATGTCTTTGTTGGATATTAATATAATCACAGTTTTGTGTGGAGCAGGAAAGACAAGATGCCCATTACAAAGGAAACTGTAGAGCTGGAAACGATATTGGAAAGGACGTTCATGCACAGAGCTGGTCTAGGGTTTAAATATATAACATTAGTTGCAATGCTTTCTTGAGATGATTCTAGAATATTTCTATTATTTTACATTAAGATATAATCTGTACTGAGTATGCAAATTAATTTTCAAAATTTAAGAATAATCAATCTTGTATTACTGAAAGAAATCAAAATTTTTCCTTAAAAATTTTAAAATATTGTTGGTGATTCTGTCTTAACATGGATTTCTCTTTAACCTGTCTAATTTCTATGATTTCCAAATCAATTAAATTAGGAGATATATTGCTAACCATATTTTGTAATTTTTCTTCTCGGTTTGTTAACTTTTGTTTCTTAGGAGAGTGTCAATTTAAGATAAAGTGCAATATTCATTACCATAAAATGTACAATTGTATGTTCTTATAATGCTTTTAGTATATTTAATACAATTTTTCTTCATTCCTAATATAGGTAATTCGTTCCAGAAGATTTGTTAATTTTATTTTTAGGGGCCGGATACCTGCGGCGCCGCAGGTGCAGCTGCTCTGGGGATGGGCGGAGCTCCACCGCTGGTGCTGGTGGCCTCGGAGGTGACCTTGCTGGAGGCCGAGCCGCCTCCTCTGCTCACGTGAGTCGCAGCTTCGCAGAAAGGTGATTTGCTGGGGAAGGGGTCACGGGTGATGGCCATGGCACCAAGGTGCCTAAGCCCTCTTTCTTTTCCTATGTGCTACCAGAGGAAATTCACACAATGCAAAAGGAACAACAGAGGAGGAAGTAACTCTTGTTGCCAGAACAGGTGCTTTGTGAAGCCAGCGCGGTACTAAAATATGTCCAAGAAAATTCATGTCAGGGTGGGATTATGGGAGACTTGTCTGCCCAGACTTCAAGATGTTTTCATGAGTGATGAATCTGCAGTTGGATAATGATGAAACTCAATTTAAGAATAAGGTTATAGGAGAAAATGACATTACACTACACTGTGTTGATCAGATTTATGGGGTGTTGGATGAGGAACAATAAAACAAAAAACAAAACAACTCTCTTTGGACAACTGAAGAAATATCCCCAGAAACTCATCATCCACTGCAAAGACTTCTGACTTTTCCACTTTCGTCTGAGGTACACAAAGGAAGAGGATGTCAAAAGGATTGTCCTTGGCATAATTCATCATACACAAGCTCATAAATTGCTTAAACATTTGTTCCTGTTTCCCTATGCAACTGCTGCACAAAGCAGTATAGCCACAGATGCCAAGAAACATACTGTAATGTTTGACACACTTAAGGACTGGTGCTGGCAATTAGAGTGATTGTCAATGCAGGCTATACAGACTGAAAATATGCTAGCATACTTTGTTGTCTCCATCCCTCTTCCTGAAGAAGATAGCCCAGACTGTGGTCATGGAGTACCAATATGGTGTTGGTCCTGCCAGGGTGGATGTGCCCTTTTAAAAATGTCAGCACTGCCCCAAAACAGGATGATGGCAATTTACAAATCCAAAAAAGCTTTTTGGATGAAATTTACAAGACCATCCACAGACCATCCTATGAAATTGTTTAAACTGAAGACCTATCAAGCAACTTTCTATCCCTGCAGGAAATCCAAACTGCATACTCTATATTTAAACAGTGATTTCTAATAGATAATAGTACTGAATTTGGGGGCACAGATATAAAATGACTTCTCTGTTGGAAAGTAGCAGCTAGCTTGACATAATCAGATGTTGTCAAAAAAAGCAATAGAGATTACAGAATATTTGGAAGCACAGAACGTGAATGTTCTTCTCTTAGAAGAGAATACTTCTGATCTTTGTTGTGTCATTTTCTCTCTGGTGTAAGTGATAATGGACATGCACTGTAGAACTAGGTTTGGTTTCCACAGTCTCATCCAGAAGGAGTGGATCGCTGCAACCATCTATGCCATAGTGGCAAAGAAGAGACTCCTGTGTTCCTGCTTTTCTTAGATTGTGTGTGGCAGCTGGTGCACCAGTACCCCCAGCATTTGAATTCTGACTGTTTTGTCAGATAGCCTGTACATACCTATTTTTCAGCACTTTCTTCAGTTCATCCCATGAGAAAGGTACTATGATGGGTAGGGAAGGCCAGGATACACAAAGCAAACCTTTGACTCTGCTCACCATGTGGGATTGGTCTGTAAGTTGGAGCCCAAAGCCCAGATATTGCTCTAAAACCTTCTTAATGTGGAAAAGCCAAAACTGGACAAAGTCCAGTGAAAAGGAATGCATTTCAAACATCAACAAGTTTCTTTGCCACTCACCCAGCCTAAATCATCTCCCAAAAGAGGGTTTTTCAGGGAAGAAACAGAACATTTAATTAAAAACCTTCTGGGCAAGAGAATTAGCAAATTTATTAATTCTTCAGATGAGCTGCAAGGCAACCTTCAAGCATTCTATGACAGCAGGCAAAGCAAACCTACTGACTACCATGGTCAGAGAGGGGCCAGAAAGCTAAGCCTGGACCCAGTGGTACTTGCACTGGATTCCAGAAGCCCAGATCCTAGGTGGCAGTGGCAGAGTGGCCACTGAGCAAACTCTTAGAAATGATGGAGGAAGTTCAGAGCTTACAAGAGAAAATAGACTAGAGGCACCTCAGGCCGGAGCCCTCCAGACAGAGGCCCCCATCCTGCTGAGGAATTCTGCCTGCCTGTCCTCTTTATTTCCATGTACTTTGCTCCAACCACAGTGCTCTATGTCTGTCTTACCTACCAGCATTCAGCTCTAGGAGATGAAGAAGACTTGGCCAAATGAGAAGATGAGTTTGTGGATCTAGGCGATTTGTGACTTGTTTCTACAGTTATTGTGAAAAAAGAATATTGAAGATTGGTATAAGAATAGAGCACCTTTGATCTCTAGAGCAGTGTGCCCTGCTGACATTTAACACTGGTGGTGTTGTTAACCTGGTGCTATGTTGGGGTAAAACTGTGCTTTCAGGAAAAGAGCTGATTCTTGTGTTGTTGTTTTTTTTTCTGGATTTTTTCCATGAGCATGTAAGAATGATATTGCAGGGACAGATGCTGGACATTTTGTAACCTGCCATAACCCACTGAATATACTGAGGAAGAGAATAAACTACAATGTAAACTATAGTCCATGCAGTGCAGCAGCACTCCAAACTGTATGCAGTTAAAACCTTATGCAATTAAAACCATGTATCTAGCACTATTTATTGAAAGGAATTACTACTTGATCTATAGGAGAATTGTGGCTGTTTTCTGGTGATGCATAAGTATTATATAGAGCCTGCAATGGCTGGTTTACTATTAGAAAGGGCTTTCATAAGATACTCTTGGACATGATACATTCATCAGATCCTTTCTGTGCCAAGGTAATTTATCCTACCACTGGGAATAGTGAGTTTCTCTATAGCACATCTCAGAAGCAAGTTTAATTTCCATGATATTTGTATGGCAAGTTAAAGATTAAAATAGAGGTATCAAAATGTAAGGCATTTCTTCCTCTGTGTCTACAAACTTTCTTTTTTTTCCTAATTTTTAATTTTGTCTTCAAAAAATTTTTAGATCACAGTAAAGTCACATATACAATATAGGATACTCCCATATATCCAACATCAAACCCTTTTCCCTCTTCCCCACCAATGATCTTTTTACATGTTCACATTATATTTGCTACAGCTGATGTACAGATATTGAAACATAGCTATCAAACATGGTTCCATTTTGGTTTACATTATGGTTTTATTTTAGACTGTACAATTTTCTAAATTTATAATTACATTATGTTTTACATTATGGTTTACATTTTAGCCTATAGACTTTTATGCAGTTCTGGTGTAATGTGCCACAATGATGGAAGAGGTTGTTGGTATGGGAGGAGTGGGGTAGGGGGCTGGGGGGCATATGGGGAATAATATTTTTTGAATGTAACATTTAAAAGAAAATAAAGAAGAAAAAATCTAAAAAAAAAAAAGTATTCTCTATCCGTCATTGCACAATCTTGTGGAACACTTCCATTGCCCCCCCAGTTACCCTGCTTCTATCTATTCCATTCCTCTCTTCCCCTCCTCTCAGGGGCTAAAATGACAACCAATCTTCACTGCTTGAAGGACCAGATTCATAGATACTTACAACAATGCTGAGGGCTTGACATACTAGATTGCTCTAACCCATTGGGGACCATTGATTCTCTCGAGAGACACAGTCCCCTCTATTTCAGAACATCAGGCCTCCCCAGGATGTGGGTATACCTTTGCACTCATTGTATGGGTCTCCACCCAATGATATAACACACTATGACAAGATGAGCACTCATAGACTCTGTAGAAGCCTGTCCCTGTGCCAATTGCCCTCCCCCTTGCACCTTAAACAGATAATCCTTCCCTATTTTATTTTTTAATGAGTTTCCTCAACGTTATAGGACCACCATTTCTCCTTCATAGAATGGATCAGTTTGTGTAGGGGTGGTGGGCTAGCCCACCACACATAGGCTGAGAGCTACAGGGCTTTCCTCTGCCTGCTGCACATGCCACTCTCCCTCCAAGCCACCCCTGCCTTGGTGCACATAGCCCCAGTTATTTGCTGCTAAACCTATTGATTAAACTGGAGGAATCTTTTCAGTATAGCCAGAGAAGTTTCCATCCTTCTGGAGTGTCTCAGTGTTTGAAACTAATTCCTTTGTCTTTTTCTAATAGATGCTGAGGTCTGAATATTTGCATTTGTAAACCCCACAGATGGTTTACTCACATTGTCTGTTACCTTTACAGACTAATGGGTAGGATCATTTTTGAATGTGACTTTCATAGGAAAGCAGTTAAACATAAATACCAGAAGTGATGACTATCATATAGTAGCTCAGTGATTTAAAAAGCCATAGAAGACACTCGATTATGCATGAGAACCTTCTTGGATCTGCTGTCTAAATGAGATATATATTTTAAGCAGGAAAGTCACTTTGTAATGACCAGTTTTTACATTCTTAATGGAATCCTGTTAAATCCCACAAGAGGAGGAGGGGGGGTATCAATCTCATGTAAGAATATTTCAAATGAAGTATTTACCATTTATAACATTTTGTGTCCAGTATAGATCCTGATTTGAATATTAAATGCTTAGAAAAGCTCTCAGTTGCTCAAAGGTATTAATAAATCTTGAAACTATTGACAAAGAGGAGTCTCTTAAGTTTTCACTTAGTCATCTTTTGTACAATGTTCTGCTATTCTCCCCACTCCATGTTACTGTGTGAGCCAGGCTGTTCTGTCTGGATGGCAGATGGTGAGGGGAGGGCAACAAGCAACATGCATCTGGGGACCAAACACATGTCAAGTCTTAGTTGCCTTAAAAGTCTTATTAGTGAGGTTGGTGTTAGGCTTGCAGTTGGGGTTTTAAAAAAATACAATAGTCTATTAGCAACTTCACATACGTTCTGTGTGCTTTCCTAAAATTAGCACTAATCTTTACTTATTTCCTTGCCCCTTTGCCTCCCAAATGTATACTAAGGAGCTAACTATTTTGTTACCATATTATAATGTGAATATTTCTACTGTAGCCTTGTTAGTCTTAGGAGCTTAGTAATTTTTCAATCAAAAAATGCCTGATGTGATGCTTTATACTCCAGAAAATGGTTTAAAGGCAAAAGGCCATGGCTTTGTCATAGCAGTTAAATGCACATTGAAATATTTTTCTATGTTTTTTTAAAAAATTACAATAGGGAAGTAAGCTGTTGTAACATATAAGGTCATGACAATTTATGTATATTTGAAACCAGACTTCTAGAACATGTATTTGTATACAAAATTCTTACTGGTTTTATATATTGTGGAATTTTTATTTGAGATTGAGTTGTGGGTTATGTTTAACAGTAAAAACTGAAGTGAGACTGTATAAATGCATGCAAATTTGGTAATGTACATTTATTTACTGTATATAATATCTTAGGTTTGTTTATACCTCCATGTTTTTGCAGTGAAGTTAAACTAGCTTTAATTAAATTCAAACTTCCCTCATTTTTTTATTAAGGCAATAAGCTGTTGGACTAAATCTGTATGAGTGTGCTTTTATTTTCTAGATGTACAAAAGTTTTTACTCATATCTCACTGTATCATACCTGACTTCAGAAATTAAAGCACAATTTGAAAGCAAAAAAAAGAAATCATTTTTACATGATTGCATTCAGTTTTAAGGGCTGATTTTTGGCATTTTAAAACTCCATTAGAGATCTATTTTCTACTTTTAAGTATTTATTTGTATCTTCATTATTCATTTATTTGTATTTTGTGTTTTGTTTACTTGTATTTTGTTTTTTTTCCCCTAATGTTTGAGGTAAAAATTCATATCATTGTTTTACAGCTGTTCTTCTTTTGTATTATGTAATATCTGGGTCTATAAAATTTTCTTTAAGGATTTGCTAAACCATGCCAGGTTTGATATGCCATATGGTAATTATTAGTTCAGTTTTCTCCTAAATTTGATTTTAGTTTCCTTTTGTACATATTAGTTGTTAAATTGTGTATTACTCTCTGTATAAAAATTTAAGGATTTTATAGTTATCCTTTTAAAAACTTGACTCTTTTGTGACAATAGAACACTCAATATATATTCTAAAAACTATAGATATATAGCTCTAAAAACTAAGATAATTTATAGTGCAGTTTATAGTTGAGAGCAAAAAACATGTTCTTGAGCATACTTTATTCCTGTAGGTGTGAACCCATTATAAAGAAGACCTTTTGGTGAGACGATTTGTTAAGTTGTTGCCCAACAAAGCAAAGGTGTGTTTTAATCCTATTAGTGGAGAACTTTATAAGTAGGATGAAATTCAAACACATAAGGAGAAAGCCACAGAGAGTAGCCAGAAGTCAGAAGTGAATGGAGCTCAGTATCATGTGTTTGTTTTTAGTATATTACATGAAAGGATTTTTTAATTTAATTTTTTCCGAGGACACTGTCCACATTTTCTTTACATTTTAGGAGTAATTTTAATCTATACATCAAAACTGCTTACACCTTTTTCCTTTTTGTTGATTTCACTTAAAATTAAATTTATGGTTTGTTAAACAAAGACTATAAACAAATATTTACAATGCCTGTTACATGTAACACACAGGAAGAACTTTTAATATAAATTTATTGACATCCCCCTGACTCTTTTAAAATAAATATAGGTATCAAAACAATCCTGAATATATTTTGTTACTACTAGTATTCAGCACCCACACTGCTTCAGAAATTAGCACAGTTTTTAAAAATATTCATTGAAGTTCTACTTTAAACAATTAAACTGCAGCTCTCCCACTAAGCAAATGGGAAAAGCATGCCAATTCTGATTTTCCTTTTTAAAATTACTTTTCAGAAACACGTCTTCTTCCACAGCAGTCTGACACTTCTTATTTCATCTTATAAACCTGAATTCTACTTTGAGTACTCCAGGTTTATGCTTAAATGAAAGTTCCTTGATAATGAGAAAAAAAATGTGCTGCATTTTTCTTTTTGTTAACTAAAGACTTAATGGGTATGCATATATTAAATACATTCTTACAAATGTATCAGTCAGGTTTACCAGCTAGAATTCTTTTACTTAATGTATTTTGCTTCATGATATTTAATCAATACATTAACATGAGAAGATGGCTATTAATTTATGACAAATTTGAGGTCCAATAAAATTAATTGTGTAATATGTGTCCTTCTGGTGACTGTGGCAGCTTCATACATTGTACAGACATTAGACGTCTTAACTCATGGAAAACAACTTTAATGCTATATTTTGACATTTTGCTAGCACTGGTATGCTCTGTGCATCCACACTTGGTGGCCCAATAATCATGCCTGTCCACCTTGTCAGTGTCATGTCGTCATCATCTTCAATGCTCCAGCTAAGAGCACCATCCTATATCCCATTGTTTCCTTCTTTAAATTCTTCCAACATGTGAATTTTTTTAGGATCATTTACTCCCATGAGGACAGCCATTTCCTTCTGCAAACCAATGCCTAAATGATTTTCTTATATTGTACCAAACTTGAACTCTAGATCCCACTTGCTCATGGTATATAATTCTTTAATATGCTGTTGGATTCAGTTTGCTAGTATTCTGTTGAGGAGATGTTAATCTGCAGTTTTCTTTTATTGTGGTATCTTGTCTGGCTTTGTACAAGTGTGGTGATGACCTCACAGAGTGAATTATGCAGTGTTTCTTCCTCTTCAATTTTTCACAAGTGTTTGGACAGAACTGGAGGTGAGTTTTCTCAAATATTTGGTAGAAATCCTCTGTAAAGTTGCCTGGTACTGGGATTTCTTTGTTGGGAAGATTTTGATTATTGATTCAATCTCTTTACCACTATTTTGTTTGCTGAGATCTACTTCTTCTTGCATCAATGTAGGTGTGTGTTTCTAAAAATGTGCCCAATTCATCTAGGTTATCTATTTTATTGACATACAGTTGTTCACACATTTCTTTTAATAGTTCTTTTTATTTCAGCAGATGATCAGTTAGATTATCATTTTCAATTGAGATTATCATTTAATCAGGCACATCACCAAACAAAGAGATATGGGAGGCAAATGAACATAAAATATTTTCAACATTTATCATGTAGGAAATCAAAATTAAAACCCCAATGAGGTATCTCTACGCCCTTGTTAGAATGACTAAAATAAAAAATGACTGAGCATACCAAATGTTAGGAAAGATATGGAAGATCCAAAACTTTCTCATGCCAATGATAGGAATGTAATATATTCCAAATACTTTGGAAATCTCTATAGCAGTTTCTTAAAATGTTAACTATACACTTATTATCTGATCTATAGCTGTTGCACACTTAAGTACTTATTTAAGATAAATGGAAGTTTACTTTAATTTAAATACTTGTACACATTCATAGCAACTTTATTTGTAATACCCCAAAACTGAAAAAACCCAAATGCCTACCAAGAGATAAAATGATAAAGAAAATGTGGTACATCCAAACAATGAGCTATTATTCAGCAATAAAATTGAATCAAATATTGATATAAGTTAGGTGAATCTCAAAATTATTCTGAGTAAAAGAAACTAAGAAATAAAATGTACATGCTGAATATTTCAATTTTTGTTAAACTTGAGGAAATGAAAACTAATTTATAATGTTAAAAAGTAGTTCTATGCTTAACTGGGTATTAAAGGAATAGCACAGATCACAAGTCAAGCATTATAAGAAAGCCTAAATAAATTTTTGGTACAATGAGCACAATTAGTATCTTGATTATGGTGATGGTTTCACAAGTATATATAAATGTCAAAATATAACAAATTATATAATTTAAAGTCATGCATTTATTTATGTCAATATTAGATCAATAAAGCTGTTTCAAAAGAATTTATGCTTAACAGTTTTATAATTCAATATTTCTTTGTTTTTTTATTAATAATATAAAATACTGATTTAAATACTTCCAACATTTTTTAGGTAAAATATTGAAGCATTTTAAGTTTTGTGTTTTTTTTTTTTTAACCATTGGGAAGGGTCTGTATTTGTGTTGAGTTGTATCAAACTTTATTGACTTTTTAAATATAAAAGTAAAGAATTATTTTAGCATAGTTGTTATCTGATAGAGTTTGATTAAGGTAGTCTACAATATGAAATAATTTAACAATTTCTATTGATCCCTGCAATCACCTCTTCCTCAAGTTTTCATTTTATTCAGCACAGATCATTGAGTTTATTGTTGGGCAGGTAAAGATAATTGAAATACATTCTATCTTCTAGATCACATACTTCAACAATTAAACTAAGAAGTCCAGATATACTGTATTTTTAAAATGTGCTCCAATTAATAAACAAATTTATAGAGTCAGAATCTAGAATATAGGTTACAAGGGTGTGGAGCAGGAATAGAGAAGTGAAGTTAAGGCTTAAAAGGCACAGGGTTCCTATTTGGAATGGTGGAATATTTTTGGTAATGGCGATGGTAGCATAACATTGTGAATGTTATTGGCAGCACTGAAATAAATATCTGAATGTGATTCAAAGGGGCAATGTTAGGGAGTAAATATGATAACAGAGCAATTTAAAAAACCCACGGAACAACACTACACAAACAGTGAATAGTAAGTTAAACCATGGAATATAGTCTATAGTACAATTATAAAACTGTGCCTTTATCAATTGTGGCAAATGCTGAACTCCAAAGCAAGGTGGTAATAATACGGTTGGTTAAAGTAAGGGGGAAATGGAAAGGAGAAATGAGTTTATATGGCTACGAGTTTCTAAAAAAGAGTCTGGAGGCTGGGAGAAGGATTGCCCTCATGCACAACTGAGCAGAGTCAGAGAGACAGATAAAGCAGATACAACCCCCAGATAATGGTTCCTTTGAAGGCTAAAGAGACCCATGAGAGTTATGGTCATGGCCGATGGGGTTAACTACCAGGGCAGATGGCCCCTCTTTGGAAATGGTGTGTATGTGTGATGAATCTGGACTCAGATGGGATCTCCCTTCATAAGTCTTTCATGCTAATGTGCCGGAGGTGCAGTTAACGTTGGGGTTTAAGATATATTTAGGGGATTTGAATCTCTGGACCGACAATGTGATAGCCAGGTCCTGAGCCTCAACAGACTCCAGCACCTACAATCTGATCTATTGGACTTACCACACTCAGCTAAGATGGAGTTGAAGAAGGACAATCACCACACCGTGGAGCCTAGAGTGATTACAACTGAAAATGGGAGGATTGCATCCAGCATCCATGTGGAATCTGAGCCTCCTCTTGACATAGAGGTGCAATGGACACAACCAATCCAATGTCCACATAGAAGAGGTGGCATGGAATTGGGAAAAGTGGACATGGTGGACGATGGGTATGGGGAAGGGCAGGAGGAGATGAGAGGTGGAGGCGTCTTTGGGACATGGAGCTGCCCTGGATGGTGCCTCAGAGGTAATCACTGGACATTGTAAATCCTCATAGGGCCCACTGGATGGAATGGAGGAGAGTGGGGGCCATGATGTGGACCATTGACCATGAGGTGCAGAGGTGCCCAAAGATGTACTTACCAAATGCAATGGATGTGTCATGATGATGGGAACGAGTGTTGTTGGGGGGGGAGAGGGGGGGGGTGGGGGGGGTGGGGATGAATGGACCTCACATATATATTTTTAATGTAACATTATTACAAAGTCAATAAAAAAAATTAATTAAAAAAAAAATAATACGGTTGGTATATGGGGCTTCTGCATTTTATGCATGATTATTCTGTAAAGGCACACCTTCTCTAATAAAGAAAAAGGTCATCATGTATAACAAGCAGAAGCAAATTAATATGAAATCAGAAAGGAAAAAAAAAAAACTACTCCAAGTAAATAGAAGTTAAATGGAGCAAAGTCCAGGATAATACACATGATCCGTTGTTGCAAAAAAATTCTGCTTTCTCCTCAGAGCTTCCTTGACATCTTTGTTCCTCAGGCTATATATCAGGGGTTTCAACATGGTGATGACATAGTGGAAAAGATATGATGCTACTTTGCTTCATGCAAGGGATGGCACTGGGTAGTGCATATATGAAGAAAACACTACTAAAGGAAAAGTATACTCCAGTGAGGTAGGAGGCACATGTTGAGAAAGCTTCCTGGCATCCCTGCACTATAGGAATACTCAGGGTTGTTGAGATGATATAGCTATAGGAGTCCCAGAAAATTTGGAATTTCCTCCAAAAGAACTTTCCCATCATTGTAGTTTCAACAACAGATGAGGGGAGAGAGAGGGAAAAATAGGTGTAACATGGGACATTTTGGGGACATTGGAATTGTTCTACATGATACTGCAATGATGGATACAAGCCATTATACATTTTGTAAAAGCCTATAAATTTGTACCATGCAAAATGTAAGCCATAATATAAACTCTAAACCTTGTTAGTAGCAAAGCTTCAAGAGTGTTCATCAATTTTAACTAAGGTACCACACTAATGAAAGATATTATTAATGGGGAAAACTGTGGGAGGGGGACATATGGGAATCCCCTATACTTTTGAGATAATGTATATGTAATGTAAAACTTCTTTAGAAGTAAAGAAAAAAATCCATAATAAAAAGGAAAAAAAGAGTCTCAAAAATATATATATATATTCTGTCAAAAAGGGAATCACATAAACCAAGAAGGTATATAAAGGTATTTGAACATGAGAGGGACAAGAGTGAGGGGACATCACAGAAAATAACATTGACCTCATTTGAAACACAGGACACCCTAAATATCATTGTTACATAAAGGACAGCATTCACTATACCCCACAAGTAGGACCCCAACACTAAGAGTATACATATTGAGACATGCTCCAGCAGTATGGAAGAGGTTTACATTTGGTAATAAAGCAATCATAGGCCAGAGCATCCAAAAGGAAAGTCTCTGTGGTACCACAGGGAGACAGAAAGACGAATGCAGAGCACACCCACCCAAGGAAATGGTGCAGTCTCCATGCAAGCGGGTCACCATAGCTGTGGGTGCAATTGTGGAAGAACAACAGATATCCAAAAAGGAACAGCCTTCGAGGAAAGCATAGATGGGAGCATGGAGGTGAGTATTAGCCCTGATAGTTATGATCATGTCAAAGTTCCCAACCACAGCTATGAAGCACAGCATCAGAAAGATCAGAAATTAGCATTGCCTGCCTCCCTGGCTCCCTCCTGAATCCACATAGAGCATGCTCTGGGAAAGACATAAAATATAAAATTTACCATTTTTTAGATGCAGCTAGAGAGAGAGAGAGATTTGCAAACCAAATGCTATTAAATGCTAAGAGCATTACATTACTTTATACTATATGACATGACATGACATGATATTACCATTGAGTTCTTCTTGTGGTATTAAAATCATTCTGTTTATGAACCAGGATACAATACCTCCATATGTGGTATTGAATATACTGTGATAACTGAAAAGTTTGTGCTGCAAATTAAAGGCATCAGAAATACGTAAGCCTTCACATACAATTAGTCTGTATCTATAAATGCATCACTATATTTTTAATGCTAATTTCACCAATAAGGTAGGGGAAAGGCATCTATGATCTATTTTGATTCATATCTTCACTTCACATTTCTAGTATTTGAATTTTAAAGATTCCCAATCAGATCACAAGAACAGATTTGAAGAACACCCGATGTATAGCCATGGAGTTAGTTTTGCATTATAGCAATTGGTATCAGGGCTGAGTCTAGGGTGGGAATTAGCAAATGGTGTTGATTAATTATATAAAATCAATTCATTCACACTATTTTCTTGCACTATTGCATTAGTTTGCTAATGCTAATTTAACAAGTTACTACAAATTTAGTGGCTTGGAAACATAAATTATCGTCTTAAAATTCTGGTGTTAAAAGATTGGAAATAGTTTCACTGGGCTAATTTAAACCATTTGACTTAGTTTAAGCTACTTAACATAATTTGGATTTTACTATAAGGAAAGATAAATGCATCAAGTACATGCTAGATTTTTTATCAAAATCATGAGTGTAGGCCTTTCTTATATTTGTAACTATGAAACTATACTTTCATTTTCCCTATAGTAACCCCCACTATTATATAAACCTTTCTCTTTGAAATATGACTATACAGGCATAATATTCATAAGCAGTTTACTTTAGGACTATGTGAACTACAATAAGTTGGAACTCAGTTTGAAGAGTGAATTCCATCCATGGGAAATAATGCATGTGAAGGAGCAATATTTAAGAGGAATGCTCGTAATAACAAGAGTAATATCACTTAAATATTGTAGATCTTACCATAAAAAGAGGATGATTCAAATTAAGCAAGCAAACAAACAAAATAGCTGAAGAGTCCAATGCATAATTTCAAATTGTTTGTGTTTGTATGTGTGTGTATGTGCAAGTGTGTGCAATTGTCATTTGTAAATTCCCTATTAATCTCTTATTCTGTCAGAAGTAGTAATAAAAATACCTACTGTGGGAAGAGTATATTACATAGTACATGGCAGTTTTTAAATAAAATAAAGCCAAAATACAGGTCAATTTCCTCTCTTTTTTATTTTTCTTTCTTTATTTTTTTTTAACGTTACCTTCAAAAAATATAAGAGGTCCCAATATACCTCCATCCTCCTCAGCCCACACCTCCCACATCAATAACCACTTTCATCATCGTGGAACATTCATTGCATTTGGTGAATACATTTTGGAGCACTGCTGCATCCCATGGACAATGGTTTATATTGTAGTTTACATTCTCCCACAGTCCACCCAGTGGGCCATGGCAGGACATACAATGTCCAGCATCTGTCCCTGCAGTACCACCCCAGGACAACTTCAAGTCCTGAAAATGTCCCCACATCATATCTCTTCTTCCCTCTCCCTACTCTCAGCAGCTACCATGGCCACTTTCTACACATCAATGCTACAATTTCTTTCATTTCTAATCACAATAGTACCATAATAGAATATCAGTAAGTCCACTCTAATCCTCCATCCTGTTGACCCTGGGATGGTTATGTCCACTCCACCTCTATGTCAAGAGGGGGCTTAGATTCCACATGGATGAAGGATGCAATTCTCCTGCTTGCAGCTGTTGGCATTCTTGGCTCACTGGTGTGGTGGTTGACCTTCTTCACCTCCCTGTTAGCTGGCTGGGGTAAGTCGAATAATCCAGAGGATAGAAGTTGCAAGTCTGCTTAGCTCAGGGCCTGGCTGTTACATGGACAGTCCAGAGATTCAAGTCTCCTGAGTATACACCAACCCCATTACCAACCACAGGTTTAGTAAAAGTTACAGAAGAGGCATGTGTAGAAAGGTCACATCTGAGTCCATCTCCATCACACTCAGGAACACAAACTCCAAAGAGGGCCAACTGACATGGCACTGAACTCCAGAGCCATCTTCCATGACCATAGAACCTATGGGTCTCTGTAGCCCTCAGGAGAACCAGTACCTGGGGTTGTATCTACTTTGGCTGTCTCTGAGACCCTGTTGAGGTGTGTGTAAGTGTGACCCCTCTGATGACCTCCTGTCTCTTTTTTGGAGACTCATAGCCATATAAACTCATTTGTCCTTTCCATTTCCCCCTTTTATTCAAGGTCAAAAAGCAGTTTTTAACACCTGATATTACATGTAGACTGAGATATTCTGTTGGTCTGAGTTGACCCTTTTATTCAAGGTCTTTTTCTAGTTACATGGTCAGCTGGTGTTTGGTAGTAATCCCTCAGCACAAGGGAGGGTCATCCCTGGGAGTCATGTCCCACACTGGAGGGAAGGTAATGCACTTACATTCTGAGTTTGGCTTAGAGGGTGGCCACATTTGAGCAACATGGAGGCTCTCAGGAGGTAACTCTTAGGCACTCTGCAGCTCTAGGCATATTTCATATTTCAGGTGCACAGGCTCATAAGCATAGTCATCAGTATCAAGGGCTCATTGTTGAATCATCCTTCTTTATTGGTCTTTGCCATTGCACTTGGGGGATTGTTGCTGTTCCATTGGGGAATGTGATAGAGCTCCCCTGGCTAGGAACTCAGCACTCCCAGTTGTCATTTTTAACTGTAACTACTATGAAAATATCCAAACATTTTTATGTACCCTTATACATGCCCTGGAAAACTCCCTCCCAACCATGTACCTCCCATCAATAACACTGCACACCAGTGTTCCTCCACTGCCATAGTTGAACTTCTCTGTGGTCCTAAACTTCTTCAAAAAATGAAGCCTAATATATTGCCAAGTTCCATTAATAGTAAAATGTAATATAGTGATGGGTTTAAATGTTAGATATAGAGTACACACTAATTTAGAAAAATCAAATAAAGGAAAAATAAATTAGGGTGTCAAAAAATGACAAAATGTAAAAACTTTGTTTTTTACTTTTTGCCTTTCATCACTGCAATATGTGTTGCCCTATATGTACAGTGCCAAGACAATTTCTCCTATTCTATCACATGGACTTTACTACTGTTCTTTAAAAAACGGTACCCCAGTTAATAATTATTAACTAATTTTTCTTGGTGTGATAGAATCAGAGTCTGTTTCTAAGGTTCATTACCAAATTACAATTTCTTTAGCCCTTTGGGATTTCCTAAAACTAGAATGCATGATTTTTTTGGCTTTTCCTATTCTTTAGAAAACATATCCCAATTATATATGTGGGGATTATTTTTTGTTCATATGTAAGCTCCAGGTTTTAGATGATGAAAGATTGTACTATATGCCTTACTGCTCTAACTTGAGAAAGTAGAACACAATTTAACTGAGAGTTAAGACAAAAATAAATGTTCTTAATGAATGAATGATGCTTATTTTTGCCACATTCTGGATTGGCTTAATTTTATATGTTTTTTATAATGGACAGAGTATAAAATAATTCCTCAGTTTGAATACTAAACTTCAAAATGCTTTAAGAGCACACACCAAAATTACAGAACTTACATTGAGTAGAAATAATAAAACCACACAAGTATTACAAGTTTAAAAAGGATAGTCAAAGTAAGTAATTTTTATATAAAAGAGTATTTCAATTTTGAAATGTTCAAAACTATGGCAATTAATATATGCTATTGCACACTTTTAAGTCTGTGTGAAATAATTGTTTTTAGATATTATTTATCTTAGGAAGAGGCAGAAGTATATAAGATAAAAATAAGTAAAATTCCAAAAAATGAATAAATGTTCTTGTCTCATTAAGGTCATTGATAGTCTTTGAAGAATTAGTGCCACAAAATCTCACCAACAAGCAAGGTAAATATATGCATCTGAACATTTCAGTGATATATCAGAACTACAAAACCATAGATGTGAAGCTCCCAGTGTTGGGTTCTTTTCAAGATGCAGTATATATGGTTGCATTGTAACAGATCAATGTGTAAAATGAAAGTTCACAAGTACAATCCTGACAATAATATCTAACATTCATTGAATAATCACTATGCAGTAATAAATCTAGAAAACTATGAATTTACTTCATTTTATTTAGCAGTTAAAGAAGACTCATGGGACACAGGATAATATTAGCAAGTTTAACAGAAGGATATTAGGAAGATGCCAAGTTCTCTGGCTAATATGTGGCCTATCTTTTCTCTCTGACAGCAGGACATATTCTCTTGGCCCCCACATTGACTAGCTTTTGCCTTTAATCAATGCATTCAAACCTAGATAAGTGACATTAGTCATGCCAACTACAGTTTCTTCTCTGGTCTATTACCCTTTGGTGCAAACATTGTGTTCATTAAAATTCCACCATCCTGATAGAAAATATGATGAAGTAAAAAATGTGAGTGATCAGAAATAGGGTCTAATTATGCCTAGGTCAAGAGTAACTTTTATGAGGTTGGGAAATGGATGTGTGACATTATTTTACTTCTATTACCTAGTACATACAGCAGAGGCTTTGAATTAGATGATTTCCTAGTGCTAATAGTACCTGAATTTACTTCTATGTTTCCCAGTATCTCATAAGCTAATCCTTTGTACCTGGAATCCAGGTTGAAAAATTTAATGAAACATTACCCATGGATATCAAAATACTTACAGTACTTTTATCATCATGAAAAACCTCATGAGGAAATGAGGTTACAAAAAATTAATGTAATATTATAGAGTGTGCACTGAATCTAAATGAAGAAATAATCTCTAAGTTATATGCTGACAGAAACTCAGAGTACAAAGTTAAACAACATATGAATTTTATTCATATCGCCCAAGGTTCCAAACTATATATATATATATATATATATATATATATATATATATTTCATTTAATCCTTATGAAAATGATCTGAGGTAAATTATGTACTTACTGTCAATTTACAGAGAAGTCACATGATGCTGAGAGTGTTGTGCAACTTACCCAAGTTCAGATTAGTAGGTGTGATGGTTAGACTATTATGTCAACTTGGTCAGGTAATTGGGCCTAGCTGTTTGGTCAAGCAAGCACTGGGCTAACTGTAATACAAGGGCATTTATGGACTTTAGTCACCACTGGCTTTACTGCAGTGGTAAATCATAGATATCTGGTTATAATTACATCAATCAGGGAGATTGCCATCAGTAAGAGTGACGCTTAACCCAATCAGTTGAATGCCTAAAAAGGGGAAGTGATTTCAACATTGAATGAGAATTTCCCAGCTTGTCTTTGGACAGTCAATATCTCCCAGAATTCATCAAGAACTTTCATCAGACTTTCATTGCAGCCCCTGGTTGCAGCTTCCCTGTGGAACCTGGACTTGTGCATCTTCATGGCTGTGTGAGAGACTTATAGAATTACATACTATTGACAGAGAGAACCCTGACTAATAACAGTAGTAAATGGGAGAGCCATGATACAAACCCGTGTCAATTTGGTTCCAGAGATGAAGCTACAATGTCTATTTACTCTGAAAGTGAATAAATACTTACATTAAAATAAATTTTTAAAGTGAATTTGAAGCATTTTATATTTCTATACTATAGTCCTATTTTGAATTTGTGTGTTTCTGAATGTTTAAGCATTTGTCTATGTATTGTTAAATATCTATTTAAAACATCTATTCCTTTTTGGAGGAATTCCTTTTACTCTTTGGATAATGTACCACAATGTAATACAGTAGATAAAATCAGGGACTTTGATGCCAGAAAATTTGGGCTCAATCACTTACTAGTTGTATACCCCTGGATGATGTATTTCTATTTTTTCAGTACACTATGTCAAATGTGGATAATAAATGTGAATCATTATGAGTACTGAAATTATTTTATGCTATAAAGACTCCGCTGAAGCCCTGGCTCATCATAAGCAAAATATAAGTATTGTCTTTAATAATATTTATGTTTTCAAGGTCAGCTATTACCCAATGCTATTTCAATTGGGGTCCACTCTTACGATAGATCAATTGGAGTTTTGCTAGAACCCAACTCCTGAAGGACATAAAATGATGTGGCCATGAGACCAAAGAATACACATGACATTTAGTCAGGCATAAGCTTTATTGAGATTATGAACAGGATAGATTCTTTGATGGCAGCCAGTCAAAGAATGGATGAAGATAGTACTCTGCAAAGAGATTAGAAAATGAAGGGTGATATATAAGGGGTTTTAGAACAAGAGCATTCCATAGGGCATAAGAACTCTTACCATGCCCTATGAAAAGGAGTTCTCTTTCCCAGATCTCTCTGTCACCAATTTTCAAATAATGTTCCTTCCAAGTCCCTTACCATCCATCCAAACCATTGGCAACAGCCCATGAATCAGTGTACAAATGCACCTCCAGCAATTTCTTCTTCCAAGCAAAATGAAGAACCAGGTGCACTTCTAGAAGTTCTGTCCACTGAGAGGATTTGCCTTCACCACTGTCCTTCAGGGATGTCCCAGAAAAGGGCTACAGTGCTGCAGCAGTCCACTTTTAGGTGGTATCTGCATATCATGCAGAACCATCTGTAAACCAAGCCTGCATTTTCCCTTCCTTAGTCAAGTGATTGTAAGGAACTCCCCAATAGGCCATAGCAGTAGGCGAAAGAGAAAGTAATGTCACAGGTGTGACCATGGACATTTTGGACACATTCTCCTTTAAGTTAGTTGTGCCTTCAGGACCTGCTCAAGCCCTATCTTTTATATACTACTTGCACTTTTTTATGAAATACTGCCGTGCATGTCCAAATTTAGTTTGATGGGTCAGGCAATACCCAGCTTACGTTAAGTCTATTAGTCAGCCAAAAGGGATTCTAATGCAAAATACCAGAAATCTGTTGGCTTTTATACAGGGTGTTTATTTGGGGTAGAAACTTACAATTATTAGGACATAAAGCATAAATTACTTCCCTCACCAAAGTCTGTTGCCAAGTGTTGGAGCAAGATGGCTGCCAATGTCTGCCAAGAGTTCAGTCTTCCTGGGTTCCTCTCATCTCAGGGCTTTTTTTTTTTTTTTTACAGGCTTTGCTCTCCTGCTCTTTCCACAAGGTCTCATGTGACCAGCTCTGTTTCTCTCCACAGTGCTTGATTTTCTCTGAACTCAGCTGCTCTGCTCCTCTTTGTGCTTACTTTCTGGGTTTCAGCTCACAACTCCCTTGTGTATTCCTTCTCTGTGTTTTTACTTCCCCAGGCTCCACATCAAAACTCCAGCATCAAAACTCCAACTCACTCTTCTGCTCTGCCATATAGTTTTATCTGAGAGTTCCTACTGACCAAGGTGGCAGAGACTCAATATCCTACTGATGTGGCCCAAGCAAAACCTTAATCATAATTTAATCATGCCCTGGTATAGACCAGTTTACAAAAATAATCCAAGATCTATTTTTGGAATTCATACACAATGCCAAACTGCCACAATTGGCAATACAGTTCTTGTGATAATTTTGTCTCTATGGTTAAGTGTTCAGTCTCTACTAAGGTCAATTAGAAGGTCAACATCTGTTTCTCAAAGGAAAATTGTTAACTGTAGAGAGTGGTAGGTCTTTGCTACAAAATCCCCAGGTCTTCATCATGATCCTTCTATAGGGACCTTCCAAAGGTTCAGGATGGCACTTCTATTTGCCTTTGATACTTCCAGAACTATTGATCTGCTGGATCATACTATCTGAAGTGGCAGAGTAGCTTGCACATCAACCTGTACCTGTTGCAGTGCCTTCTCTTTTTCCATTCCCCACTCAAAACACACTTTCTATTCATTCAGTAAATGGCTGGAATTGCACACCCAAATGATGAATATGTTGTCTCCATACCTGAAGATACCAACTAAGTGTAAGATACCAACTGTGGCTTTTTGGGGGGTTGGGTGGGTCCTTGGAGGGACCAGATGCAACAGCTTATCCTATACTGTAGAAGGGATATCTTGACATGCCCCAATACCACTGGACAACTAGGAACTCCATTGAGGTGGGAGGATTTGATATTTTTGTTGGATTTATCTCCCATTCTCTTCCATGTAAATGCCTTATTACTAAGTCTAGATTCATTACTACTTCTTGATCACTAGATAAAATCAGTTTGACATCATCAATATAATGGGCCAATGTAATATCTTGAGGGAAGGGGAGGCTGTCAAGTTCTCTGCAGACAATATTATGACATAGGGCTGGAGAGTTGATACACCCTTGATGCAGGACTGTGTAGGTATACTGCTGGCCTTGCCTATTGAGAGCAAACTGTTTCTGGTGATCCTTACTAATGGCAATTGAAAATAAAGCATTTGCCAGATAAATACCTGCATACCAGATACCAGGGTACATGTTGATTTGCTCAAGCAATGATACCACATCTGGAACAGCAGCTGCAATTGGACTTGCCACTAGGTTAAGATTACAATAATCTATGGTCATCCTCCAAGATCATCTGTATTTTGCACAGGCCAATTAGGAGATTTGAATGGGGATGTGGTGGGAATCACCACCCATATTTCCTTCAAATCCTTGATGGTGGCACTTATTTATGTAATGATTTGAGGAATCCACTGTTGCATATTTTGTTAGGTAGGGGCAAGTCTAGTGGCTTCTACTTGGCCTTTTCTGACCACAATAGCCCTCACTCTGCTAGGGGAAGACTCTGGGTTCTGGCTTCTATGTTTTTGCCTTAGGTTGCATAAGAGAACTTAAGATATGCCATATAGTAGGTAAGGTAGTAAAGAGTTAAGAAACAAGAAAATGAGAAAAGTACATGGTCCAAGTTATAGATGCAAGAGTGCTTCAGAAATGCTCACCTTGGGACCCCAGGTAAGGCTTTTTAAAACTCTTCCTCCCCATTCATAATGTTGGGAGGAAGGCCACAGTTGCATGCTATTCTGATTGGTTGTCCCACCTGTCAGTTCTCAGTAGCACAAATACTGAGGACTTTTGAGGGTATCCAGAGTGTAGTAGTTTGATACTATTGATGAATTCCAAAATGAAATACTGGATTATTTTTGCAATCTGATCTGTACCAGGCATGACTGAGTTATGATTTGGGCTTTGAGTACCCGTTGGGGGGTGGGGACTCACAGATAAAAGGCATGGCAAAGAACAGAGTTGAGGGTTCCTGATGTTGGAGTTTTGATGTTGGAGTTTGATGCTGAAGACTTAAGCTGGAGCCCTGTGAAGTCAGCACACAGAGGAAAGAGAAGCCAGCCCCAGGAAGAAAGGAACATTGAACCCAGAGAAAAACAAGCCCCAAGAATGTAGGAACTCAGGAAACCTGAATCCTCATAGATGTTGGCAGTCATCTTGCTCCAAATAGACTTTGGTGAGGGAAGTAACTTATGCTTTATGGCCTGGTATCTGTAAGCTTCTACCCCAAATAAATACCCCTTATAAAAAGCAACCAATTTCTGATATTTTGCATCAGCACCCCTTTAGCTGGCTAATACATGGAGCTTTCACTTGACCATGAACAATATTCTCATTCTAAATGGGATTCTCATGACCAGGGTCTCATGGGATCCCTCAGGAGGTTTCCAGGAAGAGTATTATGGCCATGTGGTCTGCTGACCCAGTTGACTGTCAGCCATGTCTTCTGGTCCTCAGCTGTATACTCCCTTTCACTGTACTAACCTGCCTCAACTCAGCCCTTATTCTTAAGGGGGTGCTGAAGGGCAATGGTCATTCTTTTGTAGTTACTACCTTCTGGTTATGTAGAGTAGGCTCTACCTGACAAAGTATAAAACCCTCTGGCTATTCTATTGTGGTTGAAGGAAGATGTGTCTGACACCTTGGTTGGACTGAATGAAATCCCCTCATGACTAATAAAGTTTTGATTATGAAAGAAATAAGCTCAGCTACAATTTAAGACATATGCTCCCGTTTAAAAGGATAAGATGGTGGTAATTGGGCCCCAAAAGGTGGCCAGCCATGAGATACTGAATGATGAGAGTGAGAAATGCCAGGTGCTTTCAGAGCTTGCATACTCACAAAGTTGTTGGGGAACAATATTCTTCCTTGGGTTCTTTTATGCTGTTGGATAACTCTAGGAAGAGATTGTGGTAGAAATGAAGGGTTTGGTATAAATTGCCAACACCAGTTCCCTTTCAGTGGTTATGACTAGGATGTCTAGGAGAGGTCTATAAAGAGAGCCATTCCTTTAACTTATAGGCATGTTCATTAGTTACTTAGAAAATGAATTAAATTTACCAAGACTTCCAACTTGTTCAATATCCCTATGCATCTAATCTAGAATAGAAGAGATATTATCATATTCATCAAGCATATAGGCGCAGTACTTAGTACAAATAAATGCACAAGTTCCTCTTTGAGCTGCAGGTAGTAGACTTAAGTTGAGGTTTGCAATACCATTCATGCCGTCTCTCCTTGGGAGCAGGCAATAAAGCTAATTGTGTTTAAGTTCTACTTACCACACAATTGTGTGTTATTTTGTCTATTATTTTGGTAATTATTGGTCAACTCGGTAAGTTCTTCACACAGCCAGCATGCTGCAGCACCATTGACCCTAGAGAGAGACTAGGAAGGTAAGAGTCCAGTGTTTCAACAGCCTGGTGCATAGTGCACTTTGGCACCATGAAACAGAGTCTGTCTAGAGGCAATGCCCATTGTACACCTGGCCATATTGAGCCATTGCTGGCATCTGCAGGAGTCCAAAACTGTAACATCCTTTCCATCCACTTCAGGAGCATGTCCAGAAATGTGGTAGATTATTTTATTGTTTTAGGGGTCTTAGTACTAAGCCTAGCCAAAAACTCAAATGGATGCAAGTGTGATGCAGTGTACTGAATGGCTATTTTGAATGCACAACAAAGTTTGATGATACTGAAATCTTTCTCTTACTTTTTATATACTTTCTAAACACTTCCAAATGCAGTGTATAACATATCAAATGAATGTAACTTTTATCACGACTATGTTAATTAACAGGTGCCTTATTTTAGCAGTACAGGAAAAACTACTTTCTCAATTTTTAATGAAAATCTAAGATTCCCAATGATATTAAGATTATTTTTCCTTGCCACAACTGTAATATGCAGATTGGTTAGCCTGTGACTAATTTCCCTAATATGAAATTACTTTTTGTTATTAATATCAATTTAGGCTTCTATTTATCAATGGCTTTCTGGAATTAGCCATTTAATTGCTTTGATTTAGAAGATGCTTTTATAAACTTCTTATACTTAGCTAGAAATTACTTTACATTTACATAAGCTTAATAAATTACAACTAGCAACCAATGATCACTTCTCAGCCTTTTGGCCAAAATCAAGTGTAGCAACCAAGGAAATTCTTTTACCTTGATTTAATTAAATGCAAACATAATTTTTGTCATCTTAAAGATTTTATACATATAATATTAATTTATTTAATTGGTATCCTACAAACCTAGGGAGATAACACCCAAACTAAATAAAATCATAACAATTATAATTTATGCAAAGAATGTTCTTTTTCTCCTTCCCTCTTTGCTTTAATAGAATTCTAAAACTGAATAATCATCAAAGCATACTGACTGCTAGGTTCTGGAATATATTATAATGGCTCAGTTTGCTTTAATCATAATTTAGGAAAGATCTTTCCATAGCTTTCAAGGACTTTTCCTTTACTTACTGAAATTTGATAATAGGATTACTAGCCACCATTTTTTATGGCTCTTAAAAGGTTTAATGGGGAATTACAGGATAAACCATGTTTTTAAATTCTCCAGCTTAGTAAACATTTATTTAATTTTTAACAATTTGAATACAGTTCTTTTAAGAATTTTCCATTTTCTAACTTGATATTACTATCTCAATGTATGAAAATATACATTAAACAAATAAGCAGACAAAAATAGGGAATTAGACACAAACACACAAGTCACTAATGTTACTTATAATTTTCATGTAATTAATCTTCACTGTGACCATGCAGCTTTGCACAAGAATTTTGCTCCTTTCAATTTTTGGTTTATAACCAAATTATTCTCAATGCTTTAAAATACAATTTATAACATTTTTCTTTACTTCAGAGCTTTATTTATTTTCCATTTTGAGCTTGACAGACCTTGGATGGGCAACATTAATTCTAGTGTATACACATTGAGGTCAATGAGGTCTCAGGGAAACCTGGTTTTTCTCATAACTTCCTGCTTTTAGGAATATCAGTACTTGCGGTGGGAGGTCACCCGCTCCCCAGTCCTTGGAGATACAGGACTTTGGTGGCTCCTGGACTGGAAGGGTGCATGTCCAACCTTGAAAGTTGAGAATCCCACCAGGCAGCAATCTAGTCCACACCTGGATAGCCAAGAGAGAAAGGATGCTTATTGACACCATTGGAAGGACAGGAGACAGGAATGTCTCAAATTTGCCTTCCCCTGAGCTATAGGGGAAGAAGTTGCCATTTTATAAATGGGAGAATAGAGCTTTTATAATCAAAAAGGTGAGGCTGGCCCTGAAATAACTATAAGCATAAGTAAGGGTGAGGATAGACATGAAGTAACCATAAACAAAGGTAAATTCAGTTTATAATTACCATTACTATAGCAAGCGTAAGCAAGGGTGTGGCAAGATGTGTTGTAACCATAAACAAAGGTGAATTT